>NC_044976.1:149633680-149962719 GCF_008728515.1 Papio anubis | reverse complement strand
ATACGTTTATCACTCAGTCAGCTGCAGACATTAGAAAACAAACATCAAAAGTCTGCCTTAGGCCCAGAGCAAAACTTAGAAACCCTATTGAACTTGGCAATCTCGGTTTTTTATAATAGAGATCAGGAGGAGCAGGCGGAACGGGACAAATGGGATAAAAAAAGGCCACCGCTTTTGTCATGGCCCTCAGGCAAGTGGACTTTGGAGGCTCTGGAAAAGGGAAAAGCTGGGCAAATCGAATGCCTAATAGGGCTTGCTTCCAGTGCGGTCTACAAGGACATTTTAAAAAAGATTGTCCAAGTAGAAGTAAGCCGCCCCCTCATCCATGCCCTTTATGTCAAGGGAATCACTGGAAGGCCCACTGACCCAGAGGATGAAGGTCCTCGGAGTCAGAAGCCACTAGCCAGATGATCCAGCAGCAGGACTGAGGGTGCCTGGGGTAAGCGCCAGCCCATGCCATCACACTCACAGAGCCCCGGGTATGCTTGACCATTGAGGGCCAGGAGGTTAACTGTCTCCTGGACACTGGCACGGCCTTCTCCATCTTACTCTCCTGTCCCAGACAACTGTCCTCCAGATCTCACTATCTGAGAGGTCCTAGGACAGCCAGTCACCATAGATACTTCTCCCAGCCACTAAGTTGTGACTGGGAAACTTTACTCTTTTCACATGCTTTTCTAATTATGCCGAAAGCCCCACTCTGTTGTTAGGGAGAGATAGTCTAGCAAAAGCAAGGGCCATTATACACCTGAACATAGGAGAAGGAACGCCCGTTTGTTGTCCCCTACTTGAGGAAGGAATTAATCGTGAAGTCTGGGCAACAGAAGGACAATATGGATGAGCAAAGAATGCCCGTCCTGTTCAAGTTAAACTAAAGGATTCCGCTTCCTTTCCCTACCAAGGGTAAGGAACTTTTACCACTTAGGGCCCTTTGAGAAAATTAGAAGAAATTTCATAATATATTATTTTGAAAACTTTGAAAATAGAGTTGAAGTCCTTATGTTTCCATTTACATCCCACCTACTCTCCTTCCTTCCCCATAAGTTCCTGTTGTTTTTATACCTTATGTAAATAATGTCATTAAAAAATCAATAAATGCAAAAATAGTATGCTATACATAATACTGGACAACTTGGTATTGTCACTAACCATGACGTTTTCAAGATCGAGCATTTCAATTACACTTACCTAATACACAATGTCTAAATACACATTTCTAACACATTTATTTTCATGACTATATAGTAAGAATGTACCAAGTGGGATAAATTTTAACACTTTATTTATCTTTTCCCAGAATGAAACATATTTGGATTTAAAATGTATTCTTAGAAAAGCTAGAATTGATTGGAAAACACTTTCAGCTTTTGAAATTAGCATTATGAATAGCCCCCCCAATAGCTAAAGAGGGAAAAGGAGGCCTGGAGTTTGCATCTGATGTTTGGAAGAGTGTTACCAAAATACCAGGGGTTCCATCTAGGTCCTGCTGCGCACCACACAGAAAGAGACAATAATTATTGCCAAACGATTATTGCCAAAGAGGAAGGCCTTAATCGGGTGCTGCAGCCAAGCAGATGGGAGATCAGTCTCAAATCCATCTCCCCAACCAACTAAAATTAGGGGCTTATGTAGCAGGGAAGAAATGTAACTATGGGTAGGAATAGGGGAGGGGTAAGGAAGCACTTATGCTGTATGAGGGGTCTGGCATCTCACTGTCTGGATGAGATGATCTGGTGAGTTTCAGTTCTTTAACACTTTCTGAGAGGCCTGGGGTCCCTTTCCTGAGGAAGGAACTCAGATAAAAGAATGTGAAGTTTCAGCTTTAAGACCAGAATGGTCAATTTCCATGTTTATACAAAAAAACTGTCTATGGGACTATTGGGTCAGTTTCAAGACCCTTAGGTTTGAGCCTTAAGATCTCAAAGGGGGCCTCAAAATTAGATTCTATTTCTGTATTTTTTAATGTTCCAATATTTCAACACTATGTATTAGGAAAAAAGAAACAATTTCAAAGCAGGTGGTATATTAAAGACTAATTAAAGTTTTGTGTACTCTCATTCTCTCTCTCTCTCTCTTTTTTTTTTTTTTTACAAGATAGGATTGAAGAATTTGAAACTGAAGGAAATAAAGGGTGCAGGCTCCGCCAGATAGCAGCAAGGGGGCAAGGAGGTAGAAATGATGGCAGGGCTTGGGAAAGTGAGGGGCAGGACCAGGGGAAGAAGGAAGGAGGCTGGTGTTGGGGGGACGAGGAGGAGACTAAAGAGAATGGAGGAGGTGAGAAGCGGGTGGGTAGGGGCTGGAGGGGAGAAAAAAGGGGGCAAGTGTAAAGGGAGTAGCAAAAGAGAGGATGGAGGTGGGGGCGAAGCGGGTGGTAGGGACCAGGAGGATGAAGGGAGGGAGCAGGTGGGAGGAGAAACAGAAAAGCAAGAGAAAGGATGGGAAGGCGATGAGAAGTGAGGGATGGGACCAGGGGAAGAGAGGCCAGGCCAGGAGGGAAAAGTGAGGGGGCAGATGGGGAGAAAGGCTGGGAAAATGTTATATGTACTCTCACATGTACATATCACTCTTACTTATTTAATACATTTTAGTTTTCAGAGCAGTTTTAGGGACACATCAAAATTGAGCAGGAGATACAGAGAGTTTGCATATATCCCCTGTCCACACGTATTCACAAATTCCTCCACTATAAACATCCCATACCAAAGCGGAACATTTGTTACAATGAATTTACATAGACACATTATTGTCACTCAAAGTCCGTAGTTTACATGAAGGTTCATTCTTCGTGTGTATTCTGTGGATTTGAACAAATGTATAATGACATGTATCCACCATTATAGTATCATACAGGGTAATTTCACTGCTTTCAAAATCCTCCATGCTCCATCTGTTCATCCTTCCCTTTCCCTTATCCCTTGGCAACCACTCATCTTTTCACTGTCTCCGTGGTTTTGCCTTTTCAGGAATGTCAAATATAGTCATGGGCTGGATTAATGACATTCTAGTCACACATACTTACCATTGTGTTACAGTTGTCTACAGTATTCAGTACAGTAACATGATGTACAGGTTGGTAGCCTAGGAGTAATTTTCTATACCATCTAGGTTGTGTAAGTACAACTTACGATGTTTGCACAACGATGAAATCTCCTAATGAAGCATTTCTCAGAATGTATCCCTGTGACTAAGCAATGCATGATTGTAGTTGGTACAGTATGTACACTTTTCACACTGGCTTTTTTTTTTTTGTACTAATATGCATTTATGTTTCCTCCCTGTCTTTTCTGGGCTTGATAGCTCATTTCTTTTTAGTACTGAGTAGTATTCCATTGTCTGGATGTACCATAGCTTATCCATTCACCTACCAAAAGACATCTTGGTTGCTTTTCAGCTTTGGTAGTTATAAATAAATCTGCTATTAACATCTTTCTACAGGTTTTTGTGTAGATATAAGTTTTCAGTTCATTTGGGCAAATACTAAGGAGCATGATGGATTGAATGTATGGTAAAAGCATGCTTCATTTTGTAAGAAATTGACAAACTGTCTTTCAAAGTGACTATACCACTTTGCATTCCTACCAGCAATGAATGAGAGTTCCTGTTATTCCACACTCTCACCAGCATTTGGTGTTGTCAGTGTTTGGGATTTTGGCCATTCTAATGATGTGTGGTTTTAATTTGCAATTCCCTAATGACATATGATGTTGAACACCTTTTCATAGGATTACTTACCATCTGTATATCTTCTCTAATAAGGTGTCAGTTCAGATCTTTCACCCATTTTTTAATGAGGTTGTTTTCTTATTGTTAAATTTTAAGAGTTCTTCATACATTTTAAGTAAATAGTAAATATTTGTTTTTGGTTTTTTTTGAGACAGAGTCTCACTCTGTCACCCAGGCTGGAATGCAGTGGTGCGATCTCAGCTCACTGCAACCTCCGCCTTCAGGGTTCAAGCGATTCTCCTGCCTCAGCCTCCCAAATAGTTGGTACTACAGGTGCACACCACCACACCTGACTAATTTTTGTATTTTTATTTTTATTTTACTATTTTTATTTATTTATTTATTTTGAGATGGAGTATTGCTCTGTTGCCCCGGTTGGAATGTAGTGGTGTGATTTTGGCTCACTGCAAGCTCCGCCTCCTGGGTTCACACCATTCTCCTGCCTCAGCCTCCCAAGTAACTGGGACTACAGGCGCCTGCCACCATGCCTGGCTAATTTTTTGTATTTTTTTTTAGTAGAGACAGAGTTTCACCGTCTTAGCCAGATGGTCTCAATCTCCTGACCTCATGATTTGCCCACCTCGGCCTCCCAAAGTGCTGGGATTACAGGCGTGAGCCACTGGGCCCAGCCAAAGTTTTGTACTTTTAGTAGAGTCGAGGTTTCACCATGTTGGCCAGGCTGGTCTCAAACTCCTTACCTCAAGAGATCCACCTGCCTTGGCCTCCCAAAGTGCTGGGATTACAGGTGTGAGCCACTGCGGCTGGCCTATTTTAAGTAAATATTTAAGTAAGTATTTAACAATTTAAAAAATATTTAAGTAAGTATTTACTTAAAATACACAAAGAATACCTTTATCAGACATGTCTCTTGCAAATACTTTCTCCCAGTGTGTGGCTTGTCTTCTTGTTCCTTTGGAAATATCTTTAGCAAAGCAGAAGCTTTTAATTTTAATGAAGCCCAGCTTATCAATTATTCCTTTCAGGTATTGTACCTTTGGTATTGTATATACAAAGTCATCACCAAATCCAAGGTCACCTAGATTTTCTTCTGTGTTATCTTCTAGGAGTTTTATAGTTTTGCATTTAGGTCTCTGGTCAATTTTGAGTTAATTTTTGTGAAAGCTGTAAGTCTGTGTCTAGGTTATTTTGGTTTTCTTTCTGTTTGTTTTGCTTTTTGTTTCTTGGCATGTGGTTGTCTACTTGTTCCAGGACAACTAGATTAATGACTGTCTTTGCTCCATTATGTTGCCTTTGCTGCTTTGTCTTTGACTGTATTTAAATGGGTCTATTACTAGGCTCTCTATTCTCTTCTATTGATTTGTCTCTTCCTTTGTTCCTTTGCCAATACCACACAGTCTTCTTTTTTTGAAAAGGAGTCTTGCTGTGTCGCCCAGGCTGGAGTGCAGTGGCGCGATCTCTGATCACTGCAACCTCCACCTCCTGGATTCAAGCAATTCTCAATGTTGGTCAGGCGTGTCTCAAACTCCTGACATCATAATTTGCCCACCTCGGCCTCCCAAAGTGCTGGGATTACAGGCATGAGCCACCATGCCCGGCCCACCCTGTCTTGATTACTATAACTTTATAGTAAGTCCTGAAGTTGGGTAGTGTCAGTCCTCCAACTTTGTTCTTCTCCTTCAATATTGTGTTGACTATTCTGAGTCTTTTGTCTCTTTCTATAAGAGATATTCACAAGGTAACTTCTGGGATTTTGCTTGGGATTGTGTTGAATCTATAGATCAAGTTGGGAAGAACTGACATTTTAACAATATTGGGTCTTTCCAACCAGGAATATGGAATATGTCTCCATTTATTTAGTTCCTTTTTGATATCTTTAATCAGAGTTTTGTAGTTTTCCTCATATAGATGTTGTACATATTTTGCTAGATTTATACCTATTTCATTTTTGAGGATGCTAATATAAATATGTTTTTAATTTTAAATTCCATTGTTTATTGCTAGTATATAGAAAACTGAGCCCAGGCACGGTGGCTCATGCCTGTAATCCCAGCACTTTGGGAGGCCAAGGTAGGTGGATCACCTGAGGTCAGGAGCTCAAGACCAGCCTGGCCAATATGGTGAAACCCTGTCTCTACTAAAAATACAAAAATTAGCTGGGTGTGGTGGCACTTGCCTGTAATCCCAGCTACTTGGGAGGCTGAGGCAGAAGAATCGCTTGAACCTGGGAGACAGAGTTTGCAGTGAGCTGAGATCACACCACTGCACTCCAGCCTAGGTGACAAAGCAAGACTCCATCTCAAAAAAAAAAAAAAAAGAAAAGAAAACTGATTCACTTTTGTATATTCACCTTGTATCCTGCAACCTTGCTATAATTGTTTATTAGACCCAAGAGGGTAATTTTTGTCAATTCTTTTGATTTTCTACATAGATGATCATGCCATCTGCAAAGACAGTTTTACTTCTTCCTTCTCAATCCATATATCTTTATTTCCTTTCCTTTTCTTATTACATGAGCTAGGACTTCCAGTATGGTGTTGAAAAGCAGTTGTGCTGGGTGCAGTGGCTCATGCCTGTAATCCCAACATTTTGGGAGGCTGAGGCAGGTGAATCACTTGAGGTCAGAAGTTCAAGACTTGCCTGACCAACATGGTGAAACCCCGTCTTTACCAAAAAATACAAAAATTAGCTGGGCATAGTGGCACGTACCTGTAGTCCCATCTACTTGGGAGGCTGAGGTAGGAGAATCGCTTGAACCAGGAAGGCGGAGGTTGCAATTAGCCAAGATTGAGCCACTGCACTCCAGCCTGGGCAACAGAGTGGGACTCCATCAAAAAAACAAAATACAAAAAACAAAAAACCCACAGAAACAAGAAAAGAAAAGAAAAGAGAAAGAAAAGAAAAGCAGTTGTGAGGGGGACATCCTTATCTTTATCTTATTCCTGATCTTAGCAGGAAAGCTTCGGGTTTCTCGCCATTAGCATGATGTTAGCTATAAATTTTTGTAGATGTTCTTTATCAAGTTGAGAAAGTTTTCATCTATCCTTAGTTTGCTGAGTTTTTTAGCATGAGCGGGTATTGGATTTTGTCAAATGCTTTTTCTGCATCTATTGATATGATCATGTGATTTTCTTATTTTATATTATTTTTTTTTTTTTTGAGACGGGGTCTCGCTCCATTACCCAGGCTGGAGGGCAGTGTCATGATCTTAGCTCACTGTAACCTCTGCCTCCTGGGCTCAAGCGATTCTCTCACCTCAGTCTCCCAAGTAGCTGGGATTACAGGTGTGTGCCACCACACCAGATTAATTTTTTTTTTTTGTATTTTTAATAGAGATGGGTTTTTACCATGTTGGCCATTCTAGTCTTGAACTCCTGACCTCAAGTGATCTGCCCACCTTGGCCTCCCAAAGTGCTGGGATTACAGGCATGAGCCACCACACCCAGCGATGTGATTTCTCTTAAATGCTTTCCAGAAGTTGAATCAAGTTTGCATACTTGTGATACTTTCCACTTGGTCTCGGTTTACGGTTCTTCTTACATACTGTTCAATTTATTTTGCTAATATTTTGTTGAGGATTTTTACATTTATATTAATGAGAGATATTGGTCTGTAGTTTTCTTTCCTTGTGTTGTCTTTGTTTGGTTTTGGTATTAATGTAATGCTGACCTCATAGAGTGTGTTAAGAAGTATTCCCTCCTCTATGTTTTGAAAGAGATTGTAAAAAAATTGTATAGTTATACAATTATGCAAAATTATATAATTTTTACAAAATTGTACAATTTTTTTTGCTTAAATGTTTGGTAGAATTCACCAATGAACTCATCTGGGCCTGGTACTTTGTATTGAAAGTTATTAATTATTGATTCAATTTATACAGGCCAATTCAGATTGTCTATTTTTTCTTGTGTGAGTTTTAGTAGATCATATCTTTCAAGGAATTGGTCCATTTCATCTAGGTTGTCAATTATGGGACAGAGTCGTTCACAGTATTCCTTTATTATCCTTTGAATGTCCATGGGATCTTTAGTAATGTCCCCCCTTTGACTTCTGATGTAAGTAATCTGTGTCTTCTCCCTTTTTCTATTAGCTAGAGGCTTATTGATTTTATTGATCTTTTCAAACAAACAGTCCCTGGTTTGTTGATTTTTCTCTATTAATTTTGTTTCCAATTCCATTGATTTCTGTTCTAATTTTTAATTATTTCTTTTCTTTTTCTTTTTTAAAGATGGGACCTTGCTCTGTCACCCAGACTGGTTTCGAATTCCTGGCCTCAAGCAATCTTCCTTCCTCAGGGTCCCAAGTAGCTGGGATTACAGGCATGAGCCACTGTGCCCAGGTAATTTTTATTATTTCTTTGCTGTGTTTTTGGATACAATTTGCTCTTCTTTTTCTAGTTTACCTCGAGAAATAATCTTTTAGCTTAGATTATTGACTTTTAATCTTTTATTCTTAATATATGTATTCAGTGCCAGATATTTCCCTCTAAGCACTGCTTTACTTACATGCCACAAATGTTGATAAGTTGTATTTTCATTTTCATTTGATTTAAGTATTTTTTTAATTTCTTGATATTTCTTCCTGGAGCCATGTGTTATTTGGAAGTCTACTGTTTAATCTCCAAGTATTTTTGGATTTTTCACCTATTTTTCTGTTACTGATATCTAGTTTAATTCCGTTGTAGTTTGAGAGCTTACATTGCATGATTTCTATTCTTTTAAATTTGTTAAGATGCATTTTATGGCCCAGAATATGATCTATCTTAGTGAACGTTCTATGTTAGCTTAAGAAGAATGTGTAGTTGCAGTTGTTGGATGAAGCAGTTCTCAGGTGTCAGTTATATTCAGTTGACTGATGACACTGTTGAGTCCAATTTTGTCCTTACTGACTTCTGCTTTCTAGATCTACCCACTTCTAATAGAGAGATGTTAAAATTTCCACCTATAATAGTAGATTTATCTACTTTTCAATGCAGTTCTACTAGTTTTTGCCTCACATATTTTGACACTCTGTTAGGTGCATCCCCATTAAGGATTGTTATGTCATCCTGGAGTAGTGTAAAAAAAAATTGTATAATTTTTTTTCCTTAAGTGTTTGGTAGAATTCACCAATGAACTCATCTGGGCCTGGTACTTTGGTTGAAAGTTATTAATTATTGATTCAATTTATGTAATAGATACAGGCCAATTCAGATTGTCTATTTTGACCTTCTTATCATTTTGTAATAGTGCACATTATTTCTGATAATTTCCTTTGCTCTGACATCTGCTCTGCCTGAAATTAGTATAGCTACTCTCATTTTCTATTAGTTGGTGTTATCATTATATATCTTTCTCCAAGCCTGGATTGCACTGGCACAATTATGGCTCACTGCACTGCAGTCTTGACCTCCTGGGCCCAAGTGATCTTCCCACCTCAGCCTTCTGAGTAGCTAAGACCACAGGTGCACATCACCACACCTGGCTGATGCTTTTAGTGTTTTTGTAGAGATGGGGGTCTCACTATGTTGCCCAAGCTGGCCTCAAACTCCTGGCCTCAAGCGATCCTCCCACCTTGGTCCCCTAAAGTGCTGGAATTGCAGGCATGAGCCACCACACCTGGCCCAAGTTCACTTTCAAATAACAATATACCACTTCACAAGTAGTGCAAGTAATAACAAAATAATCCTAATTCCTCCTGTCCACCTTTGCATCATTGCTGTCATTCATTTCACTTATATGTAAGGATGTGCCTATATATTCAAATATCAAGAACCCCAAGTACATTATTGCTATTATTATTTTGAACAAACTTATCTGCTAGATCAGTTAAGAATAAGAAAAATAAAGGTTTTTACTTTACTTTTGTTTATTCTCTGACATTCTTCCTTTCTTTATGTAAATCTCTTTCTGACCTGTATCATTTTCCTTCCGTCTGAAAAACATCTTGTAACATTTCTTGCAAGGCAAGCATATTAGCAACAAATTCCCTCAATTTCTTGTCTGAGAACATCTTTATTTATCTTTGGATTTCTGAAGTTTGACCATGATATGTCTAGATAGAGTGGGATTTTTTGCATTTATTCTACTTGGTGTTCTCTGAACTTCCTGGTTCTCTGGTTTGTTGTGCAACACTAATTTGGGGGAAATTCTGTTATTAATGCTTCAATATTGCTTCTGTTCATCTCTGTCTTTTCTTACTCCTTCTGATATTCCCGTTACATGTATGTCACACCCTGTGTACCTGTACCATGGTTCTTAGTCTTTATATTCAGTCTTTTTTTCCTCTTTGCTTTTCAGTTTTAGCGATTTCTATTGTAATATATTCAAGCTCAGTGATTCTTACCTTGGCTGTGTCCAGTCTACTATAAGCCCATCAAAGGCATTCTTCATTTATGTTGCAGTGTTTTTTATCTCTATAATTTGTTATTCTTTCTTAGACTTTCAATCTCTCTGCTTACATTATCCATCTTTTTTTTTTTTTTTTGCATTTTGTCTACTTTTTTCACCAAAACCCTTAGCACATTAATCACAGTTTTAAAATAAATCCTAGTCTGATAATTCCAACATTCTGCCACATCTGACTCTGACACTTGTTTAGTCTCTTCAACTGTGTTTTTTGCTATTTAGTATGCTTGCATTTTTTTTGTTGAAGGGTAGACATGATGTGCTGAGTAAAAGGAACTGTGCTATACAGGCCTTTAGTAAATTAATGGTAAGGTGTGGGAGGAGGGAAAGTGTCCTACAGTCCTACGATTCCGTCTCAGTCTTTGGTGATCCTGTGCCCCTGCAACATCAACTTCACCAGTGCTCCTCAGTTTCATTTTGTTTTTTCCCTCCTTAGTTGGGACAAGATTGCTAGAGGGGATGGGAGTTGGGTATTTCTCTTCCACCATGTGGAAGGCTAGAGAGAGCTGAAAGTGGCTATTTCCCTTCCTCCAGATTGGTTCAGCACTGGTAAAACCCCAGCAGGTTAGACTCTGGTAAAATAGTTTCTCCTGAGGGTAGACTTTGTTAGGAGAAACAGAATCTTCTGGCATATTTTATAGTGGTTTCTTCTCCCCTCTCCCTACCAGAAGCCCAAGGGAATTTTTCTGAGATACTCATTGTGAGAATTTAGTAGAGCTTCAGGAGGTAAATCTCACAATATTGTCTCTCCCCCCAACCCCCAATCTCTGCATTATTGGATCCCCCTGGAATTGTTATCTCTCAGGCTTATCCACACTGAGCTTCCAGCAATTCATCAATTACAGTTTGGATTTTCCTACCCAGCCACTGGTTCTCATAGTGCTTTCTGCTCATGAGTCTCTGGCCAGTTATGATTTTCTGTATCTGTCTGTCATTCTCTCCATTCTTGGGGGCAGTCTTTTGCCCCCTAAGCTCACTTCTCTGATGGATCTAAGAAGAGTGGCTGATTTTCAGTTTTAAGCTTTGACTAGTTGTTAGGACAAGGTAGCAACTTCTAGCTCCCTACATACCAGACTGAAAACCAGAAGTTCCATATGAACTTTTGAAGCTCCAATCCATCTGTCTTTAGCCATTGAGAGAGAGACTCAAGTCAGTTCCCAAGTCCTTTTGACATGACTCTAGTAATCTTTAATGGCTTCCTTGCGGCCGGTGATGGCTCAAACCTGTAATCCCAGCACTTTGGGAGGCGAGACAGAAGTAGGATCGAGGTCAGGAGATCGGGAACCATCCCAGCATGAGCTAACATGAGTGAAGCCCGTCTCCACTAAAATACAAAAACTAGCCAGAGGTGGTGGCCTGTAGTCCCAGCTACTCGGGGCTGAGGCAGGAGAATGGCGTGAACCGGGCCGGGCTTGCAGTGAGCTGAGATCTGGCCACTGCACTCCAGCCTGAGTGACAGGCGAGACTCTGTCTCAAAAAAAAAAAAAAAAATAGCTTCCTTGCTATCCAGGCTCATTTGTAAATCTCCTGCCTCTCAGGCGTAGAATCAGCCATTGCCCTCAAAAGCCTGCTTTCTTTTAGTGAAATTGTATCTTAAGACTGTTTTCTGGGTGCTTCTTGGTGCTCATTTTACTGAATTGGTAATTGTTTCTAGGGTTCTAGGCCTTATGATACTTTCATTCAAATTTAGGGATATAGGGTTGTTGTTGTTGCTGTTGTTTAGTTTGTTTCTCTCTTTTTTATTTATAACATTTTACATTACAACTTTATTCCATACCAAGAATCTCAGTTCCTAAGGACCGTGGGATGATAGAATTAGAAAACTTGACGGGCACAGTGATTCACACCTGTAACCCCAGCACTTTGGGAGGCCAAGGTGGGCAGATCATGAGCTCAGGGTTCAAGACTAGAATGGCCAACATGATAAAACCCGCTTCTACTAAAATACAAAAATTAGCTGGGCTTGGTGGAGGTGGAGGTTGCAGTGAGCCGAGATCATGCCACTGCACTAGCCTGGAGTGACAAACAAGACTGTCTAAAAAAAAGGTAAAACTTCATAATTATTCATTTATTTTATTAGGCATCAAATACACATTATCAGAATACTAATGCTAGCAGCTAATACTGCAATTATAATTAGAGAACACGTTTTAAAATAGTTTTTTTTTTTTTTTAACAAATGTGCTACTAAAAGTGTTTTATATTTTATTTTTTTTTTTACATATGTGCTCACTATTCCCGCCCAATCCGGTTTTGAAGTTCTCTCATATCCATACTGCCTGAGCAGATAGACATTACATATTATACTCTCTTTGAATTCTCACTTGGTCTTAGTTATACAAGGTAAAGGCTTGAAATGAGAGTTATCTAGACCCATGAAATCAAAGTTGGATTCTACAGTCACCCCACCACAATAATTTGGGTTGGGCAGATACTCATTTTATCAGAACTGGAGATGAGGACGCTACTTGACTATGACTTCTGCTCCTCAGGTTAGATGGTGCACCAAGGATCATGTGGGCTCTTTCTGCTAGTACCATCTCTAGCATGCTTAATGGGCAGTGTCTATATTATCAACATTATTACTGCTGTGGTTTTCGGTAACCAACATTCTAACAAGTACTATGCCTTCCTTATAACCAATGAATCAGAAGAAGAAATGGATCAATGGATTTCTTCCAAGTAGATTTCAAATTTCAAAGGATAGGTATATCAAATGGAAAAAAAAGGAATGTGTGGAGTCATTAACAAAAGTTAGTATGTGTGGTACATTTAGGGACAAATCAGAAAAAAAACAGAATGATAAGTGCCTCATAATAACATTAACATAACTAATGTTTTATTTATCATTTACTATGTGACGAGCTGTGCTCATTACCTTATCATAGCATTATCATGTTAATCTTACCACAATACTATGGTAGGCACTATTTCCTGCTATCTATAGATGAGGAAATTGAGGCTTTGTAACTTTCAATAAGTTGCTCAGTATCACACAACCAGGCTGAGCCTCAAATCCAATCTATCTCAGAGTTGGAGCAAATTCATATTATCAATAATAGTACTATTTAATAAATACCACTGATGTGTCAGGCACTTTATATACATTATATTTATTCCTCCTGCACCCTGGGGAGGTAGCTATTACAGGCATTTATGGGATATTACTGTATTAACTATTAATAATATCTTGATATATAGTTACATTCAAAAGTATGAAAAACCCGTGCTGAATTTCCTAAAAGTAAATCATCATTAGCATCTGTTCTGCTCCTCTTGTTCCTTCTGTGAAAATGGGCGGTGGGAAGAGTGGATAGAGTGTGGATGTCAAAGCCAGACAGGCCTAGCTCTGACAGACTTGGATCCGACTTCCAACACAGTAGGAAAATAGTAATGGAAGAGATCGTGAGGGCACAATTCCTGGCTGCTGGGCTGGGCAGATACAGCAGCTTGTTCTGTTGATGGGGAGTAGGGTGAAACCTCTGGTCTCTCAAATGTATTAGACAGTTAAAAGCAAAAGCATAGAAAGAGGTAGTGTTAGAGAATAGAAACATAATTCAAAGAAAGATCTAAACACTATTCTTTTGAGATGGAGTCTTGCTCTGTCACCCAGGCTGGAGTGCAGTGGTGCAATACTTGCACTGGCTCACCTCTGCCTCGAGTTCAAGCAATTCTTCTTCTTCAGCCTCCCGAGTAGTTGGGTTTACAGGTGTGCACCACCACACCCAGCTAATTTTGTATTTTTTTAGTGGAGATGGAGTTTCACCATGTTAGCTAGGCTGGTCTCCGGGCACTCCTGACCTCAGGAGATCCACCCTCGGCCTTGCAAAGAGATGCTGGAATTACAGGCATGAGCCCCCTGCACCTGGCCTCTGAATGTTAATCTTTGCAAATAACAAACCTGAGAAGAATAAGACAGCAACTTTCTACCATAGTAAACATGAGTTCCTAAATTAGGAATATGACAGGAAAACTTTGGTTATTTGGGAGGAAAACATACTTCTAATGTTATGCAACTTGTCCTCATTGTAAGGTGTGGTTTGAGTTTCAGTTTGAAAATTATTCAAACTTGTTGCTTTTCTTTCTACCACTGCCTTCTTTGGACCACTTTGTGCTTATTTTCAGGATTACCAGTGGGTGGGCAAGGAAAGGGAAAAGAAAATGGACCCATGTCCGTAAAAATTTCTTTTCTTTTCTTTTTTTTGACAGAATCTCTCTGTCACCCAGGCTGGAATGCAGTGGTGCGATCTTGGCTCCGCGGCAGCCTCCACCTCCCAGGTTCAGCGATTCTCCTACCTCAGCCTCCTGAGTAGCTGGCATCACAGGCACAAGCCACCACACCTGGCTAATTTTTTTGTTTTGTAGTAGGCGATTGTTTCACCATGTTGGCCAGGCTGGTCTCAAATGCCTGACATCAATTGATCCACCCACTTCAGCCTCCCAAAGTGCACCGGTTACCTGGCGTGAGCCACCGGCGCCTAGCCCCATAAATAAATTTGATTAATGTTGATAAAGAATGGCAAAGTGGATGAAATCACTGGTTAAAATTAATTTTCTGTAGTTGGCTAATTGATTCAAACACCCGTGATTAGGCGAACGCTTGAAGCCACAGAAGTCTGTTGGTTCATTGGTATGCTTAGCTTGACTGGGGTATCAACTACACACACCTTAATTTGCAGTTTGCCTCTTCCCTAAGGTTTATAATATAAAAGATTAGAGCACATGCAACCATACCTACTGGATAACTGCAACACAAGGTGGGATGAGAAGATGAATACAGTTACGTGGGGGTAGAGACCAGAAAAGTCCCTCTTTGCCTTGTGCGGATTCCATCATGTGCTATAATCAATCTCTAAAATCTTACCCAAAGAGATACATAAGGGGAATTCCAGAAGAAAAGAGTCTGTTCTTGTTAGAATGAATATCGTTACTTGTCAGGAATCTTGGTTACTGAAACAATAGCAGTAACAACGTTGATAACATAGACACCCTCTATTAACTGTGTTAAAGATGGCAATTAGCAGAAATAGCTATGATCCTTGGCTTGCCCATCTAACCTTGAGGAGCAAAGCTCACAGTCAAAATAGTTTCATCTCAGTTCTGATAAAATGAGTATCTGGCCAATCCAGATGGTGGTGGGGTGACTGGATTGGTGGTGGTAGGGTCCAACTCTTGATTTCAAGGGTCCTAAAAATTCCCCTCAACCCTTTATCAACATCAAGCCACATGATACTTCCATGAGCAAGTATAATACCCTGCTGGTGTTATGAAGAGCTTAGGGACTACCTAGCTCCATGCTCCATCCACAGGGTCAAGAGCCTCTGTTTAGTGGCTATTACCCGGATCAGCTCTGGCCTCATTATCTCATCCTCTGCAGTTTCCAGTTGCATTCACTCTGGACCTCACACACAGTCCTAGCCACTTCTCTTCATACAGTTCTTGATCCCATCCTGACTTGGCGGGGGAGTTCAGTGATATATCACAGGCTTAGTGTCCCTCACAATGTCGTCTCATGGAGCTGAGAAGTAAGTTTACAATCTAAGACCTGAAGTCTGACCCCCTGTTTATGCCTGTTGGGTGCCTGTGTGGCCTGTCTCTTAGTTGCTTGATTCATTTTGGTTTCTGGAGAATCTAGGACTTAATGTTCCTGAGGAACATGGAAGGGGATCATGTTGACCTGTGAGGCATACCTCTCCTCACTGCCTGGCTTCCACCACCCCAGTCCTAAATTCCTCCCAGTTACCCCTAATCCAGGAAGTCAGTGCTGATGCTTGAAAATCCAAAGCTCAGCAGAGTAGCTGGAGCTGTTTTCTAGTTTGGAGCCACTCCAGGCTTGGGGGTACTCAGGCTTTGGGTTTTTGGCTGCAATCTCAATTCCCTCTTGCTGTGCTCTGCCCACCTCCAACCTATGTTCCAATGCCAAGTTTTCTGAAATTGTGATTAAGATGGCTGGGCTCGTGGGCCTACGTGCCTGTTCTGCTGGTCTGGGATTCCATCCAGAGCTAATTGATAGCACCTGCAACGGGAGAAAGGCCCAGAGGTAGATTCACCATGAAAGCTTGCTTTCAGACGTTCTTAGACTTCAGGATGCCTCAATCACACAGGCCCCTGTAGTGCTGAAACTTGTACAGTGACCTAGGTGGGAGAGAAAGCCACGTTGATCGAAGAATTTCTGCTGGTAAACTGCCCACAGTGATCTCAAATAAAGGGATATAAATCTCCATATAAATAATAATTATTGTCTTTTTACTCATTCTAAATATTCTAATATTCTATTCAAAAGCTACATACTTAAATTTGTATTTATAATCTTTGTTATTTTTCTTTTTTTTTTTTTTTTTTGAGGCCAGTCTCTGTGTCTCTCTCAGGCTGGAGTGCAGTGGCAGATCTCGGCTCACTGCAGCCTCCGCCCCGGGTTCCGCGCCATTCTCCGCCTCAGCCTCCCAAGTAGCTGGGCTACAGGCACCCGCTTCTGCAGCCCGGCTAGTTTTTTTGTATTTTAGTAGAGGCGGGGTTTGCCATGTTAGCCAGGATAGTCTCGATCTCCTGACCTTGATCCACCGCCTCGGCCTCCCAAAGTGCTGGGATTACAGGCGATTTTCTTTGCCCGGCCAATCTTTGTTATTTTTCTTACAGAAAAATTACAAAATTTTATAAGCGTCAGGCCCCACACAACTTGGATCTGCCCTCGGGAAGACCCATGCCCAAGTCCCCGCCCCATCTCCAGAGATGATGATTTAATTGATGTAGGGCAGTGGATCGCAGTTAGGGCCAACCCACCTGATAATCCATTCAGGGGATGGATCTCCCAGTTACCCGCGCCCCGCACTCCCACCGGGGGATGAAGATTTCACAATGTCTGGAAACATTTTTAATTATCACAACTTGGGGATGAGGGCTTGTTACTGACATCTAATGGGTAAAGACCAGGAATACTGCTAAACATTTCACAATCCTCAGGAAAGTTCCCCACAACAAAGAATTCCCGAGCTCAAAATGTCAGTGGTACCACAGCTGAGAAGCCCTGAACTAGGATGGGGTTCTGAGCCTCAGCATTTTTCAAAATCTTTCAAATCAATTAATTTGAACATACAACCCAGGTTGCAAACAAGAGTTCTACAGATAGTAACAGTAGTTAACCTTTACTACTAAGTACTTACTATGTGTCAGTCATTGTTTTCAATGAATTAACTCATTTAGTCATTTAGTCTTTGGAATAAGCTTATCAGATAAGTTTGGGGTTTTTCTTGTTGTTTGTTTGTTTTTGGTTTTTTTGAGATGGAGTCTCGCTGTCTCCCAGGCTGGAGTGAAATGGCGTGATCTCAGCTCACTGCAACCTCTGCCTCCTGGGTTCAAGCTATTCTCCCACCTCAGCCTCCCAAGTAGCTGGGATTACAGGCACACGCCACCATGCCTGGCTAATTTTTGTATTTTTAGTAGAGACAGGGTTTCACCATGTTGGCCAGGCTGGTCTTGAACTCCTGACCTCAAGTGTCCACCTGCCTTGGCTTCTCCAAGTCTTGGGATTACAGGTATGAGCCACCACACCTGGCCTTGGGTAAGTATTATTATTGTTCCCATTTTACAGGTGAGTAAACTGAGGTACAAAATATTAAGAAATGGTTCCTGGGATTCAAACCCAGACAGCTGGGTTGTTAACTAGTATTGTGTACCTGACCCTCCTTGACTGGCTTACTTCTTCTGGAGATCTCTATGGGAGAAGGGAGGTGGAATTCCTGCCTGCTCCCATAGTGGAATTCTCTGCCCACACCCATTACTGGGAAGTAAAAAGCAGTAAGTACAGCCGAAATGAGGAAAGAAGTATAGCACTACCTGGACCTGTGTGCCAAAGGGTAACCCCCTAGTTGGGAGTGTGGGCATTTGTTCCAGTTTTGCAGGTATGTTTTTGTCTAGTTCAGTATACTTGATGCAATTTCTTAAAATGAAAGTTTTATCCAGAAATGGCAGAGCCGTGTTCAGGTAAGAGCTCTAAAAAAAATACTTTGGCCCACTAGATTATAAATAATTGTCATTGTTGCTGCCATCGCGAGCTCTAGAGCCATAATGGGCTGTATGGCAATGTACCTTTTACAGATGGCTGTCTCTAATTGAAAGCCATGCCAAACAGCTGTCAGAAATGCTGACTACCAGACTAGGGGAAAGCACTGCCAAATGGGAAGAATGCAGACAAGGACTGTGGCAAAATGGTAGAAATACGTAACCGAAGATGACTCTCTCTTTATTCACTGTTATAAAATGCTCAAGCAAAAAAGGAAAGCACCAGCACATTTGAACTTCTTAGTTCAGGTCTACAAAACTGAGAATAAGAGGACAGTTTCAGCCTTCAGTACCGGGGATGTGGTGGGGATAAGACAAAGACACAAGCATTTCTGAAATGAAATAGGCTATATAAAGAGGTATAATAAAAGGCTATGGAAATTCCAAACTTGGACGGGAAACTTGAGCCCCACATGAGAACCACAGCAATGGTCAACTCTGATTTCACCCTGTTAAGATGTTGAGCAGAGAATTTGGCCTCGACTTCTGATCTACAGAAACTTAACAAATTTGAGTCACTTTGAATTGCTAAATTCATGGCAATTTTTTACATAGCAACAGAAAATGAACACAATGGGCCAGGTGCAGTGGCTCACTCCTGTAATCCCAGCACTTTGGGAGGCCAAGGTGGGTGGATCTCTTGAGGTCAGGAGTTCAAGACCATCCTGGCCAACATGGTGAAACCCCATCTCTACAAAAAACACAAAAAATTAACCAGGTGTGGTGGTGTGCACCTGTTATCCCAGCTACTTGGGAGGCTGAGGCAGGAGAATCGCTTGAACTGGGGAGGTGGAAGTTGCAGTGAAATGAGATTGTGCCACTGCACTCCAGCCTGGGCAATGGAGCGAGACTCTGTCTCAAAGAAAAAAAAAAAAAAAAAAAAAGAAAAAAAGAAAATGAATACAGTGAATTACATTGATTTCTTAATGGTACACCAACCTTACATTCTGGGATACACCCTATTTGACCATGGTGTGTGGTCCTTTTATAACTGTGTTGTCTTTTTAGCAAATGTTGATTTGCTAAAATTTTGGACAGAATTGTTTGTATATGCGCATGAGGGACATAGCTTGAAGTGAAAGCGATGAGAAATTTGAAGGACAAAGAAATGGAAGTAGAGACTGGGCATGGTGGCTCATGTCTATAATCCCAGCAATATGGGAGGCCAAGGCAGGTGTATCATTTGACATCAGGAGTTTGAGATAAGCCTGGCCAACTTGCTGAAACCCCATCTCTACTAAAAATACAAAAAAATTAGCTGTGTGTGGTGGTGCATGCATGTAATCCCAGCTACTTGGGAGGCTGGGGCAGGAGAATTACTTCAACCTAGGAGGTAGAAGTTGCAGTGAGCGGAGATCACGCCACTGCACTCCAGCCTGGGTGACAGAGCAAGACTCTGTCTCAAAAAAAGAAATGACAGTAAGGAAGGAAGACATTACAGGTGAGAGAACAACGTAAGCAAAGGTGGGAAAATGTCAGAATCTGTTTGGAAACTCACCTAGAGTTTAATTTGGCTGGATAACCCCATCTAGGGAGGAAGGCAAGTGGTAGGAATGAGGCTGGAAGATCTAGGGAGTAGAATGCATCCTTCATTCGGGAGACACATTAAAGAGCCACTGAAAGTTGTTGGGGCACATGACTGGAGGGGGCAAGCCGGCAGCAATGTATAGTTTGAAGTGTGCCAAGCAGAACCTGGAAGACAGTAGAAAGGCCCTCGCAATTGTCTGACTAGAGAACATTAGAGCCCAGATCTGTGCATGGTAAGGGCCAGAGAGGAAGCAAAAGATGGAGGAAGAAATCTAGCCCTTAGCCCTCATGTTGCTAAGCCTAGGTGCTAGATTGCCCTTGAAAGTGAGAGGGCAAGCTGAGAGACACTCTCAACTGGGCCTTAATGCAAGTAAGAAGGTTTATTGCAAGGGTGGAGTTGAAGAGAGAGAACTCTTTGGGTACCTAAAAACATCAACAGGGCTTTTGCTATTATCTGGTGTTTGCAACCAACCACTGATGCTCAATCTGCAAACTGCCAATCAGCTACAGGTCCAGCTGTCCATGTTCCTGCTGAATCCAGGCCTGGTTGGGTAAGTCCCCAGAGAATACAGTGACTAATAGTGGCCTAGGAGGAGCAGCCTCCAAAACCCAGCGCAGAAAGACTCCAAGAAACGGGTTTGAGTCTGCTTTCCACTCTGGGATGGGATGTGGTTCAGCTCAATAGATGAAACATGGGAGAGGAGACAGGGGCTCAGGGAGCAAAACTGTGCTCACCCACTAGGGGCTCAAAGCATCTCTCTAGGGTTTGTGGTCCCAATGCAGAGGCTGATAGGAAGGACTTCTCTGAGGTGAGCCATCACTAGGCTTCGTACTTATCCTATCACAGAGGTTAGAAGGGATCATAACAGCCTTGGGGAAGTACAGCATGTTGGGTATTTATTTTATTTTATTTTATTTTATTTTATTTTATTTTATTTTATTTTATTCTATAGCCTTAAATACTTCATCTTTTTTTCTCTTTTTTTGTATTTTTACCTTTTTGCATTTTATCTTTTTTTTCAACTTTTATTTTAAGTTCAGGGGTACATGTGCAGGTTTATTATACACATAAATTGAATGTAGCAAGGATTTGTTATACAGATTATTTTTCGCCCAGGTAATAAGCATAATACCTGATAGGTAGCATTTTGATCCTCTGTCTTCTCCCACCCTCCACCTTCAAGTAGGCCCTGATGTCTGTTGTTCCCTTCTTTGTGTTCATGTGTACTCAGTGTTTAGCTCCTACTTATAAGTGAGAACATGCAGTATTTGGTTTTCTGTTCCTGTGTTAGTTCACTTAAGATATGGCCTCCAGCTTCATCCATGTTGCTGCAAAGGACATGATCTCATTCTTTGTCACGGCTGTGTAGTATTCCATGGTGTATATGCACATTTTCTTTACCCAGTCCACTGTTGATGGGCATTTAGGTTGATTCCATGTCTTTGTTATTGTGAATAGCACTGTGATTAACATATGTGTGCATGTGTCTTTATGTAAAAATTTATATTATTATGTAACAGTTTATATTATATAAAAATCTTTATGTAACAATTTATATTATATAAAAATTGTATTAAATATAAATTATATTGTATTAAATATAAATTATATTAAAATATAAATTATACTAATTACATAATATTATATAATTATTATTTTTGTATTAAATACATAAATTATATTAAAGTAACAATTTATATTACTTGGGGTATATAACCCAATAATGGGATTATTGGGATATAAGCCCATTAATGGGATTGCTGAGTTGAATGGTACTTCTCTTTTACATTCCTTTAGAAATTATCCCACCCACAATGGCTGAACTAATTTACATTCCTGCCAGCCATGTAATAGCATTCTCTTTTCTCCTCAACCTCCTCAGCATCTGTTTTATTAGACTTTTAAATAATAGCCAATTTGACTGGTGTGAGATGGTATCTCATCGTGGTTTTGATTTGTATTTCTCCAATGGTTAGTGATGTTGACCATTTTTTCATATGCTTGTTGGCCACGTGTATGTCTTCTTTTGAAAACTTTCTGTTCATGTCCTTTACCCACTTTTTAATGAGGTTTTTTTTGCTTATAAATTTAAGTTACTTACAGATTCTGGACATTAGACCATTGTCGGAGGCATAGTTTTCTCTATGGGAGGCCTGTATTTTCTCCCATTTGTTGTCTGTTTATTCTGTTGATAGTTTCTTTTGCTGTACAGAAGTTCTTTAATTTAATTAGGTCTCATTTGTCAAATTTTGCTTTTGTTGCTATTGCTTTTGGTGTCTTCATCATGAAATCTTTGCCAGGTCCCATGTACACAGTGTTATTTCCTAGGTTATCATCCAGATTTTGTAGTTTTAGGTTGTACACTTAAGTCTTTAATACATCTTGAGTTGATTTCTGTGCATGGCAAAAGTAAGAGGTCCAGCTTCAGTGTTCTGCATGTAGCTATCAATTATCCCAGCACCATTTATTGACTAGAAAGTCCTTTCCCCACTGCTTGTTTTTGTTAACTTTGTGGAAGATCAGTTGGTTGTAAGTGTGTAGCTTTATTTCTAGGCTCTCTGTTCTGTACCATAGGTCTATGTGTCTGTTTTTTGTAGCAGTACCATGCTGTTTTGGTTACTGTAGCCTTGTAGTATAGTTTGAAGTTGGATAACGTGATGCCTTCAGCCTTGTTCTTTTTGCTTTGTGATGCCTTCAGCCTTGTTCTTTTTGCTTCGAATTGTCTTGGCTATTCAGGCTCTTTTTTTGTTCCATATCAGTTTTAAAATAGTTTTTTTCTAGTTATCTGAAGAATGTCATTGGTAGTTTGATAAGAATAGCACTGACTGTGTAAATTGCTTTGGGCAGTATGGCCTTTTTAAAAATATTGATACTTCCTATCCATGAGCATGAAATGTTTTTCCATTTGTTTGTGTCATCCCTGATTTTTTTGAGCAGTGTTTTGTAATTCTTCTTGTAGGGCTTTTTCACCTCCCTGATTAGCTGTATTCCTAGGTGTTTTAGTCATTTTGTGCCTATTTTGAATGGAACTGCATTCTTGATTTGGCTTGGAGATTGGTTGCTGTTGGAGTAAAGAAATGCTACTGATTATTGAACCTTGATTTTGCATCCTGAAGCTTGCTGAAGTTGTTTATCAGATGTAGGTTTTCTAGGTATAGAATCTTATCGTCTGCAAACAGAGATAGTTTGACTTTCTCTCTTACTATTTGGATACCTTTTCTTTCTCATGCCTGATTGCTCCAGTTAGGACTTGCTCCATTGGTAGCCAGATACCATATCACAAAAAAAGGTCCATGTGGCATAGAACTGAGGCATCCTTCCAACAGCTGTGTAAGTTGAAGCATCTTAGAAGTGGATCCGCAAACCCCACCAAGCCTTAAATGTTTGCAGCCCCTGTCAACATCCTAACTGCAACTTCATAAGACACTTCAAGCAGAGCCACCCAGTGGAGCTGCTCTCATTTCTGACCTAAAGAAATTGCGACATATACATGTTGGTTGTGTTTGTTTGTTTGTTTTTGAGTCTCACCAGGCTGGAGTGCAGTGGTAGGATATTGGCTCACTACAATGTCCACCTCCCGGATTCAAGCGATTCTCATGCCTCAGCCACCTGAGTAGCTGGGATTACAGGTGTGCACCAACACACCCCACTAATTTTTCCATTTTTTGTAGAGACAGGATTTCCCATATTGACCAGGCTGGTCTTGAACTCCTGGCCTCAAGTGATCCATCCACCTGGGCCCCCCAAAGTGCTGGGATTGCAGGCATGCCACCGCACCCAGCCACATGTTGGTTGTTTTAAGCTACTAAATGTAGGGATAATTCGTTACACAGCAATATATAACTATTATACCTTCCAGTGGGTCTCAATTTAGCTGTTTCAGGTCAATGTAATTCAGCATAGAAGGGCCTGGCAATCAAAGATTGTTGAGTAGGACCAGTCTCTATTTCACATGTAGGAAAATGAGGCTTTATCTGAATAGGGCCAAAGTGCTTTGCTTTGTTTAATTTTGTTTACTTGAAGCAATGCCTTTGAACCTTGGCATAGAAAGCTGTATGTTGCAGTGTGCAAGTGTATACAGAGTGCTGAGAAGGGAAATCATTATTCGGCTGTTAAACAGCAGCTTTTTGAGCAGAAATATAAACTAGGACAGGGGACATGTTGCTCTCTAGGGGTAAATCCATGGAATATTTGTTTCCTTTAGCCTGGAGGCATCCCAAACAGAAGGATAAATCTTAAAACTGATTCTAAAAAATGTTTTTGCTTTGCTAGAGAGTGGAGCCTCATGCACTTCCTCACATCCTGAGCTTCCATCCACCCTGATCCCAGAAGGGTGACTCTAGTTTCACAAGTCTCGACAGTCACTCTTGAAAAAGGAATGAATAACCTCACTTGATAGGAAGAAATAATTTTGAAAATGGGAGGCATTGTAGATTCTGGGATGACCTTGGGTCAGTTTGTTCCTGGACCAAACACGGCTTGATCCATCAGGTAAGCCAGTCAGTTAGCTGGGCAGTCAGTGGACACATCTGAAGGCCCGTTGTGGCCATCACTCTACCCATATTATAAGGGGTTGCTGACCTGAGGAAATCTTTAACTGTGGCAGTCAGAAGTGATTGCCAGTTGGGGCTGTGACTCTGGAAGTGCTAGGGAAGGAGATAATTGCAGACATCTCATTTCCTCCCATCTGCTCCATCCTCCTTCCCCATCAGCTGGGAATGTGTGATTTAATTACCTTAGCTCTTCTCCGGGGGTGGGGTAGGGATGGAAGGCTTGTGCATATTCAGGGGCCTCAACCTCCACAGGAGGCTTTCCTTGCTCCCTATCAGATGCGGTCCCTCCACCTTCTGAATGCTCATTCTACTGTATCTGTACCTTCATTACAGCACCGTAATGTCACACTGCCCTTCATGCTATTGTATTAGGCTCCCTTGTGGTGGCTGCTGTGGCATGCTGCCCAGATCCCCATGTTCAGGCCCAAGGCTTGCATTTTCCCAGCTTCTAGGAATGTTGCTTGCTGAAAGCTCCAGGCTCAGCTCCTTCTCAGAAATGTCCCTCCACAGAATGGAGCTGTCTTGTATAAGGCTACTCCCCTTCCCTGGGGAAAGTCCACACCCTTTGACATTCAATAAAAGGCACAGACACCTCTCCCTGGCCTCAACTTGAGACATCTCTGAAGGACTTCTCAGCTTCAGAGTGTCCCATGGAGCCCGCTCAAGCTTATGTTGCATTACAGCTCAAGTTCCCCACCTCTGCCCACTTCCTTCAGTCACACACAGATGTTGTTTTGGGGTATATTCCCCAATAAACCTCTTGCCCCCAGTTCTCTATCTCAGACCGAGGGAACTCAACCTACACCATCCCATTAGGCTGGAAGCACATAAAGGGCCACCTGTCAAGTCTTTTGTTATCTACCTCTTCCTTCCCTCCTGCTGCATCACCCTGGTGCCCAGCACAGTGTTGAACAGAGTAGACCCTCTACTAATGTCTAATGAACCAAAAACAGATGATGACTTGGACAAAGGCTGGATAAGGACTTTCTACTCTCCTTCTCAAGGATGTACTCCCTTTACATCCGAAGTCAACACTGAATATCTTCCTGTCCGTAATATGAGAAATATTCACAGAGTATAGAGAATACAAATTATGTACACTCTAGGGTATTACTTGTATAAAGTGTTTCCTGGAGAAATTCACTTTTCAAAACCTGGAGAATGTTTATTTTTAAAATCAGGAAGTGTGTCCCAGGCTGGCTTTAATCTGTCTGCTTCAGGTGGGCAGGTCTCTGGGGAGTCAGGAGTGGCATCCTATAAATCTGTTTTGTTGCAGGCACCCTGGCAACATTTTCTCCGTTGATAAAGAATGTCAACAACTCTTTCCAGTGACTCTGCAGGCATTCTCAAAAGATCTGTTTAACTAAATTATTTCCTTGTTCAGTTCAATGATAATTTTGGCTCACTGAATTTTAGTGGCAGTGCCTGTAACCTAATTGGTGCTGTACTTCTGCTCTCGTGGGTACCATTCAACATTCCCAGGGAGAGGTTGCAAAGCCTTGGTTCCAGACTCCCCTGGTGGATTGGCATTTTACTCCTCTTCTGGGACTTTGACCTTCTGTTCTGCTTGATTAGCCTTGCTGCCTCTGGTGCTTGAGCTGTCCTCTCTAACCACCTTCCTCCCCACAGCACAGGGGGATGTTAGAGGATGCTTGTTTGAACTGGATTATAGATTACACAAATCCGGGAGGTCAAGGTTCTTAGTTGAACTGGATGTTGACATTTATTTTTGTATCCCAGGATGTAGCACAGTATCTGGCTCAAAAATGTTTGATGAATGAATGAATGAACAATCAAAGGATGACAATTTCTCCCTCAAGACTGTGAAATCCCAAAGGCAGTTCAGCCTGGCAAGCCAGTGATAATTTTCCTCATTCTTTGTAGACAAGCAGCATGAGCTGAGATCCTTAGTTCTTCCCTCAGAGCACAATGACCTTTACAGATGGTCTTACCTGTCCTTTTTATTTCTTTTTTCTTTATTTTTGTTTTGGAGATAGGGTCTCACTCTGTTGCCCAGGCTGGAGTGCTGTGGTGTGATCCTAGTTCACTGGATCCCCAAACTCCTATGTTCGAGCGACCCTCCTGCCTCAGTCTTCCTGAGTCGCTGGGACTACAGGTGTGCGGGTTTTTTTGTAGAGATAGGGTCTTGCTATGTTGTCAGGCTAGTCTTGAACTCCTGGGCTCAAGTGATCCTCCTGCCTTGGTCTCCCAAAGTGCTGGGGTTACAGGGATGAGCCATTGCCCTGGCCCATACTTTTTACCTTTGTAAATGCAAACACCACCACCGTGTTCCACATGGGGCAGAGACTTCTTACCATGAATTTTTCCATTATATTTGAGCTCCACTTCCAATTACTCGCTAATCACGCTGCCCTCCCTTTACCAGACCGGCCCTACCCCCACCTCTGAGATTTAATTCCCATCAAAGACTTCCTAGGAAGATCTGATACCTTCATCCCCAGTCCGGGCACTCTCTACCTAGCTGCTCAGCTGACAAAGACCTCTTAGTTCTCCCTGTTCTCTCTCTCTCTTTTTCAATCCAGGTGGGGGGTCTCACCATCTTGCCCAGGTTGATCTTGAACTCCTGGGTTCAAGCAATCCTCCCACTTTGGCTTCCCAAATTGCTGTGATTACAACATGAGCATGACGCCTGGCCAGTTCTCCCTTTTCTGACAAAAATTTCTTTCTTTCTTTTTCTTTTTTTTTTTTTTTTTTTTTTTTTTTTTTGGATAAACACCTTTGTTTTACTCCAAGGATAAGAATTAACTTTGACCAGGAAAAATCAGTCATCTGTTCATCAAGTTTCCTGAGAACAAACAAGTAGGCCTGCTCCTCTCACCACGTGCTTGTTTATTTTGGTGAGTTAAGACCATGTAATCAATTCCATCTCAGAGGTCCTCCAGCCCTGGAGATTCCTGTATTTTCCAAAGGCTTTAAATAGCTTAAAACATTTCCGCACAAAAAGGGCTCCAGGACGTTTATCCGCGCAGACTCAGGTGCCTCAGTAGCGGTACTTGGTGGAGTAGTCCTTGGGGGACACCACCAGGCCGCGGCCTTTGCGGGCCCCGCGGTACACAGTCTCTATGATGTCGACCATCTCCTGCTTGTCCTCCATGGCCCAGTTAATCTTGTTGTTGTTGCCAGTCCCCAAGTCAATCATGATGTGCTTGTTCCTGAAGAAAAACATGACGGTACAAGGATCGTACAACTCATACATTTTGTTGAAGTCAGGTACTTCTGTAATATCCACAAGATAAATAACTGCAAAATTTTTAACCTTCTCGGCGATGCTGTAGAGGACCTCGTCCATCTTCATGCAGGTGGGGTCCCAGTCGTGGCCGAAGCGGATGACGACCACGCGGTCCTCCTCGGAGAGAATGGCCTGGTCCACCTGCCAGCCGTTGTGCAGGTGCGGGAGCATGTACGACATGGCGACCCGCGCGCTCGCCGCCGCCCGAGGCGGGGCGCCAGGGAGGGCCCAGCGAGGTGGCGGGCTCAGCCGGCCCCTCACTCCCCGGCCCCCGCCGCCCCCGGGCCCACGGACCTCTTTTTCTTTTTTTTTGAGACAGAGTCTTGCTCTGTCACCCAGGCTGGAGTGCAGTGGTGCAATCTCGGCTCACTGCAGCCTCTATCTCCCAGATTAAGTGATTCTTGTACCTCAGCCACCTGAGTAACTGGAATTACAGGTGCCCACCACCATGCCCAGCTAATTTTTGTATTTTTAGTAGAGACGGGGTTTCACCATGTTGGCCAGGCTGGTCTTGAATTCTTGGCCTCAAGTGATCCGCCCATCTCAGCCTTCCAGAATGCTGGGATTACAAGTGTGAGCCACTGCGCCTGACCTCTAACCAAAATGTCTTAATTGACAACCCCCATGCCCCATCTCAGCCCCAGGCAATTCATTCTATATTCAGTTATGTGAACGTATTCATCAGGTGAAACTTCTGTTTTGCATTTCCAGGAACCTTTCATTTGTTTTCTCTTTAAAGTGGCTTTTCATATTTCTGCTCTGATTTATCAATTTTTATGTTACTTCTTCTATTCCAAACCCTGAGGTCATCCTCCCAGCTGGCCTCACTCTTCTCCACTTTGGTTTCCTCTGTGGTTCCAGCAGTGTGTGCTGGTGGGCTTCCTTTTCAGTGTTTAGTGTTGTTGACTATTCTAGCTCGAGGGCACAGCCTGGGCTACAAGGTCAGTACCCCTTTGTGGGCCACCTCTGCTCCACCCTCTCTCTGCCCATGCCCTTCCCTGGTTCCCCAGCTACTGCCTCACTCAACAGAGAAGCACAGAGTACCCACCAAGGGCCAGACACAGAGCCACCTCCTTCGACTACAGGTTGTATAGACCTGGGTGTTCCCCACCTCCAAAGCCCACAGCAAGGAAGTCATGGAAACAAGCACAATGTGGTCACTGCAGTGTTGGAAAGACCCATGTAAGAGAATGGAGGGGAAGCTCCAAACCAGGAAAGAGGAAAGTGGTGTGGGGAGGCTTCCTAAGAAAGAGAAGGCCTGAGTTAGGCCTTAAAGGATCAGTAGACAATAGCCTAATGAAGATGAGGATGCAAATGTGCATTTATCATTCATCCAACGTGCATGGATGATAAGTGCATGCTGAGGACCTGCCATGCGGCAGGCAAAGCTCTAAGTGCTGGAGACTAGCAGTGAACAAAACGGAAAGTCCCTGCCTTCGTGGAGCTTACTACTCGTGGGAAGAGACAGAGAATAAGCAAAATAAATAAGTAAAACATAGTATGTTAGAAGGTGATATGTGTTCTATAGAGAAAAATATAGCCAGGAAAAGGATTCAGTTGTATGCATAGAAGAGGGGTAATTTTTAAAATCCAGTAGTTTTAAATATGGCAGCCAGGGACCGTTATCATATTAATATGAATCCCTTTCATCTTCATTGTAGCTTTAACTATTTGCAAAGGGCTTTAGTTCTATCAGCTCATTTTGTTATTAAAACCGTCTTGTGAGGAGGTGAGAAAAATTAGTCTTCTGGGCTAGTTGCTCTCTAAATGAGCCTACTAGGGCTGCTGTAGCAAAGTACCACAAACTGGATGGCTTAATCAACAGAAATCTGTTTTCTCACAGTTATGGAGGCCAGAAGTTCAAGATCAAAATGTGGGCAGGCGGCCAGGCATGGTGGCTCACTCCTGGAATCCCAGCACTTTGGGAGGCCAAGGCAGGTGGATCCCCTGAGGTCAGGAGTCGATACCAGCCTGGCCAACATGGTGAAACTCCGTCTCTACTAAAAATATAAAAATTAGCTAGGCATGGTGGTGGGCGCCTGTAATCCCAGCTACTTGGGAGGCTGAGGCAGGAGAATCACTTGAGCTCAGGAGGCGGAGGTTGCAGTGAGCCAAGATCTCACCACTGCACTCCAGCCTGGGTGATGAGCGAAACTCCATCTCTAAAAATAAATAAATAAATAAATAATAAAAAAATGTGGACGGGGTTCCTTCTGAGGGCCGTGAGGGAAAGATCTGTTCCAGGCCTTTCACCTTGGCTTGTAGTTGGCTGTCTCCTCCTGTGTCTTTGCATTATCTTCCACTGTTTTTCTGTGCCCACATTTTCCTTTCTCATAAGATATAAGTCATACTGGTATCTCATTGGATTAGGGTCCACCCTGATGACCTCATTTTAACTTGGTTACCTCTGTGAAGACTCTGTAGTCAAATAAGGTCACAGTCTGAGGTACAGGAAGTTAGGAGCACTTCAACATATGAACTTCAGGGGAGGGAGAAACATTCAACACATAGTACTCCCCCAGTGACTTTGAACTGAGGTTTCACAGCTCATGCTGGCTGACTCAGTGAAGCTAGAGGCCTGTGGCAGCCCGTGCTACACATGAGGGCCTGACGATTCCCAAACCTGCTTGCCTTCAATTACTTATCCAGGAATGAACGGGCTTTACATAAAGAGCTCTACCTTACTCATTCAGACAGTCATATCTTTTTTTTTTTTTTTTTTGAGATGGAGTCTTGCTCTGTCGCCCAGGCTGGAGTGCAGTGGCTGGATCTCAGCTCACTGCAAGCTCCACCTCCCGGGTTTACGCCGTTTTCCTGCCTCAGCCTCCCAAGTAGCTGGGACTATAGGCGGTTGCCACCTCGCCTGGCTAGTTTTTTGTATTTTTTAGTAGAGGCAGGGTTTCACCATGTTAGCCAGGATGGTCTTGATCTCCTGACCTCGCGATCCGCCCACCTCGGCCTCCTAAAGTGCTGGGATTACAGGCGTGAGCCACCGCGCCCGATCCTCTTATCAGTTTTAAAAAATTGGATTGTCTCGGCCTCCCAAAGTGCTGGGATTACAGGCATATCTTTTTTTTTAATTTTAACTTTTAGAGATAGGGCCGTGTTCAGTCACCCAGGCTGGAGTGCCATGGTGCAATCATAGCTTACTCTCAAACTCCTGGACTCCAGTGATCCTCCCATGTTCACCTCCAGAGTAGCTAGGACTATAGGCATAAGTCACCATGCCTGGCTAATTTTTGTAATTTTTTTGAAGAGACAGGATTTTGCCGTGTTGCCCAAATCCGTCTCTAACTCCTGGCCTCAAACATTCCTCCTACCTTGGCCTCCCAAAGTGCTAGAATTACAGGCTTGAGCTACCATGCCCAGCCAAAAGCCAAAAAGTTTTATTCTTTAAAAAGGACTCAACAAATCTAGGTTGAATTAGATTTTGATTCCTTTTGAACTCTGAGTAACCCTGAAAAGTCCTGTAGCATCTTGAGGATATGCAAGGCCTGAGCAAGCGACTGAAGCAGGAACTGCGAAACTGAACGGCAAGAACAAGAGGGAAAGGAACAAATCCAGAGGCACGTGGACCCAAGGAGAAGGAAGGAGAGAGCTGAGGAAAGAAAAAGGAGGTCAGGGAGTCAGGACACCTCAGAAACTCACTCTTCCTTCTGGAGATTGCCGTAACGCATGCAAATGTGTTTGGAGAGGTTAAAGTGTTACACAATTATAAAGTGTTATTTTCTAAGGCAGAGTTACCCGGGTGTTGCACCCTTTGGAGATGGCTGCTGCTAGGTTTTCTGGCAGACTGCTTCCTAGTCTTTCTTTTGTCTAATTTTTAAGCCAAAGGTAAAATATCATAACGCTTCTGTGAATTGCTGACATTCACCTCTGTTGCTTTGAGGAAGTTGCTTCTTTTAAATTAGCAAGTGTGAAATCTTCCAACTCACATTAACCTCTGTACTAACCTAACTGGTGGTGTCAGGTTGGAATGCTTAGCTTTTGCCTGAGGTCCTGGCATAACTCTTGTAGTAGAAAGCAAGAGAGTTGACATAAATGTCTCTGGTTCTCATGTCTCATGTCTCTTAGTCTAAGACCCCTGCATATAACAAACAATTCAGTTGCATTCCAATGCCTTTTAACCAGTCTTTTTTTTGGGGGGGGGTGGAGGGGGACAGGGTCTTACTGTGTTGTCCAGGCTGGAGTGCAATGGTGCGATAATGGATTACTGTAGCCTCGACCTCCTAGGCTCAAGAGATCCTCCTGCCTTAGCATCCCAAGTAGCTGGTGCGCAAACCACCACACCCGGCTAATGTTTTCATATTTTTTGTAGAGACGGGGTTTTGCCACGTTACCCAGGCTGGTCTTGAATTCCTGGGCTCAAGAGATCCCCCCGCCTCCGCCTCCCAAAGTGCTGGAATTACAGGCATGAGCTATCATGCCTGGCCCCAACCAGTGATTCTTAAATGCTACCCAAGACCCACCTGATGGGCTTCAAACTGACCCAAGAAAGCAAGTCTTCCCTCTAGGATGAACTACTGTAAATAATTATCTTTAGGAAGAGCTAATTACAAGTTCATCCACACTCATTTTTATGTACATCTAAGACCTACTTACTAAAAGCTTGCTAAGTGAATGACTACAGGTTAACCTAGTTTGGAATTTATAAACAAAAGTCAATGTGCTACCAAATTTCATTGAGGTTTCTGATTTTGTATTCCCCTGAGAAGTTTGGCCTCTGGAGAAAGTGTGGCCCGACGCTGTTGGAGCCTTGCCCATCTCTGGCATTGTGTGGACAGGTGCTTTATCATCAGTCTGCCATCAGTGTTGTTTGTCGTGTGTGGGCCAAGGTCTCCAGTTGCTGCCATTCTTGCTTCTAATTGTAATTTACTGTTAATTTAGCTTCATCATTATCAAGTTAGTTGGGATTTGTTTGAACCTTAAGGTGACTAGTGATATATCTTTGTTTTAATTGTATTTTTGGCCTTTAATTTTCTGGTAATTATACCTAAAGACAATTATGCATTGCAATTTGAATATGAGTCATTTACACCTTGATCATGAAAGCACGTGTACAACTAATCCCCCTGCCCAAGATACTTTACATTGATGCCTCAATAGTATGCTTGCGTTATTTTTCCACTTGTATGTGAGAAAGGGTGGAGCAAATTGACTGTGGGTTATTCTGCCCAGCTTAAAGTGGCCTAGAATAGGAAAAAGAAAAGATTGAAAACCACTTTTTTAGACTCTAGGAAACAACGGAATGTACCGCACACTTTGCAAATTGCTTGCAAATGGCACGTGCAAATTCATTTTCCTTGGTAGATGCATGGGAAATAAATAGCCATACTGAACCTTTTGCCAGCCCCTACCAGCTGCAGGCTCACGGTGATTGTAGCAGAAGTAATGAAGGCCAACTGGTCAGGCAGCAGAGCTGTGATGGGGAATGAGGGAGGGAAGTGGGATTTCTCGAAACAAAGGTTTCAGGGTAATTGCACAAGCAATACCATGCTCTGCAAACAGTGGCAACAGCTCGCAACAATAAGTTTCTGTTCAGGGTTGTACAGGCTGCTGGTCACACATCCATAAATGGTCAGTGCCCACAAAAGCCTGAAACAGCTTTGGTCATTTTGGGATTTCTTTGGGCATCCAAGTATGCAGGAATCTCCCCCCACCCCAAACTGGGCCTGGGATGCCTTAGGCACAATTTGGTCTCAAATACTTTCTCACCTGTGTATCCCAGTGAATAGTATTTGTATCTTTATTATATTATAGCATTATATTCTGTCTTGCTTTATAGTTGTATAAAGGTCAACTCTCCTTGCAGGCATTGTTACTTTGGGGCAGGACCAGGTTTAACCCATTTTTGGGAGCTGGCAAGTACCAGCTTCGGAGCTGGAGGATCAGAGAGACTGGCTATGAATCCTGACTCTCCAGTGCTGTCTACATGACTTTTGGACAATGTACTTCTCTGAGCCTTGACTAATTCATAGGATTGCTGTAAGGATTAAAGGAATCTGTTAGGACTGTCTGTGTTCTAAGTATGAAAAACCCAACTCAAACCAGCTTACATGCACACACACACACACACACACACATTTATTCACAGAGGTATTGCTAGTTTACATTACAACATAATTTAGAGACTAAAATAGAGTTGTCAGGGTTGGATAGATAGATAGATAGATAGATAGATAGATAGATAGATAGATAAATGAATAACTGGAAACATGTATCTCAATTTATCTTTCTGTCTTCACACACACACTTCTTTTTGTGTGTTGCCCTTATTTTCTCCTACTACAAATGAGCTTCCTCCATACAAATGGTGGCAACGGTTGCAAATAGTTTCAGGGTGTTTTTTTATTTTTTAAATTTTGAGATGGGATTGACCAGGCTGATCACAAACTCCTGGCCTCAAGCAATTCTCCCATCTCAACCTCCCAAAATGCTGGGGTTACAGGAATGAGCCACTACGCCCAGCCTAATTTCAGTGTTTTAAAAAATAGAGATAAGGTCTCAATCTGTTGCCCAGACTGGAGTGTAGTGGCGCAATCACAGCTCACTGCCACCTCGAACTCCTAAGCTCAAGCAGTCCTCCTGCCTCAGCCTTTGGAGTAGCTGGGACTACAGTGCATGTCACTCTAGTTTTTATTTAATTTCTCCTTAGCAACCCCAGAGGGAAGGAGGGCTTCTCTTTCCCGATACCCATATATATAAGCCCAAGGAAGGCTCTGATTGGCCAGATTTGGGCTGCACGCTTACCTCTGTGAGGCAAGAAGGGTTTTGTGATTGGCATTCCCATCAGAATCATTGAGAATGGGGAGAGGAAATTTCCCAGAGGACAGGGTATGTGTAAATGTTGTTACCAAAAAATAAGAATTTGGGAGCGGGAGTAGATTTGGGCAGACAAAAGCTACCATCTATTTCAATTGATGGGATGCCATATGTAAGGCTATAATGCCTGGGATCTAAATAGACATAAACTGGGCCACTTGTTTCTTCCTTCTTTTATCAACCCCCAGTCCCTCTGTTCTTAGTGCCTCCTACCTCCTTCCTTAAATATCTTCCAGCCACACCCAGAGTCATTTCTGAGACTGTTGGGAAACTCCAGCCAAAGGGGACCAAAAAGACCCTGTCCCTCTGCACAGCCTCTAGGAGCAAGAGAAAAATGTGCCTTAGTTCTGCAATAGAAGGAAGTTTTCCAAAGAAATCAGAAAGCTGTAGTTGAAAAGGAAAAAAAAAAGACCGAAAAGGCACTATGAGGCCTATTCTCTTAGCACTTGAGGGATTATGGGCTGGGACACAAGTCCCATTAGAATCGGTGGCACTGTTCAGAGAGGTGCCAATAGAATGCAAGTAGGATCTCTTTTCTTTCTCTTCCTCCTTCCGGCTCCTTCTTCTCTCCCTCGTCTTCTCTGTCTCCTCTGTTCCTCCTTTTCATCATCCCTCCCCTTCCCTCTTTCTCTCCTCTGCTGTTTTCACAGTATCAGATCCCTTCAGGCAACTCCCTTCCCCTGCCAGACCTTCAGCCCTGAAAGGCCACAGTCCAGGGCTAAGGTGTTTGAACACTAAACGAAGAGTCATTGAATCCAGGCCCAGATAAGGCACAGCTAGGGGCATTGCAGGTTTCAACACAGTAACCTGTTGCATTAGTTTTTCTGTGAGTCAGTGGCAGAGGACACTGTTGGGGAAGGGGGTTGTTGATAGACTAGGATTCTTCTGAGCCCTCCTCAGCATGGCACAAGTGTGGCCCTGACAATGGATTCAGTGCCAGGAGGAACTATCTCCCTCAGGACTGGGAGAAGTCAACACCTCAGCAAAGATGTGTGCTGAGTCCTTGTTTTTGTTTTGTTTTGTTTTGTTTTGTTTTGTTTTTCCCACTGAGAGCATATTCCAGGAAGACCAGGGGTGCAGAGAGGGAAAGAACATATGGTTCCTAAGTTCTTGGCCATAGCTGGGGTGCTAACTGGTACAGGAGGCTGGACACAAGAGAATGTCAGCCATGGTTAAGGACCCCCTTCTGTGCAGTTGTGATGTATAAGAAGAGAATGACATGTGGAATCAGATCTGAATATAATGCCTGACTCAACTATTCACTTACTGTGTGACCTTGGACAAGCCACTTAACCCCTCCATGCCTCAGTTTCCTCATCTGAAAAAATGAGGACAACAAGACTTCAACTTCATGGGGTTGCAGTCAGGATGAAAGGAGCAAATACTTATTAGTATGCCATTCCATTTCTCTGGGTCTACTGCACTTCCCAAGAAGCTGGCGAGTGTATTTTTACAAGTTCCTGCCCTGGAATTTGATAGAGTTAGATCAAAATCCCCAGTCTTAATTGCATATAGAGCTATTTAAGAATGAAATGATGAGATGTCAGGGATTTGCTTCAAAATGAATGGGGGTGTTGCAGAAACAAGATTGGCCATGAGTTGAAAATGCACCAAACAAAGTGAAAAGTGATAACAATAGCAGTTGAATATCTCAATCTGTACAAATCTGTACAAATATGAATGCTATAGGAGAAAATTGTGAACCATGGGAAAGTCGATACCGCCACCGTTCAAGACTCTGTATGTAGCTGGGGAGCTAGTGACATCAACATAAATGGAGAAAGTAAAGGGGATGAAGATATCCCAGAGGAAGTGACACTGGGGGAAAAAACCTTCACATTAACCCATTTATGCCTGTGGATGCAATTTTTTGAATTTTGAAAATCATGACTCTCTGTGCGATGACCTTGATGCAGTCAGGACTACTGGGCTTAAGATAACTCCCACAAGCTTAGCTTTCCAATAATGGAACACTAGGCATAAAAGGGCACACTTGGAGATGTTTTACATCATTGAAAGTGCAAAAGATAAAATGTTGGAAGCTGCTCCAAATTCAGGAGTGTGACAATAAGCTAAGACATAAAAAAGATGTTCACTCCATATCATACGTTAAACAATGAGAAGGCAAGCACTGTTCAAATTATCCAGATACATTTTTTTACCAAGAAATAAAACACCTATTTTCAATGTTTCTAATGTTTTAAATTATAGTGTACTAAATAAATATTGGGTTTTTAAAATAAGTTTTTCATTTCCCTATACATTTACAACTGAAAGTAAGATGCCATGGTTTAGTTAAATGACTTTAGTCACCCCACAACATTTTTAAGAGGTCAGTGAACACAATATATGTAATTTTCCCCCATTGATTATTACAGATTGTTTGCATGACCATTTTCACAGTCTTGCACATCACTGTAGTAAAGTGAGAGAATGCACTATCATTTGAACATTGGTCAAACAAATTTTTTCTTTCAAAGTCCCTCAGTTCATGACTGGTCACTTTCTATATGAGAGTTCATTTAACCCTTCGACGGGATGCACGTTTCATGTTTCCTCATCTGTCAAATGTAGATAAACCCATGACATTATATCCTCTTCAACTGGTTGTTGTGAAGACTTAACAAGTTGATACTTGCCAAGTACTCACCAGAGTGAAAGGTATAAATAAAACATGTAATGTTGGCTGCTGTGATATGTACAGATCTGAACCAGATGGAGACAGAATACACTAAGTGGTCAGAGGGTGCCAGTGTTGTTATAATCATCACCACCGCCACCAGCAGCTGCCTCACAGCTACTCCCCTTTGCAGATGTCCTCAAAGTGCTGCCTTGAGTACCACACAGTTCTCTGTTCAGCACAGCTAATTTTCTCTAGGAATTTCTATTTCTGGGTAAAGACATATTGATGTTAACCAGTGTTTCTTAACCTTTTCTTAATGATCACCCCTCTCTAGGAAGCTGCTTTAGGCATTTTTTTCTAATCATCTTTCTTATGAAATGTTAATATTATAGACATGTGGTATATCTGTTAATGCATTCTATGTATATTTCTGTTAATATACGCTATGTATATTTCTGTTTTACATATAAAAAGAGTAAAATCCTCATTGAAGCATTTATTTGCCCTCCTGGGGGAATATCACTGCTGTTGAGAATACATGATGTGAATGGAAATTTAGTAGACATGTTGATTGCTTCCTCGAACCTCTCATCTCCCACCTCCTCACTACTTCAGTCCCACCCCCAGTCTTCTGGTTTCTCTCTTAAGAGAGCACCAATTTATTGGGGGTTGTTTTGTTTTGTTTTGTTTTGCTGTTGTTGTTTTTGTTTTTAGACAGAATCTCACTGTGTTGCCCAGGCTGGAGTGCAGTGGCTTGTTCTCAGCTCACTGCAGCCTCTGCCTCCCGAGTTCAAGCAATTCTTCTGTCTCAGTTTTCTGAGTAACTGGGATTACAGGTGCCCACCACCACACCCAGTTACTTTTGTATTTTTAGTAGAGATAGGGTTTCACCGTGTTGACCAGGCTGGTCTCGAACTCCTGACCTCAGATGATCCACCCGCTTCAGCCTCCCAAGGTGCTGGGATTACAGGTGTGAGCAACCGCGTCTGGCCCCTAATTTATTGTTGTTGTGAATCCATTGTCTTCCATGTGGTCATGCACTTTGCTAAATCAATTAAGCAATATCCCATTCTCTTTGCTAATGATTGATTAAGAATAGGTGTATAACACAATTCTGGGCAACAGGATATGAGGGCAGATTAGCCATCGTATTTTTTTTTTTTTTTTTTTTGGTCGTTGTTGCTGTTTTAAGGAAAAAAGGTGGGGTTGGTGGGAGCGAGATCAATGGCTCACAACTGAAATCCTAGCAGTTTGGGAGGCTGAGGTGGGGAATCACTTGAGCTCAGGAGATCAAGACCAGTCTTGGCAACATGGCGAAACCCCATCTCTACAAACAATTACAAAAAAAATAAATAAATGAGCTGGGCTTGGTGGCACCCACCTATAGTCCCAGCTACTTAGAAGGCTGAGCTGGGAGGATCCCTTGAACCAAAGAGGTCGAGGCTGCAGTGAGCCAAGAGCAAGACCCCATCTCAAAAAAAAAAAAAAAAATCAAACTTGAAGAGGTGGCCTATCTTTTCCCCACAGATGTTGTCAGGTCTTGATGTGTTGACATGAACTTTGGTTGTTATCTTTGGTCTATCAAGAGAGTTTGCTTAAAGGCCTGACATACTAAAGATGCAAAATGGGAAATAATCAGGGTTCATAATGATGCTGAGTTGCTGACTCGCTGAATTAATCAACCCTGGAACTGACCACATTGGGATTTGTTTGTTTGTTTTTGGTTTTGTTTTGAGATGGAGTCTCATTCTGTCACCCAGGCTGGAGTGCAGTGGCCCATTCTTGGCTCACTGCAACCTCTGCCTCCTGGGTTCAAGCAATTCTCCTACCTCAGCCTCCTGAGTAGCTGGGATCACAGGTACCTGCCACCACACCTGGCTAATTTTTGTATTTTTAGTAGAAACAGGGTTTCACCATATTGGCCAGACTGTTCATGAACTCCTGACCTCAAGTGATCCACCTGCCTCAGCTTCCAAAAGTGCTGGGATTATAGGCCTGAGCCACGATAAGCCCAGCTGGGACTTCTTGTTACATGAAGTGATACTTTTTCCTTATTGCTTTGGCTTGCTGAGTCAGTGTTTCCAGTTACTTGTAGCCAAAAAGATCCCAGGTATTATAGGGAAAAAAGAGCTATGGACAACAAAAGAATTTTGAACAAATATATTAATAAAAAGTCAAAGCATTCGTGTGAATCGAAGATTGCTGCATTTTGGAGACAAAGACTGGAAAATGTCTTCTTTCTTCTATTCCTGAGCCACCTTGGCCATAGTCATAGCTTCAGCACCCAGACTCTGATCCCAGCTACTGGGTTTGAATCCTACTCATCCATTGACCAGCTGAATGGCCTTGGTAAGTTACCTTTTCAAGTGCCAGATTCATTTTTAGTAAAATTAAGACAGGAGTCTCTGTACTGCATTATGAACGTTAAAAGAAATAATACAAATAAAATGCTTAGAACAAGTCTGACATCTATGTAGTATTTACTATATGATAGTTCATTTCTCTTATGCTAATGGCTTCCAACACTGCTTCTCAAGGTCTGTCTGCCCCCAAATTTTCTTCAGATATTCTCACTTGGATGTTTCCATATTACTACACATTTTACTCATTCGCCACCTCCCCTCCCTGTGTTCTTGGGTGGGCTGGGAGCAGGCAGGAGCCCCACCCTCCCAAGCACAGCTTCAGCTACCCAAGTCGTGGCTACAGACCTGGGCCTACCTGTGCTCTTGGGAGTGCTGGGAGCAGGCAGGAGCCCTGCTCTCTGGGTGCAGCTACAGTCACCCAAATCACAGCTGTGGACCCACTTCTCTCATTCCACAGAGCATACAGGAACCCTACCCCTCTGGGTGCAGCTACAGTCATCCAAGCTGGGGCTGTAGAGCTGGGCATCTCTGCACTCTTGGGAGCCTGGGAAGGCCCCCTTCCCCCACAGGCTCAGAGGTGTCTGCTCCTACTGCCTGGTCTCTCCCACTCCTGGCACCTGATCTGATCTTGGAGCAAGGTTGGGGCTGAGCCCAGGTGCTGTTGCACCTAGCTGGGTGTGCACACGGTTGGGGCAGTGCTGACATGACAGCCCCCTGCCAGCTTGGCCCCCTCCAGGCTTTGGGCACCGACACGCATGGAAGGGAAGCCTAGGTGGGGCTGAGGGCCGCTCAGCATTGGCCTTCAGGTGCTCCTTAGCGCAAACAGCCTGGGCATCATTAATGGCAGTGGGAGGCAAATAGTCTCCTGGGTGGAAAAGGGTGGGTCCCTGGTGAGGTCCCACCTTCAGGCCAGGGAGGGCTTGAAGGCTGAGGGCTAGGCTGCCAGTCCCCACAAACCAGAATGGGAACTTGTGGTGCTTTTTCTGAGCCCACCCATGGCCACCCATGGACCAACTGATGCTCACTTCCTCAGGTCTGAGGCCCATAAAATCTCCCAGCTCAGCCAGAGCTGAGCAGGCATCAGGATGATCAGCTGCAGAGAGGAGCTACACACTCCAGGACCTCCTCACTGCTGAGAGCAGCAGATGTCAGGATGACTAGCTGCAGAGTGGAGCTACCCATACCAGGGCCTCCTCTCTACTGAGAGCTGCAGATGTTGGGACAACCAGCTGCAGAGAGGAGCTACCTACCCTACCCACTCCAGGGCCTTCTTTCTACTGAGGGCAGCAGACATCAGGATGCCAACTGCAGAGAGGAGTTATTCACTTCAGGGCCTCCTCTCTGCTGAGAGTGGGAGACATCAGGACAACCAGTTGCAGAGAGGAGCTACCCATTCCAGGGTCTCCTCTGAGCTGTCATTCAATAAAGCTTCTCTTCTCCATACTCACCCTCCACTTGTCCACATATCTCATTCTTCCTGGAGCAGGACAAGAACTCAGGAACTACCAAATGGCAGGGCTGAAAGAGCTATAACAGAAACAGGGCTGAAACATGCCCCTTGTTCACCAAGTTGCAGGTGAAGAGAAGGTGAGAAGAGCTACAGTCCTTTGGGGAGCCCAGACTTGGGAGCTCCTTGAGCCAAGGCTGTCACTCCCTCTTTGGGGCCCTGTGATTCCTGGAGTCTCCAAGCTTCCAGGTACCACCGTGTTCCCCATTGGCAGCTGTGAGAAGCTGTTTCCAGTGCACCTGGTCCAGCCACAGCCTTGCAGAGAGCCAGTGCCCGTGCTGGCACCTGGAGCTGCCTGCCCCACTGCAGCAGCCAGTGTGCCTGACTGTGCACACTGGCCAGACCCCACACTCACTTGCTCACACACCCCTCACTACTGCACACCTGGCTCGCCCTTGGCAGGTGTGCAATCCAGGCCAGTAGTATGAGCCGAGTGCAGCCTGCCAGGCCGAGTGGATGGTACGAGCCCAGCAGGCCTGAGCAAAACTCAAGCAAAAGCACCAACAGCCACAGAGGTTTCTGACCAGAAAAGCGACATCCCAAGGATCTTGCAACAAATGTATTTCTATTTTTGTGTCTTTCAAAAATGCATCTGTCACAGCTCAGCTCCTTAATCCCTCAGGTGCTATAAACAACCTTCTCCTCTAGTTTCTCAAAACACTTTGTATCTCTCATATCACTTTTTCATTATGAGTAAATTACAGAATTACAGCCCTGTCTTCCCCTCTAAACTGTAAACTTCTTGCAAATTGAAACTGTAATGGATATTTATTGGAAGATGACAGAGTGTGCTTTCTGCCACTCTCTGATAGTATACCAAATTTCACTCAGCATTCACTTTCTGGCCTATTGACTTTGGGGGAAGATGGTTCCAACCCCTAGCTCCAGAGATGAGTTTTTATTATCTAGAGGTAATCAATCCCATGCTGTTTGCCAAGCCAATTTTTGTATGCCTGGGTTTCTGAACCATATAATGCATGGCATTTCTCTGGATACAAGAATTAATTTTTGAAAGATCATGTGACCTAATGTGATCCAATGAAGAGCAAGGCAATCTTCACTAGGTGTTTCTGGGAAAGGTGTTTCTGGGAAAGTTCTAACCTCCATTAGAACTTTTCCTCTCTTTTGTAAATCCTGGTGTCACAAAGAGCCAATTTGGCACAATGAGGGAAGCCAGTCTGAAGATGAGACCAGTACATGGGAGAAGACCCAAAAGCTACTGAATGAATCTAACCCTGAAGCCTGTCCTACCTCTGAACTTCCTTTTACATGAGCCAAAACAATTGCTATTAAGTTGGAGCCACATTCTTTCTAGCTTGCAACATGAAGAGTTCTATTGGATACAGGGAATTTATCTTCAACTTTGTGTCCACCACAGTATCTGCCACATGGAAGGCATTTGATAAATGCTTATACGGTTGCATGAGTCAGTGATTCTGGGATAGTTGTTTTCTGGTTCTCTGGATCTTCCCTGCAGAGTTTTCCTGTTAGCAGTCTGCCCCATGCAAGTTCCCAGCAGCTCCTTTCCTCATTTGAGCTTGAGACTTCTGGTAGGAGGATGTTCTCATTTTCAAAAACTGAAACAGAGCTTCCTGAAGTTACAGGAATGTTGTCTATCCAATCCAGCTCTCCTGGAAATTCCTCGATGGGCCCTGGCAAATCTTAACTCACTGGCTCTCCTCCTTCTAGACTTTGGACTGCCACCTGTTAGATTGCAATTGTAGTTATCATTTCAACAGACTCTCATGAAGTTTTAAACTTATAACTTCCTGGTACTAACTTTGGAATCACCCTAATTTAATCAATAAACTGTAAAAAATCACATTTTAGGTGGGTTATTGTTATTAGGTATTCAATTACCAAATAGTTTTTTCAAAGTCCCATACTATGAAATTATGTAACTTCTAAGAAATCTCCTGCTAATTATTTTCTTCATCTCTGGATGTGGATTAAGAGCTTTCTTATCAGTAAATAATATTTATTTTTCTTCTTTCAATTTTCAAGTACATAATACATTGTTATTAATTGTAGTCCCATGGTATACGATAGACCTCTTAGACTTATTCCTCCTGTCTGTCTAAATCTGTGTCCTTTGATCAACATATCCCCAATCCCCCTACCCCTGGCCTCCGATAACCACCATTTAACTCTGTTTCCATGAGTCTGACTTTTCCACACTTCATGTATAAGTGAGATCATGTGGCATTTATCTTTCTGTGCCTGGTTTATTTCACTTAACATAATTTCCTCTGGGTTCATCCATGATGTCATGCAAATGACAGTATTTCCTTCTTCTTAGAGGCTGAATAATATTCCACTGTATATGTAGATCATGTTTTCTTGATCCAAGAGTAATATTTCTAGACTTGGCAGTCTTATTCTTTGTCTGATTTCCTCCTGCCCCATTATTTATGTATTTGTTAATTTTAATTTTATTGTTATTATTTTGTGATGGAATCTCACTCTGTTGCCCAGGCTGGAGTGCAGTGGTGCAATCTCAGCTCACTGCAGCCTCCGTCTCCTGGTTTCAAGTGATGCTCCTGCCTCAGCCTCCAAGTAGCTAGGATTACAGGCCCTCACCACCACACCCGGCTAAGTTTTGTATTTTTATTAGAGACGGGTTTTACCATGTGGGCCAGGCTGGTCACGAACTCCTGGCCTCATGTGTTCTAAGTTTTGTATTTTTATTAGAGATGGGTTTTACCATGTGGGCCAGGCTGGTCACGAACTCCTGGCCTCATGTGTTTGTTTTTGTATTTTTATTAGAGATGCTTTACCATGTGGGCTAATCTCCTGGCCTCATGTAGCCCCACTTCCAGCCAATCCCTCCTCAGTACTGAGATTACAGGCATGAGACACCACGCCTGGCCTATTTATTGCTTTTAATGGTATTCTAGGCCAGGCATGGTGGCTCATACTTGTAATCCCAGCATTTTGGGAGGCTGAGGTGGGTGGATCACAGGAGGCCAGGAGTTCATGATCAGCCTGGCCCACATGGTGAAACCCCATCTCTACTAAAAATACAAAAATTAGCCAGGCATGGTGGCAGGTGTCTGTAATCCCAGCAACTTGGGAGGCTGAGGCAGGAGAGTCTCTTGAACCCAGGATCGGGAGTTGCAGTGAGCCAAAATCGGGCCACTACACTCCAGCCTGGGCAACAGAATTAGCCTTGTCTCAAAAAAAAAAAAAAAAAACAAAAAAAAAACCCAAATCAGTAAATAAAAATTAAATGGTACTCTCCATCTTAGGCCCCAGCTACTAGATCCAGAGATTGGCATTGACTGCGAGGCAGACATCCATAGGTGGCCCAGGTCCTAGGAAATGGTCTGGTATGACAGTATCAACCACACCACATTTCCCTATACTGTGCCTGGTCAACCAATTAGATGAACTTTCAGAGATCCTGAATGTGAACCATAGATAGGAAGAGATACAGACTGAGGGATAAAAAGATTGGTAAGTTTAACCATATTAAATTTAACTACTCTGTTCATCAAAACACCAGATACAGAGTAAAAAGACAAGCCACAAAATGAGAGAACATATTTGTAACATTATGTAAAACATCAATGATTACATAAAAGAATTCCTACAAATTAACATAAAAATGATAGATAACCCAAGAGCTCTCTCCAAAAGTTTTGAATAGGCACAAAAGAGAAACTACAAATGGCCAATAAACAACATGAAAAATACTCAGCCTCATTAGTAACTGGAAAATATAAATTAAACCCCATATATACACTAGTAGATATTTACAAGGGTGGCAAAATTAAAACACCTGAAGATAGCAAACAAGACGATGAAACAAAGAGAACACAAATATATCGCATGAAGAAGTATAACTGGTGCGACCACTTTGAGTTTGGCATTTCTAGTAAAGTACTCGACAACTCATCAATTGTACTCCTAAGAATATACCCTAGAGAAATCCATGCACAGGTGCAATTAAAAGTATGTACACGAATGTTTATGTACAGTTTTGCGAAAAAAAAAAAAAAGAAACCTAGAAACAACCTAAACATCTGTCAATGAAGAATAGATAAATAACTATGGTATACTCTTACAATGGAATACTACTGAGCAATGAAAATGAATGACCAGTAGCTACACAACAACTTCTGTAATCACCCCAACTTCTGTAATCACCCCTCTGCTCTCTGTTTCTATGAGTTCACATTTTTTAGATTTCATGTGTAAGTGAGATCATGCAGTATTCGTCTTTCTGTGTCTGGCTTACTTCATTTAGCATAATGTCCTCAAGTTTCATACATATTGTTGCAAATGGCAGGATTTCCTTCTTTTTTAAGTTAAAAAAAATATTTTATCAATTTCATCATATCTTGCCAAAACAGTGGGGAATTGAGATCTTAAATAATTTTTAGCAAACCAGACGTGGGAAAAAGAAATTAATTGTGTGGGGTTCTAATAACTAATTTAAGATATATGAATTTCATGTTTATGCTCTTTAATAAAAAAAAGAAAAGGAAAAAGAAAGCCTAGCACAGTGCCTGGCATAAAGTAGGCACTTAAATGTCAGTTCCCCTTCCTGTGAATTCCCTTTCAGCATGTTTATTCCTCTCCAGGGGCTGTCCTGGCTCACCGAAAACCAAGTGATGTAAGCCAGGATGGCAGAGGGAGCTGCTGCTGCCCAGAGAGCCCAGAGCAAAGGTGGTGGCAGCAATGTAATGTCAAGGGTTGTCTGGTAAAATGGCAAGTGCCGCTACTGGGGAGCAGCACCCTGAACACCAAGAGGTGGTGACAACCTACATAACCCATGCACAGCCTTCTCCTCACTCATCAAGGCCCCTCCCAGCTGGCTCTCCCCTTCATCATCACCTCCATCATCACCTCCACCTCCATCACCACCATCACCACTGTCATCATCACCATCACCATCATCTCTCCTCTAATAGCCCTCTCTCCTCTAATAGCCTCATCATATAGCCTCAAGGCCACTATCACTGGCTTGTCATGTGAAGGAAATAGCCTGTAAGGGTTATAGCAGCAGGGGGGCGGATGTTATGTAGCCCTTCCACCTCAGGAGCTCACCCATTGCACGTGTGCACCTGCTGCCTGACTGGTGGGGACAGGGGTGATCCCCCAGTAGGCACTTCACTTCTTGTTTGTTCTGTTCAGGCAGGTCAGAAAGCGCAGGAATGTGATGTGATAGATTTTCCTAAGCTCAATCAGGGTGATTAAATAGATGTCTCTATTTTTGGATGTTTGAGTAAATTCCTGTCTGGGTTGCCTAAGCCAAACGTCACTCCCATTGAATCTAAAGCCTCATGCTGAACTACGTCCACTGTCAAGAAGCGAGCAGCCATAACGAGAGGAAGAAAAGGACAGGACAGCAATGGCATTGCTATTTGGGAAGCTCCCTGGGAAAGAATAAGCATGAAGATTATTATGTTGAGCTCTAAAACAAAACACACAGAACCACACACACACACAAATTGACGCCAGTTGTATGTGAAGCCTTGTGCTAGGTATGAAAAGGAAAGAGGAGGAAGCCCTTGTTCTACAGTCCTTCAGTTGCACAAAGAAACAGGGAAGACAAAGTTATCCTAAAAGAAATGTTAGTGAAGTAAAACATAGCATCTTCCATTGTCAGAGGGAAGGGACAGTGAATGAAATGAATCTGGGGAAAAAAATGAGTTTGTTTAATCATTCATTTATTCTTTCAATCATTCACTCTACAGACATTTATTAAGTACCAAGTATGTGCCATTCACTGTGATAGGGACTACAGACACATCACCAACTGGACACAGACCTTGCCCTTCAGGGTAGAAGTGGGAGACAGGCAGCTAAACAAGTAGAAGCAGGAATGTGTCATCAGGGCTATCATACACATGGGGACAAGGTTCAGGGTGAAGCCAACCAGGCGGGAGTCTGTGGGCAGAGGCCAGGAGGAGGCTAAGAAAAAGGGGTGGTGATGGTGGCAGATCTGACAGGCACGTGTGTGGCAAGCAGGAGCAGTTCTGGGGTGGTGAGAGTGAAAGTGGGAGCTGGTGCTGGCAGCTGCCAGAGGCTTAGGAAGCCAAGCTCCTAAAGGAATTGCTCCTGCTCCATGACATTAAAACATGGAAAGCAACAGTGTTGTAGGAAAGATGACTACTGTTCTAGGGAGAATGTGATGATGGAGATAGGTGTGTGACCACTCAACTCTGTGAACTAGCTTCATTGCTGCTGGTCAGCCCCTGTGCTCATCAGAGCAGCTGACCCTCAGGCTGGAGACACCTAATTGGCACAGGGCCCACTTTGTTGATGCAAAGAGTGAGTTATTCCACTAGACCTCCTTTTAGGAAATGTTACTTTAAAACTGCCACTGGAGCAGACAGAAAAGAGGCAGGAGCTCGTCACGGACTCTGCATAGGTGCAAACTTGTGTTGGAAGACTGGCTTCTTATTTAACAGATGGACAAAGCACTTGTATTAGTAAGAGCTTATTGGTTGCGAGTCATGGACACTCAAGTTGGCATAAGTAACAAGAATCAATTTATTATAAAGCTATAGGGCTGTGTCTTTACTGGAGGGCAGGAAGGCCCCAAATCCCAGGAAGAACCAGAAACAGGGAAGTGGGCAGCCACCTACAGGGAGCCAAGTGGTGCCTCTCTCTTTCTTTGGATCTCTCTAGGCATCTGCTTCCTCTCTCTCTCTCTCCCCACTCCCTGACCACCCCCTACTCCCATCTTCCTCTGTCTCAGCATAGCAGAATATGACCATCCTGTGCCCTTGCTTCAAATTACAGCTCCCACCCCATGGAAAGCGTGGATCTCTCTTGGACACAGTTCCAGATGTGTGCCCTCTCAGGGATGGGCTCTGACTCAGCCAAGGACAGAGAGGAGGGTTCACACTGAATGGAGGGTGCTAGGAGGAACCACTGTGGGCAAGAGGCAGTGAAGAGGGCTCTTGTCAGTTAGGCAGGTGCCCTAAAAGCCATCAGCCATAGTTCTTCATATCTCTGGCCCCTGGTCCCTGGAGACAGTGGTCACTGCTTTACCTGGCTATTGCACTGATTTGATGAGATAATGTATGTAAAGCAACTGCTACCCAGTGGGCCCGCAGTAAATGGAGGAGATTATAATTATAATTATAATTATTTTTTTTTTGAGATGGAGTCTTGATCTGTCACCTAGGCTGGAGTGCAGTGGCACGATCTCGGCTCACTGAAACCTCTGCCTCCTGGGTTCAAGCGATTCTTCTGTGTCAGCCTCCCGGGTAGCTGGGACTACAGGCGCCCACCACCACGCCCAGCTAATTTTTGTATTTTCAGTAGAGACGGGGTTTCACCATGTCAGCCAGGCTGGTCTCCAACTCCTGATCCGTCCACCTTGGCCTCTCAAAGTGCTGGGATTACAGGCATGAGCCACCGCACCCAGCCAATTATAATTATTATATTCGTCAATAAAGATATCTGTGATCTGTTTAGGAAAGATTGTGCCTTCTTTCCTCCACTGGCAATGTGCTTCTTTCCTCCACCAAAGCTGTTCACATTAACACAGAGATGCAGGGCAGGGCTTCTCTTCCTCTCTCAGTCCCCACTCCTCTCATCTCTTGGTTACAACTTATTAAACCTCCTGCCTCCACAAGCCCCAAGTTTTCTTTGCTATTACAAATCAATCAGGTATTCTTTCAGCCCTTGCTACCCCCATAGGTACTCATATGTAATGACTACATTTAGGAATGTTAGGTTCATACGGTGATTAGATGTCTTTCCTCTCAAAGTCTAAGACTGTGGACTGAGAGACCTTTCTGAACACCCAGGACCTTGCCACACGTCTCGTGTTTACCTGGTCATATTTGTTGATTCATCGTATTTTCATAGGAAGGGCAATTTCCATTTATAGCCTCATAAAAGGAATCTTAGGAACTCATTTATTTCAGGTCACTGCCTTTGGCCAGGATAAGATTTCAGCTTCCTAAATAAATGAGCGTGTATTTTATTTGTACTCCCACATAAGCCTATGATCATACAATCTGAGATTTGGAAGGGACTTGGAATGTCTTCTGGGCCAGGCACATCTCAGGGTGGGATTCTGCTGTCCACGCCCCCTGCGACATGGGCATCTGGTCTGCAGGAGAACAGGGGGAGTTGTGGCCTTCCTGGGAAGTTCGTTCCATCTTTGTTCCTTTTTTGTTTGTTTTTTAGACCGAGTTTCACTCTTGTTGCCCAGGCTGGAGTGCAGTACCACCATCTCAACTCATTGCAACCTCTGCCTCCCGGATTCAAGCAGTTCTCCTGCCTCAGCCTTCCAAGTAGCTGGGATTATAGGGGCCCACCACCACAACCGGCTAATTTTGTATTTTTAGTAGAGATGGGATTTCACCATGTTGGGCAGGCTGGTCTCAAACTCCTGACCTCAGAAGATCCTCCCGTCTTGGCCTCCCAAAGTGCTGGGATTACAGGCATGAGCCACCGTGACCAGCCTGCTCTCTTACAAAATAAAGCGTTCTTCGTATGAAAAATATTAACTCTGCCTCTGTGTCACTGCCATTCAATGTTCCTAACTCTGTAGGACCAGAACTACTGCCTCTTCCCCATGGCAGCTGTTCCCCCACACCGAGTGAGGGCGTGTTCATGATACCATGTCCACTCTAAGTCTCATCTTCCTCCCAGTTGTCCTTAAGTCCTTCTCCACAAGACACAGTTTACAGACCTTTGTCTCTCCTCTCACAGCTGGACATGTTATGTTTCCCTTTGTGAATCTTAGAGCTAAGAATTTAGTACTGCACACACACTCCAGCGGGCTCTGATGGGGGTGTGGGGGTTGGAGTGGGACCTTCTTTGTTCTACAGCTAGCTACTGTGGTTTTAGTAATGCTGTGTAAATTTGAGCTAGCTTTTTATTTTATTTTTGGTAGAACGATCTCAATTTTGGTTCATATTAACTTTTAAAATCATGATTTTTTTTAATCATGGAAAATTCATGGGGAGAAAAAGCAAAACATGCAAAGATAAAGAAGAGAATGACAACCATATTGTAACCTTACCTCTTCAAGATAAGTATTGTTCACATTTTGGCATATATTCTTGCAGGCATTTTCTATGCATACATACATTCTCTCTCTCTCTCTCTCTCTATCTCTCTCTCTCACACACACACACACTCACATGCACACATGAACACACACACACTCACACATACACATGAACACACACACACACAAGTGGGATTAAACATCTGTGGTAAATTGAAAATGACCCCTAATTCTTTGCCACTCCCCTCACTGACGGTGGGGTCTGTTTCCACTCGTGGTGTATCCAGGCTGGGCCTGAGCCTAGTCTGTGCCAATAGACTTTAGTGGAAGTAACACTGGGTAGCTTCCAAGCCTGGATCTTGAGAGACCTCTACTTCTGCCTTCATCTCTCGGAGCCCAGTCACCATGTGAGGAGGACTCACTAGCCACGTGAAGAGGCGCATACGGAGGAGAACGGAATCCTGTGGCTGAGAACGCCAGTAGAGCTCCAGATGTCCCAGTACCAAATGTGAGCTGCCCCAGAGCCCCCGTTAGTACCAAGTGATACAGAACAATCCACAGGAGCATGGGAAGTAGTAAATTGTCATTTTAAGCCACTAAATTTTGGGTTAGTTTGCTAAAACAGCAATTGATAACCGAAACAACTACACAGAAAAATAGTATTACGTCGTGCTTACTATGTGCTAGGCAGTTATAATTTTTAAATACCTATTAACTCACATAATGCTTACATTAACCTGATGCAGTAAGTAATATGATTATATATTATTATCCCTACTTTACAGATGAGGAATGTGAGGTGCGAGTGAGCAAGCAATGGGGCTGGGATTTAAACCTGGGCAGTCCATTAGGATCCATGTTCTAAAACATTTGTGCTCTAAACTATCATATCCCACTGCCTCTCTGCTGCTTCCTCTCATTTAAGACATCACGAACAACTTTAATGTCAAGAAATATCAACCTACAACATGATACTTCAAAGTACATGTTGAAATCTGTTGAAATATTGATTTAAGCATCCAAAGTACTAGCAATCTCTTCTAGTCTGGGGATTATCTTCAGTGGTTTTAAAGCCTATTAATGTCTTTGAGTGTTGGTAATTTTTCTTTTTCTTTTTCTTTTTCTTTTTTTTTTTGAGATGGAATTTCACTCTTGTTGCACAGGTTAGAGTACAAGGGTGCGATCTCAGCTCACTGCAACCTCCACCTCCCAGGTTCAAGCGATCCTCCTGCCTCAGCCTCCCAAGTAGCTGGGATTATAGGCATGAGCCACTGCAACTCGCCTTTTTTTTAGGGTTAAAGTTTTTGAATAAGACAGAACTCAGAAATGAGCCTCCATGCACCCACTTGAGATCTTCCAGAGCAACATCATTGAGCGATAGTCTGCAAGTGTAGGTTGTTTAAAAATCTAGTATCTGACCAGTGTTCTATGATCTTAGTCACTTGGTCCCAAGTGCAGGGTGAGAGACAGGCCACATAAGAATAACCTGGTACTTATAAAAAAGTACAGACTCACAGGTCTTTCTCCAGACCCCCCAGTAATAGTATTGCTGAAAATGGAGCCCCAGAATCCGTATTCTAACATCCCTCCATGTGATTCTGATGACAGCTAGGTTTGGGAGCCATTGATCTAATCACCATTTCTCCTTCTTATCCATATTGATGGATTTATCGAATCCTGTACCAAATTCCAAGGGCACTAAGGGAATCCTCTGGTGACCATTTGAGAAATGTCCTGGCTCTGCTCTTCACCAGCTATATGATTTCATCTCTGGACATTTTTGATCTGTCAAATGAGGAGGTTGGATTAATTATCGCAGTGGATGCCATGGTGCTGTGGTGAGCTCACACATCACTTCTTCAAGATCCAGTCACTCATTCCCTCAACTGTTGGCAATGTTGGCTGGCTGCTGACAGTTCTCAGGTGGTCCAAGTTCATGTTTCCTCCAGGGGTGAAGCCTGTGTCCATTGACTGGTTGATGAGGAAGTATAACCTAATCCCCCAGACCCTTGTCTCAAGGTGGGCCAACAGTGAAGAGTCGTCCCATGGATTTGGCCTGAGACTTCTGTTGCATCTACACCACAGTTCAACCCATCCCTCTGCCTTTCCATTCTCTTCACTCCCCCATAGGTGTGGGTCCCAAGGGCACTCCTCAATAAGCTTCCTGCACACAACCTCCATCTCAGTAGTTTCCTAGGGAACCCACTACCACAATGGCTGTTGGCACGATGACCTTTTACTTGTGACTTGGATTGAACTGACAGCAAAGACGCCTCTTAGGACCTTTTCAGCCATCTTGGGCTTCTTGTTGAGCTTGAAGAGGCTTCTTCTATTCAGCCTCCTCCCATTCATTCTTCATTCATTGAGCAAACTTATTGTATCCCTACTATGTGCCAGGCCCTGAGCTCAGCTGGGTATTCAGAGACTTGCCTGTGTCTCCAATAGTGGAAAAGAACAAGCACTTAGGAGCTGAATGGCTCCTCTGTGTCTGCGATTTGTTATTACTGTGCTGTTTCCCAAGCTATGGGACCAGTCCATCTTCTTGTCCTGAACTTCACCTAATAGGCCTCTTTATTGCCCTGGCCGCGGTTTGCAAGGCCTCTCTCTGTAGTGACTTTAATCTTCCTGACACTACTCTTATGAGTTTGTGCCCGTCTTTCTATTCCCTTCTTAGCTTCCAGGTTCCTCCTTCCAGCTCTTGCAGCCAGCATGGGCAAGGGCCAACATCAATGTTTCATCCATTTAGGACACTAGTGTCTATTTCAGCCTATGGGGCTCTGGATAGTAGAAAATTTGGGGAAAAGGGTCTCAAGACCTTCCAGATGGCCTGGGGCAGAAGTAAGGACTCAGAGTCCAATTTTCATCCAATAATCCATGTAGGGCCAACCCACCTCAGGCAAAACTGAAATTAATCAGACATTGCTGCTGCCACCCTTCTTTTGGTCAACTCCAGCCCCTGAGGGTGTTCTTCAGCCCCATCTCCCCATTCCCCTTCACAGGTCTGCAGCCTTCCTACTTTATTTTCTGCACACTTCCCCCTCCCTTTGCTGTCGATCATTTTCATTTTTTACTTGAATGAGCCTGAGTAATAATGCACCTTTTCCAGGGATTATCACATTTTAAGCTTTTTCTTTTTTTTGAGACAGAGTCTCACTCTGTCACCCAGGCTGGAGTGCAGTGGCATGATCTTGGCTCACTGCAACCTCTGCCTCCCAAGTTCAAGCAATTCTCCTGCCTCAGCCTCCTAAGTAGCTGGGACTACAGGTATATGCCACCACACACAGCTAAATTTTGTATTTTTAGTAGAGATGAAGTTTCACCATGCTGGCCAGAATGGTCTTGATCTCTTGACCTCTTGATCCACCCACGTCGACCTCCCAAAGTGCTGGCATTACAGGTGTAAGCCACCACACCCAGCCTCATTTTAAGCTTTTTCGTATGCCACATTGCAACCTGAAAGGCTTTGTCCACCGGACAAAGCATCAACAAACATTTAGAATGCAGAGGGCTCTTTTTTAGCCCTTTGCAATCCCATGACCTCCAAGGGCTTGTCACTGAACCAATGTAACTATCTAGCACAAGAGCAGAAAGGAACCACCTCCTACAATCTCATTGTATAGATGAGGAAACCAAGGAACAGTGAGGCCAAGCAACTTTCCCAAGGTCATTACCAGAACAAGAAAGGAAGACACCTTCTACAGGGAAAGAGTACACAGATGGGACATTTTAGGAAGGGTACTGCCTGTGGAAGGTGCTAATTTCTAGATGCTACTTAAGAGTATGACTTTGATCGATTATTTGCAAACGTAGACCTATGCTTATTAGGTATGCCTCTTTTGCCTGCTACTCCTCCACAGTTGGTCAAGACCAAGACCTAGTCATCCTTATGGATTGGATTAGGAGCAAAATCTAGGTTCTAGTCCTCCTAATTCTACCACTTAAAAATTGCCTGACCTCAGGAACGCCATTTAACTGCTGTCTCCTTATTTTCCCAGTCTGACCTTGCCCCCACAGTTGTGGGGTATCAGGCAAGATAAAGCACACAAAGTCTCTCTGCACGCTGGAGAGCACATGAGGAGATGTTTTCTGCCCCGCCTATGTACTGGAATCTTCCATGGAGTCTGAAATGTGAGTGTAGGGGTTAGGGGCGGACTGGTGACTGGATGCTTTTGTTTAAGTTCCACCAGTGATTTTGATGTACATCCAAATGTGGAAACCACTGACAAAGTACAAAAGACAAACAGGAGAAGAGAAATAAATTGTGAGCTAAAGACACAGACATGTTTTAAGCTCTCCTTAGAGTGGATAACTAAGGGCCAACTTAGAGAACAATTAAATTGCCTATCTTTTTCAAGGTACTTGAAACCCTAATCTCAAGTATGTTTTTCTTCCTGGAAAAGATGTGACTTCAATTACATTACTTTTCTTACCTAGCAATCTAAACACACACTGAAGATTACACACACACACACACACACACACACACACTCTTCATGAATCGTCTCTGCCTGGTTTAATGCTGAAGTCAGATTCCAAGTAATGTCTTTTATTCTTCAACGTCTGAGTAATCACTCTGGCCCTGGTCTGCTCTTTGTCGTCCAGGAAAACAATCTGATCAGGCCTTGGATGATGGATTCATAGTTGCTGTAGTCTCCAGAGTGCTGTATAAACCAGACTATTAATTTATTCCATGGGGATATTCTGTGAGAGCCCTAGTTCTCCTTTTTAATAATTGAATGGCCTCAAGCAAGTCGCTCAATCTCTCTAGGTCTCTAAGATGATTATGATCACTAAGCATCACCCTTTAGAAAGTATTTCCTTCTTTATGGCAGCTCTCTTCAAAATATCAGTTGAGTGTTCTCAGAAACTTGCTGCAATGGGCATAACATTAGAGAAAATGGGTAAGAATGAGAACAATGAATTTAAGGAACATTTCATTCAGTCCCTGGGACACCAGCGTGGACAGCTGTGACTTGTGTCTGCTCAGCACTTCTTCCGCTCTTCAGGGGACAGAACTTCCTTCCGTGGGGGAACTGCTCCTTTCTTCTTCCACGTGGTTGTGAGGAGGGTGCTGATCAAAGGACCCTGGCCTCCTCCTCTTGGGCCACAGGGGTGGGCATGTGACCCTGACTCAACCATAATAACCTACACATCTGGCCAAAGTGTTTGGTCTGGGAATTCATCCAAGGATCAATCCGAAGAGACAGAGAGAGAGAGAGAGAGGAGGAGGGAGGAGGGAGGGAGGAGGGAGGAGGAAGAAGGAAGGAAGGAAGGAAGGAAGGAAGGAAGGAAGGAAGGAAGGAAGGAAGAAAGGAAGGAAGGAGGGAAGAGCAAGTCAGGGATTTTTCTAAATTAAGTTTGTAGGGAAAAGTATCCTTCCTTTCTGGTCAAGGAGCTTTATCAATGTGACCCCATATGCCACATGAGAAGGCTGGGAGGACAAGGCCACCAGCCAGAAGGAAGAAGAAATGAGGCAGGGAGAGACAGAGATGGAAACAAGGAAAGGGTCTGCGGTGTTGAGTTCCCAGGTCTGACTCTCTTGGCGTCATCTGGCAATTGTTCTTTTGATTCCTCGAGCTACTCCAGAGTTTTCCCCAAAAGTCACTCTCTCTTTTTTTCTCACTTAGGCCAGTCGGTTTTAGAATTTCTACCACTTGCAACTTAGTCTTGATGAACAGAAACTCTCCGACAGTTTTCCTCTCAACTTTAAAAGGAAACATTGTCCTACATTTGAGGCTGTATGTCCTCTTGTCACCTGGCCCTTGATGGCAGCCAGACTTGTCTTGCTTTCTGCAAGCTGCACCTTGTTCACCCACGCCAGGGCAAGCAGTGACTCTCTTGTGATTCTTCACCTCCCCTTTTCAGATCTTTACTTCCCCACTTTCTCCACCGTGTTGTGTAAGATCTCATTCTTACAATAAATACCTTAGTCCATAATAATCAGTGGTTCTGCTTCCATGGTTTGGCCCTGATGAATGCAAATACTATTGGGTGGGCCTTGACAAAGAAGCTTTCTTCTTATCCTTCTCCTTCTCCTTCCCCTTCCCCTTCCTCTCCTCCTCCTCCTCCTCCTTCTTCTTCTGCTTCTTATTTTTTATCTTTTTTTTTGAGACGGAGTTTCACTCTTGTCACCCAGGCTGGAGTACAATGGCACGATCTTGGCTCACTACAACCTCCACCTCAGCAACCTCCGCCTCCTGGGTTCAAGTGATTCTCCTGCCTCCCCAGTAGTTAGTATTACAGGCGTGTGTCACCATGCCCTGCTAGTTTTTTTGTATTTTTAGTAGTGAAGGGATTTCACCATGCATGTTGACCAGGCTGGTCTTGAATTCCTGACCTCAGGTGATCCGCCTACCTTGGCCTCCCAAAGTGTTGGGATTACAGGCGTGAGCCACCGCGCGGCCAAAGCTTCCTGCTTCCGATCTTTGCTTCCTGCCCACACCCCCTCCATCTCTCCATCCCCGCCTCCTCTCCAATCACCACATCTCCATCTTTCCTTATCCTCTGCCTGCATCAGTGGGAAGGTCTGATGCAGCCGCTGCTCCTCTTAACCACTATGCTATTTACAGTCTCAAGCCCTCTTCTCTCTGACCTCTGCCTGGTTTCCTTTTGCACTATTTCCTGCGCTCCATTCCCAATCACAAGTCTGAGTCTGGCAGGCAGCCTGAAGATTTAACACAGGCTGGCACCCAGCAAAGGCAAATGCCGAGATGCCCTGCCTAGAGATTCCCACTCATTATTTCCAATTAGAAAATGTCACTAGGGAAGAAAACAAATACCCTCAAAGATAACTCAGTGTGTGCTGTGTGTTTGTTGCCTGGAATAGATGCCAAATAAATATTTTATCAAAGAAATTTACATAGTAAAACTATTTGAGTTGGAAATTATCCAGGAATACTTTCAAAATGAACCTGGTGGTTTTTTATTTAATTAAATTAATTAATTAATTAATTTTTTATTTTTTGGTAGCACGCATGGATTTGAAATTCCCCTGGGAGCTGGCTCTGTTTTTGATGAGCTCAAGGTCTCTTCCAGCTCTGTGATGATGGCTCAAAGGCCAGAGCTTCTGATTCCAGCCCAGCCATTGCTCAATGTGAGTCAGCTGACCTCTCTAGACTTTGCCTAGTCTATCTGGATCAATGAAATAAACAGAAGAAAAAAAAAATCAAAATCATTGTATCTTAGACTTGGAAGCAACCTTACAGGTTATCCCTAATTAAGGAAGTTGGCTGTTGTTTGTCTCCATCCAACCCCTCTGGCTTCACTTGACCCATTTAGCTGGGACCCCGTGGCTGTACAGTATTGTCTTCTCTCTGCAGGCAGATGCTGGGTATGGTGACTCAGGCCTCTTTCCAGGAGTTGGGACAAGTGTCTAACGCAGAATTTTCTTCATGTCGAATTAGACACCCTAAATCTTAAAAGGACATTGTTACCCAGGTTGACACGGGACATGAGTAGCAGAGTATAGCCAAGTGAGGACTGGGAGGACTTGGGACATATGAGAGGAAGAATAGGCCAGATGCAGTAGCTCACACCTATAATCCCAGCACTTTGGGAGGCCAATGTGGGGGATCACGAGGTCAGGAGTTCAAGACCAGCCTGGCCAACATGGTGAAACACCATCTCTACTAAAAATACAAAAATTAGCTGGGCGTGGTGGTATGTGCCTGTAATCCCAGCTACTTGGGAGGCTGGGGCAGGACAGTCACTTGAACCAGGGAGTCAGAGGTTGCAGTGAGCCGAGATCGCACCACTGCACTCTCGCCTGGCGGCAGAGCAAGATGCCCTTGCAAAAAAAAAAAACAAACAAAAAAAACAAACAAACGAATAATGTATTAGAAACAAGAATGAAGCAGGTAGCTACTGTTCTTAGGCACCTAGCATGTGCTACACAATTTATATCTATGTTTTTGTTTTTTTTTTTTTTTTTTTTGAGACGGAGTCTCACTTTGTCGCCCAGGCTGTAGTGCAGTGGCCGGATCTCAGCTCACTGCAAGCTCCGCCTCCCGGGTTTTACGCCATTCTCCTGCCTCAGCCTCCCGAGTAGCTGGAACTACAGGCACCCGCCACCTCGCCCGGCTAGTTTTTTGTATTTTTTAGTAGAGACGGGGTTTCACCATATTAGCCAGGATAGTCTCGATCTCCTGACCTCGTGATCCGCCCGTCTCGGCCTCCCAAAGTGCTGGGATTACAGGCTTGAGCCACCGCGCCCGGCCAATTTATATCTATGTTAACATTTAGTTCTCACAACCACCAAGGAGGCTATCTCCAATTTACAAATGAGGAAACTGAGGTCCTCAAGTAGTATCCCTGGAGTCGCACAATTGGTAATTGTCAGATTTGGGATGCCAGACACTTTGGAGTGACCCTGACCTCTCTTCTCTTTCCACATACAACCCTGCACTCCACACCCATCTCTCAGTCGTGCTCAAGAGTCTTATCAGGCACAGTGGTGCATGCCTGTAATCCCAGCACTTTTGGAGGATTGCCTGTAATCCCAGCCAAAGGAGGAGGATCACTTGAGCCCAGGAGCTTGAGACCAGCCCGGACAACATAGTGAGACCCTGTCTCTACAAAAAAAAAAGAGCTGAACATGGTGGTGTGCCCCTGTTAGTCTCAGTTGCTCAGGAGGCTGAGGTGGGAGTACTGCTCGAGCCCAGGACGTCAGGGATGCAGCGAGCCATGATTGTGCCACCTCATTCTAGCCTGGGCGACAGAGCGAGATCTTATCTCAAAAAAAACTCTTTTCCGGTTTCTTACTAAGAAGAGAATTGAGAGCACATATCAAATCATATATCACATCAGATCATGTATCAGTAGTTAGCTGGGTAAATTTATGATTAAGCAATGCAATTATCTTTTAGTCCTGCAGATTGAGTTATTTTTACCTCCTTCTTTTGTTGTCCACATACATTCCTCAGTTGTGTAACTCTTCTGTTCATTTGGGCTGGGTGGATTCTACCAGGCCGTGGAAATCAAGGCCACGTGTCCTGACCAGGCAAGCTGAGTGAGCAGCAGCCCTTACCTGAGGTTGGCTTGACAAGGTTTATTTGGTTCTGCGGCATATCACACTTGTCTCACATCTGTCTTCGGAGCCTCCTGAAGCACAGGGGCATCCCAGAGCAGCCCCAACTGCAGCCCAGAGAGAAAAATGACCTGCTCCAGTCGGCGGCAAACTGCCACCTGAGGCCAGGGTCCCTGACTCCCGTGTGCATGTTTCAATGTTTCTTTCATATATGTATGATGTAGTTTTACCTATGGCTAGTGCTGCTTTCAAGAGCAGGGTTGGAGGCCTTAGCCACCCCCTCTTAATCTCCATCAGCATCCCATGCCCCCCAACACACACACACTTCCTTCTTTGTCATGAGCACCTGGCGTTTTCTCAGTTCAGGTAAAGTCCTGCGAAAAGACAACAATCCAGGTCCCCAAGCCTGCCCCTTCCCAAGTAAATGAAGCCCCTGTGTCCCTCCTAGGTGGAAATTCTGGGGTCATCTGCACATATGCCTGTCTCTTCCATGAGACTCTCCACTCCCTCCCAAGGGTAGGAAATAGACCTCTTCTTTCTCTGTGACACCTCCAAAAGTGTAATGAGGGCTCTGCACACTTGCAATGAATATTTGTTACTGTGCCTGCTGCTGCAGCGGCCAGCCGTGCTTGGTCCCAATTAAGAAGGCTTGTGCTTGTCTGTTTGGAAGTAGGTATTCTTTGCATTTCATCTCTAATGTAGGCAAGTAGTTGAACGAGAAGATGGATTTTAATTTTTAATGGCTCACGTCACTTTGCTGCTGTATGTATCACAGACTCCCACCTTAGACTGTGAGTTCCTCAAGCACTTTAGACTGTGGGTTCCTCAAGAAAAGCAATCACGTATCAGGCATGTAGTCGCTACCCAGTAAGTGGTTGCCAGGTAAACAACTGAGCATCTGAATACTGCTCCTTATAGCACCTAATAAAAGGGGAACACACCTTATCTGAAAAGGTGACTCGGCAGTCAGGCGTACTGTCACTTAACAGGGAGTCATCACACGATGCTTTTTACTGCAGAAAGAGATAAAACAAATGGATCTGCCACACAATGTAAAACATGAGGGCAATCATTGAGCACCTCCATGCCTTCTGCCTGTCACATGTTAGTGATGTAAAGATATGCTTACAAGAAACGATAGTGCATACTTCAGAATTGCAGTGGGTTATCTGCTCAGTTGCTCTTCTCTGGGGCCAGTACAACCTCCCCTGCCCTTCTGATGCACACACCCCTAGATAGTTCCAGGTGGCCATTTTTATGCTATGACCTGCCCAGATTTCTCTCCCAGGAATTTGGAATTTTGGACACAGAGGCACAAAGAAAGGGGGCTGTCTGGGGAGGCCGACCCATTATGGCAGCCTCCTGGAGGGAAGCCCACCACCACTGCTACTGCGCACCCAAGGTCAGCCACAGCAATTGCCCATTCTGGGCCAGTACAACACAGGAAAACACAACATGGAAATAATCGACTCTAGTACACACACACACACACACACACACACACACACATACACACAGATGGAATCAGAAAGCTTGCTAGTCCTCATAAATAAAGATATGGAATTTGGAAGTGAGTTACTTTTTCTCCGTTTCTCTCTGCACTTCTGTGGTATCATCACGGCTCGTTTTTGTTTGTTTGTTTGTTTGAGACAGAGTCTCACACTGTCGCCCAGGCTGGAGTGCAGTGGTGCAATCTCAGCTCACTGCAAGCTCCGCCTCCCAGGTTCACACCATTCTCGTGCCTCAGCCTCCCTAGTAGCTGGGACTACAGGCGCCTGCCACCATGCCTGGCTCATTTTTTGTATTTTTAGTAGAGACGGGGTTTCACTGTGTTAACCAGGATGGTCTCGATCTCCTGACCTCGTGATCCGCCTGCCTCGGCCTCCCAAAGTGCTGGGATTACAGGAGTGAGCCACCGCACCCGGCCCACGGCTCGTATTTTACTGAATATTTCCGACATTTCTAGAAACCCATGGAGGGTAAGAATGTGTTTTATTCACCTTTGTGCATCTCACTGGCCTAGCCCACCCCTCACCTTCACAGGCACTTGATGGACACTGAAGTAGCTGAATTAAGTTTGATTGACTAGGACAAAAATAATGAATTTGCATGTTTCTAGGGTAAACAATATTAAAACTACACTGAGATTTACTCATTTATCCTTCTTTCTATCCAGATATTATTTAGGAAACAGGCAGCCATTAGGTAAGTGCCCGTGCTTTTTTAAAAAGGGGGGAAACATAGATGAGAGGGAAATTCTTGTGGCACATTTCCTTTTCTTCCTTGTTCCAACCCCTGTCCCTTGCCTCTCTTTAGCACCCTTTCTCTGCCCTCAGCCTCCTTCACCACTTCATGGCCCCAACTCCAGGGCTGTGTGCTGTCTGGGGCCCCACTGCAGACACCGCAATGTGTGTCTTACTTTGCAGTTAGAATAGGGCACAGACGGCAACCAGGCGCTGCCATTCTGGACACATCACCCAGCAGACTCTCGCCAGAGCCCAACTGCCTTTCTGAGCTTTAGAACCAAAGAAAGACAAGGCTGAGGGAAGAGCCACGAGCCAGCAGCGGTCAGAAACGGGTCACCAAGATGGTCCCCAAGATGGTGAGCTTGGGGGAACGACAGAGCAACCCTAAGGAGTCCTTTGGCCACTGTTTAAGGCTGAGTAGCTCCTTGTCGGAAGGGCTATTTATTTACATTTTGTTTTATCTTATTTTTGAGACATAGTCTCACTCTGTCACCCAGGCTGGAGTGCAGTAGCGTGATCTCAGCTCACTGCAACCTCCACCTCCCAGGTTCAAGCGATTCTCCTGCCTCAGCCTCCTAAGTAGCTGGGATTACAGGCTCACGCCACCACGCCCAGCTAATTTTTTGTATTTTTAGTAGAAATGGGGATTTGCCATGTTGGCCAGGCTGGTCTCAAACTCCTGACCTCAAGTGATCCACTCGCCTCGGCCTCCCAAAGGGCTGGGATTACGGGCATGAGTCACCACACCCGACCGGAAAGGGCTTTTTGTAGTGGTTTACTGATCACCAAATTTGTCACCTAAAAACATTCCAGAGGTGTGGGTGATGGTTTTGGTGAGATGGGGAGAGGTTCTGAGTCAAGAGGGGCAGTCTTATGCTCAGAGCAGTCAGGGCTGTTACTCCAGTGCCAGGTGTCCCCAGGCTGCACCCTCCTGTCCCGCCCTCTTGGCTGCATCACCCCAGAAGGCAGCTGTGGGGTGCTGACTGAGATGCGGCTGTGGATGAAGCTGAAGGCTGTGGACATTCAAATGCCTTCCCTGCTGGCAACTCAGAAAGTGCTGGACAAAGGAGAGGGAGATGATACCAGACACATTTCTTAGAAATGTGTAAACCTGTATTTGCCTGCGTGCTACACTAAATATTGTATACAATGAAGGGGGCCTTGCACTTTGAGGGGCTTCCTCTCATGTTTCAGAATGTTAATGATAAGAAAATGTATTCTTACATTATTTTTCTAGGCCTGTAATATATCTTGGAATGTAAGCAATTGAGGTGATTTTCTTATACTGCAGACCTATTAAAAATAATTGAAATATATCTTTTGATTATTTTCTTTTGTTTAATTTTTTTTTTCTTTTTCTTTTTGAGACAAGGTCTTGCTCTTTTACCCAGGCTGGAGTGCAGTGGTGCAATCTTGGTTCACTGCAGCCTTGATCTCCTGGGTTCATGCAATCCTCCTGCCTCAGGTTCCCGAGGAACTGGGATTACAGGAGTGCACCACCACATCCGGCTAATTTTTCTTTTCTTTCTTTCTTTTTTTTTGTAGAGACGGGGTCTCAATATACTGCTCAAGCTGGTCTCGTACTCCTAGGCTCAAGAGATCTCCCTTCATTGGCCTCCCAAAATGCTGGGATTACAGGCACAAACCACTGCACTCGGCCTATTTTCTTGACTGTGAGTAATACATGTACCATTTAGAAAGAACCACCTTATTAATATTTCTATAGACCTTCTTACTTATGTACCTTTACATGAAAATATATTGTGTTAAAAAAATTAGATCATACCATAACCATAATGTTCTGAAACTTTATTTTACTAAAAAATATATCGTGAATACAGTTCAATGACAGTCAACAGATGTACATCATCATCATCAATCTTAATATTACATACTTTTCTATTTTATGGAGTTAGTATAATTTGGTCAACTTCTATTTTAAGACTTTAGCTTGTTTCTAATTTTTGTCGTAATAAACCACATTTGATAAATATATTTTTATAATACCTCTGCTTTCTTGTCTGATCACTGTTTTAGGAACATTTCTTAGAAGTATAATCTTTACATGAGTTTTCACTCATAGCCACTCTTTCATCTAGAAAAACTCTACCCATTTATACTCCACCCCACCCCCAACAGGAATGGTATAAAAGTCTATTTAAAATAATTGTAAATTTGTTTTTATTAAATATTAAATACATACAAATAATATTTCTAATGTGAAGGACATAAAGAATACTCAAATATCGGTGAACCCACCATCTAGCTTAAGAGCTAGAATATCACCAGTCTCCTAGAAGCCCCCCGTGCCCTCTCTGACCCCATCCCTGCACTCCTCCTCCTTCTCCTCCTCCTCCTCCGAAGAATCCACTTTCCTAAACTGTGTCTCTACCAGTTCCTTGCTTTTAGTTAGTTTTACCACATATGCTTGTATCCTTTAACAACATGTGCCTTAGTTCTGCATATTTTTCCTTTATATAAATTAAATTGTACTTATGTATTCTTTTATGACTTGTTTTAAAAATGTTGTAAACGAAGTATGTCACACGTTCAAATGCCTTCCCTGCTGGCAGCTCAGAAAGTGCTGGACAAAGGAGAGGGAGATAATACCCGACACATTTCTTAGAAAGCTGTAAACCTGTATTTGCCTGCGTGCTACACTAAATACTGTGTACAATGAAGGGGGCCTTGCATTTTGAGGGGCTTCCTCTCATGTTTCAGAATGTTAATGATAAGAAAATGTATTCTTACATTATTTTTCTAGGCCTGTGATATATCTGGAAAGTAAGCAACTGAGGTGATTTTTTTTATTCTGCAGACCTATTAAAAATAATTAAAGTATATATTTTGATTATTTTCTTTTGTTTAATTTTTTTTTTTAGAGAAGTGCATGAACGTAAGTGTTCAGCTTGGTGCATTTTCTGAGTGAGCACATGCCAAGATCAAGACACAAAACATTACTAGCACCCCGGAAACCCTTTTGACTCCCTCCAAGTTACTGTCTTTCTCTGAAAGGAACCACTATTCTGACTTCTAACACCATACAATTTATATAAATGGAATTAGGGTGACTGATTTCTCACACTCAACTTTATGTTCATGCCTCTTGCTACATGTAGCTACAATTCACTCATTTTTACCACCGTATAGTGTTCTATTACACAAATATATAATTTATATATCTATGTATCTATTGATGGATATGTGGGTTTCTTCCAGCATTTGTTCTTATAAACAGGGGTGTTCTCAGCATTCTCCTATGTGTCTTTTTATGCCCAGGTGCAAAGGTTTCTTTAGGAGAAACTAGGAATGGAATTTCAGGGTCATAGAATACAGTTATTGTTCGCTTTAGGACATGAATTCACCACTTACCACTCACTCAATGTCATACATGAACTTACCACTTACCACTAAAAAAAAAAATTGGCCAATCTAATAGGTAAAAATTCAATTCATTGCTTAAATTTGCGTTTTTAAATTATATTTATTTCACTATTACTTTTTTTGTTGTTGTTGTTTTTAGATGAGGTTGTGCTGTGTTGCCCGGGCTGGAGTGCGGTGGTTATTCATAGGTGATCTTGTGCATTACAGCTTTGAACTCCTGGGCTTAAGCGATTCCTCCCATCTCAGCCTCCCAAGTAGCTGGGACTACAGGCAGGCCCACTGCACATAGCTACATTATTACATTTTTTTTTTTTAGCTGTTCATTGGTCATTTTTATTTTTTCTTTTGTGGATTCTCTGTGTTCTCAGTCAATTTTCCGTGCTAGTTGCTGATCTTTTTCTTAATGATTTGTAAATGCCTTTCTATATTAAGGATATTACTCTAATATCTATTATGAATGCTGCAAGTATATTCCCTATAACTTATTCTATCTTAGAGTTTGGCTTATGATACTTTTTGCCATTTAAGGTTTTATTTCTTTCCCCTGGGATGTGCAAACTCCAGAGAAATGGGGTCAGTGCTCCCCCATTTCAAGTTTTAAATTAAAATTTTTGTCCAATTAGCGCCATCATTCTTTTTTTCTTACAAGCTCTGCCCTTTCTGCTGTTGGAAGCAGGTTTAAACATGCTTTTCTACTCCAGGATGATGCATTTAAAGTGACTTTTTATTTTTCATATTCACAGAGTAACTGGTTTTCCCAAGTTGTTGTCCAGAGATAGCAATGGCTGGTCAGGGTGTGACCTGCTATGCCAATGTTAGAAGCAAAAGTGATGATGCAGCTTCCGTTATCTGGAGATCTGTTTTCATTACACGGAGAATGAGAATTGAATTGACTTGTGTGCTAAGGCCAGTTCTTCGCTTCTTACGCAAAGGATGTGGAAATAATGGTCCTTTCTCCCCAGAACCCAGCAGGTAGGCTGGGCTCATTATAACAGGGAAATTTCACCAAAGTGAGAACACCTGAGGGACAAAACTGGCCTGCCAAGACCAACCAAATGAACTCTCCAGCAGTTGCCTGGCATGGGCTCCCCTCCCACAGGGGTTGCTGATTGCTCAGGCTTTTATAATTCTTGAGCCCTGTTCCAAGGAGCTTTTGTGGTTTAAATCAATATGCTTCTGGGAATAAGTGCCCTTATTATTTCCTCGTTCACATTATTTGCTGTGCTCTTATAGCACCCTGACATAATATTCTTTGTGCTGCAGTACAATAACAGTCCTTTCAGGAATCTCTAAGAGCTTTCTAATTAGGACCTACAACCTCACAACAGATGGAGAACATGAAGCCCAGAGACAGGGATGATGAGGCTTCACCTTGGTCACAAAGGAGCCAAGCTTCAGGGCCCGGGCTACATTGCTTATCTAGCAGTGATTGCAGAATTATAAGATTGCTTCAGGGCATGGCAGGGAATGCTGGATCCTTTGCAGTATGGCTTAGGGGGCATTCGCTATTGAGTTGAGGACTGAAAACTAGCCTCTGCCATTTCTAGCCACACCCAGGAATTGGTTGAGCAATAGCTCTTGTGTTTATAGCCAGTTCTCAGTGGCAAGGCTCAGACCAGAAACTGCACAAAGGCTAGGTAATTTGAAACTAAATTTACAGTTAAATAGTTAAACTTTCTTGATTGCCTACCATGTGCCAGCCACCATGTTGAGCACCAGGAAGGCAAAGCTGAACTCCTAATCCCTCCGTTTGGATACTTACAGTCTAGAAGAGGAGACAGATATGTAAGCAGAACCTTACAAAGTTATCAGAAGCCGGGTGCTTTACTAGAGAGTAGAACAGAAGGCTGGTAGTACTCAGCCCCGGGGCCTTCAGGGTGTTCTTCCCGCTTCCTGGAGAGGAGGACTTTTGACTTGGGTAAATCCTAGGAGATGGGCTGGAGCTTGCTGGGCAGAGCTGGGGGAGAAGTGCATGCTGAGAGTCAAGCACGGACAAAGGCCCAGAGACGTGCAATGTACTGGGGTTCAGGGAGCAATGAGAAAGTCCGCATGTCCAAAGTGGCCATGGTCATCCCACTGTTCTTTCTCTTGTCTATTACTACAGCAAAAATCTCTCTTTCTATGCTCAATATTTTATTTTGGATGTTGAAAAGGCTGAACATTGTTTTTATAGTTCCCTTGTTGCTTTAACCCTTCATTTCTCCTCAGGGACTTGTGGGTGCCTCTGAGGAGGGAAAGGTCACGTATCTTTCCTGAAGAAAAAGCACAAAGATGACTATCTCACTGCAGTATGTGGATACAAGCGGAGGCGGTTCAGGGGATTTTGGGCAGGAACCCAGCTAGGCCTTCTTTTACCATCTTCACAGCAGAAAACACGGCCTTGGAAAGCTTCCAAGGTTACCTGTCACAGATCCGGCTACACAGAGGGAGGTTCTGTGGGCCAAAGCTTGTTGCAGAATTGATAGATGAAAACACATGGGGAGTAGGGGTGTGAGGAGAAAACGCGAGCTGGCAGGCAGCCTAACAGAAGGCCCACGTAGGAGCGGAAGCCTCAGGTTTGAGCTTTAGGAATCGGGTTCACAGCTGGCTCTGGAATCGGGCTGGACTGCAGTGGTGCGAAACCAAAGGCCACCTCTGGCTTCCTTTCTTTGCCCCCCACCTTTTTTTTTTTTGAGATGGAGTCTTGTTCTGTCACCCAAACAGGAGTGTGCAATGGTGCGATCTTGGCTCACGGTAGCCTTCTCCTCCTGGGTCCAAATAATTCTCCTGCCTCCCGAGTAGTGGGATTACAGGCATGTACCACCACGTCCGGCTAATTTTGTATTTTTAGTAGAGACGGGGTTTCACCATGTTGGCCAGGCTGGTCTCAAACTCCTGACCTCAAATGATCTGCCCACCTCCGTCTCCCAGAGTGCTGAGATTATCGATGTGAGCCACCACGCCTGGCCTCTTTGTCTTTCTTTTCCCTGGTGTCTTCCTTGCTCACTCCACCTTCCACAGGGTCTTACGGGTTTCATATACCTCCTTAGTCAACAAGAATAATGTATGTCCTGCTCAAGTCTCCCTCAGTGCCACTTTGCCACCTCAGCTAGACCTTGGTACCATGGACACTCACTGAGTACCCTAACATAGGTGACAACATCTGGAGGAGGGGGGCAGGACTCTGAATCTGCTACACATATACATGATGATTTGCACATAGTAGATAGTCTAGGAAAAAGAAGGGCCAGGAGGGAGGAAGGATGGACAGGGAAGAACCTAGCTAGAAACGGAAACCCCAGCCATCCAAAGCAACAACATATTCTAAATTCTGACCAAGAGGAGGCTGCTGCTGGAGGAGGGTGAGAATGACTAGGAGGAAAGAGATAGATAAGTACTCTTAAAAAAAAATTAAAAAATAAAACTTTCTTGCAAGTTTTAGTCACTGCCCACTCGCTCCTACCTCAGCCCTCAGTTTAGAGCCTCAGCTGCACTCAAGGCCCCCAGTGGGCCTCTGTGATACTAGCAGGCCCTGCTCCAGCCTCTCCACTGCTCAGAGCTCAGACAGCGTGCCTCTCTGCCTCAGTCTCCAAGGTGAACATCAGGGATGGCCAGCAGGCAGATCAGCCAGGACGGCTTCAAGTCAGGGTGAGAACCAGGGCTGGAGGCCAGAGAATAGCCAGGGAGCTAATGGGAGGCATGGGGCAGTGGAGGGAGCTGGCTGCTCCTGGCAGGACATGGTAACATTAGCCTCCATTTGTCCACAGTGGCTCCGACCAGAGGGCCATGCAGCTTGACTGCTTCACACGGATGGATTGGGATACGGGCTATGGAGGAATACTGAGTATTGTGCCTGGCTGGAGGTCAGGACACGGAAGGACGAACAGGTTTTTCGGGGATGGAGGGAAGAGTGTTCAGATAGAGGGAAAAGATGAGCAAAGCCACAAAAGTAAGAACGTGCAAACTGAGCTCCTGGAATGCCCAGCGTGCCAGTTTTACTGTGGGCTGGCATACACACAGAGGGCTGTAGAAAACAGAGGTCTGGCTGTTAGGCCTGTGTCTAATTGTGGAGGATCTTCAATGATAAATTGAAGAATGTGCACTGTATTGGGAACCCAGTTTTGGTTTTTTTTAACTAGAAGAGTGAATTGCAGCTGGCGCGGTGGCTCACATATGTAATCCCAGCACTTTGGGAGGCCAGGGTGGGCAGAATGCTTGAGCACAAAAGTTTGAGACTAGCCTGGGAAATGTGGTGAAATCTTGCCTCTACAAAAAAATACAAAAAATTAGCCGTACGTGGTAGCACGCGCCTGTAATCCCAGCTACCCAGGAAGCTAAGGTGGGTGATCCCTTGGACCCAGGAGGTCAGGGCTGCAGTGAGCTGTGATCATGCCACTGCACTCCAGCCTGGCGACAGAGTAAGACTCTGTCTAGATTAAAAAAAAAAAAAAAAAAAAAAAAGAATTGAGAAGCAATGGTTAGAATAGTTCACTCAGAGGAGACCGAAACTAGCAGCGAGGAAATTAGGAAATGAAAGCAATATTCCAGGAAGACATAATGAGGTTGTGAACTAGGATGATGGTAGTGGGAACAGAAAGAAAGCATGTTGTGAAGAACAGCACCCCCTTCCCCAAAAGTAGGACAGCTCCTCTCCCTGCATGAACACCTATCTCATAGAAACATGCAGACACACACACTTAGGAGGTGAGAGAAAACACAGCCTCTTCACCGTCATTCTCTTCTCAGCTGTCAACCCCAGCCCTCCCCAGCTCCACCCCCACTCCACCCCCACCACTTCTCTGTACACCCTTCTCCTGTTCCCTCCATCCCATTTTGGGCAATGGCTGGAGGCATCCGCTCTAAGGACAGAGTCACGCGAAGCTTATTTATATCTGCGGCTGCACTGCCTGAGCCCTTAGTCTCGAAGGCATGTGTTTGGTGGGGAGATGGGCCACACCCCATCTCCCAGACAAAGCCCTCTTGCTGGGAAGTCTGCAGCTGTGGCCTCCATGAGATCTTGCTGAAAAAATAGGGCCAAGAGGTCACACAGTCCATTCCTCTGCCTCCAGAGAGGTTCTTGGCAAATGCACCCCTGTGACTGAACAGGCTTCCTATCTTAAAGCCCTTCAGAAGCACCCATGAAGCCTGAATGCTTCCTTCTTTCAGTATGTCATTGTTTCCAGAGTTCACTAAGTTCCTCCTTATACCCAACCTAAACTTCTTACTTACATGAAGGAGGCCACCTTGCTTCTTGCTCCGTTTTTGAGGGGTGGCAAACTCTCCAAAACCTTGTCAGTAGGCAAAGAATTCTGATCAGTGAGGTATGAAGCGCCTATTGAACCATGGGGCTTATGTCCAATGGATTTGATGACATGAACTAACTTTGGATATAAGCCCATTTATTTTGCAGTTGATCAAATAAGTCTCAGAAAGAATGACAGGATGTCTGGGTCAGCTCACTGCACTGGTGATACTTCTCCCATATCTTCCTGGCGCACTCCTGCCCCCTCTCTCACTTTCCCAGGGATCAAGACTTGTGCTGACAGGGAAGGCTGAGAGATGGAAATACTCTCCTCCCTACAGAAAAGGATACATTCCTCTTGAGTCTAAGAGATTTTAGTCCCTTCTAGGTCCTCAAATGAGACCTGGAACATCATCGTTCTTTAAGGCAGAGATGACCTGAAACGTTTTGTAGGGCTGATGTTCCCGTCCCCATTGCTCTCTGGGCCTCTGGGCCACTGGGCCAGGTTGGCCAATCCACCACTGAGAAGGAAGGCAACCAACATCTGTTGGGCACCCTCCAGGCACCAGGCTTTGTGTGTGTTATCATATTTAATCTTCACAACTCTTCAACAGGGTAACTATGAGCCCCCTTTCACAGATGACGAAGCCAAGGCTCAGAGAGATGTGATGAGAAGAAACAAGAGACTCGCAGAATAGCTAGGTGGCTGATATGGGGTGTGGGACAGTGGAGAGAGCTGTTTGTTCCCATTAACAGGACCTGATAACATTAGCCACCATTTATCCACATTTCAGCCAACCCCAGGGTCAGGCAGCTGAATGTACACAATACTGGTCAAAGAAAAATACGAAGGGTCGTGCTTGGTTAGACAAATCAGGGCCAGGGTGTTTCTGCAGGGTCTGGGGGGACAGATGAGTTTTTCAATGTGGAATAGTTGGTGTCAGGGAAGACTGAATTCTGACAGGAGCTATTTCCCTCTGACCAAAGTTTTGCCATCTTCCCCAATCGCAGAGGACTGAAGCAGGCTTAAGATTGCAGTGCGAGGCTGAAGTGGGAAGATTGCTTGAACTCAGGTTGAGGCCGCAGTAAGCTATGAGTGTGCCATTGCACTCCAGCCTGGGTGACAGATCTCTCATTTTTTAAAAGTAAAAATTAAAAGATCGCAATGAGTGGTTTAGGCTGGATGTAAGAAAAACTTAGTGGGTTGTGAGGATGGTTATACCAAAGGAGACACAGGGTGAGTGAGCCTTTCTGAAGGACTCCACAGGGAACTGCAGTGACTCTGCCCTGGGGTGTCCTGTCCAAACCCATTCCTTTCTCCTTTCACTGGAGAACATGATCAGCCTCTTGAGGAAGCTCAGGCTCACCCTCCATAGTCAGGGTCAGAATGCGTTTCTCACCACCCTCCTCCCATTGTCTCTTTAGGAAAGAGGGGGTGGTGTGGCCCTGAACCCCAGGAGCTTGGCCACCACTGTATTCCCAGCACCTGCTATGCTGTGTTTGACAGACATCTCGTGCATCAATCAAAGAATACCTTCTCAAAATGGTTTATGCCCTTGCTGGCCATGCCTTTGGCATACATCCGGGAAATGTGTGTTCAAATTCCTTCTCTGACAAATGTTGCTGACTGAGCTGCAGTGCCTTGATGATGTCAGCTGAGTTACCTTCAATGCTCAGGAGCGCTTTCTTTTCATCAGCTACTCCTGGTCAGCCACTTGGGATTGGGGGGCAGGGGGAATTACTGCTTAGGACAGATTCTCAGGCCCTCTCCTGTGTCAAGGGCCCTCAAGGAGAGATTCCAGATGTGCTCACTCTGAGAGAGAACAATTCTAGCCAGGGCTAATATGCCTTTGAGCATCCCAGGGGACATGGTAACCATTGAGTAGGATAGTGCTGATGTTGCTGAAGAGATTCTATGATTATACTTATTTCTCCCTAATGCTCCAATACCTTGAAATGTGACACGGAGGGGTTCAAATCATCTAGCAGCCTGACCAGAGGCAGCAGCAGTTTCTGTAAGGAGACAGTATTTAACTTTTTTTAAAGTGTAAACTCCTATCTCCTTGAAGTTGAATATTTCCTTTACATTTTAGGGGCATATCTTTTTTTTTTCGAAATGCTCTTTTGTCCCTCTCTGGATAACAAGTAGTAGGTGCTCAATTGTTTGAATTACATCAAGAAGAGGCTGAGAAGGAAGGGACACATGCATTCTAAATGCTGCAAAAGAAAAAATTGCCATGGCCAGTTTTTAAATTACTTAAGATCCTCTCCCGACTGCTACATACAAGGGGACACTATCATGAATTTCAGAAATGGCACTGTATTTTGTCATTTTTGTAAAGCCCTCGCCACATTTTCTAAAAATAGGCCTTATTCTGTCCAGTGAGACTCCAAGTTGCTTGGGGGTTCTCCCTGTCAGTTTCCTTTTGACTCTCCCACGGCCAGCTCAGGCCTGGCGACCGTGTTGTGCTCTCACAGGGAGAGTCCGTCTTCTCCATTTGCATTTCCACAGTAGTCCTGTCTTCCGCTTCTCCTGTGATCCTCCTAACCACAGGATGTCCGCTTTTGCTGGTGGGTGGGATAGGAAGGCAAAGCAAGGCAGGAGCAAGTGTTAACGATTCATCATTACTTTGCTCATCTCACTACACTTTCATGCCATCAGGGCAAGATGACACAAATAGAAAGCATCATTAGCTCCACTGCTTCCAGTGTGGGGTGGAGGGAAACTCCAGGCAGCTCAGCCTATTTTCACCTTCCATGGTCTTGGGAAAAAGGAGAGGTAGACACTGGTATCTTCTCATAATTCCTTAGTGTAATTTAGCTCCCTTTTATTTGTCCTAATCCTTTAAACATTTTTGACTCATCACCACAGATAAATTCATCAAAACCCTCAAATGAAATCACCAAGAAAACCCAAGAAAGTTGAGTTAGAGAGTACTTTTTCTCTGCATACCATATAATTTTCTTCAAAACATCCTGACTTTCTGGGTATTTGAGATGCTCATTTTCCTGATTGTTATACTTCATTTGGCATTACCCCATCTTTATTAACTTCACTTGAAAAATTATCTGGAAACAACAACAAAATATTTTTAGAACAGCAAATTTCAAAGATGATTGCCCAAAGGAAAAAATGGTTCTGGAAAAGGGGGAAATGGGGACACGTCTCTGGGAGCAACAGTGCTGATGAGAAGGCTCAGGGCCCCAAAGTGGGTGGTGACACAGCATACAGACACATTCTACGCGAAAAACAAGGCAAAACCATGGAAGCCATGGAAAGTTAAAATCTAGTACAAGACTCAATGAAGTGGCTCCACAATATAGTGAAGATAAAGCCAGGCCCAGGACGACTTGGAGGATCATGACCCACCACGGACCCCTGCTTTTCAAGAAGCAGCATTTGCCTTGCCTGTAAGTGGGATGGGTAAGCCTGTGTTTACAGATCCGTCCATAAAGACAAAATTTGGATATATTATTATGGATGAAGGAAGAAAATAAAATCAAATTAAGCCAACTCACCAGACTTTGGACTTCTCACTACATCTCGTCATACTGTTAATGTCTATGTGACTGGCAAAGGCTAAGTCCAAGGCATTGTGCAAAAAACAGGGTTTGATTGAGCAACATAGTTGTTTTTTTTTTTTTGAGACGGAGTCTCGCTCTGTCGCCCAGGCTGGAGTGCAGTGGCACAATCTCGGCTCACTGCAAGCTCCGCCTCCTGGGTTCACGCCATTCTCCTGCCTCAGCCTCCTGAGTAGCTGGGACTACAGGCGCCCGCCACCATGCCCTGCTAATTTTTTGTATTTTTAGTAGAGATGGGGTTTCACCGTGTTAGCCAGGATGATCTCGATCTCCTGATCCGCCTGCCTCAGCCTTCCAAAGTGCTGGATTACAGGTGTAAGCCACCATGCCCGGCCTCAGCATAGTATTTTAATACCAGAAGCAAAGCAAATGCATGAACCGAAATACCCTCCTCGTCATCTATACACTCTTTTGTGTGGAACTTTTAGTGAGTCAAAGATTTCAATGTAGGCCCCTTTATCTAGAAATCCACTTAAGGGTTATGTGGGTCTTAAAGCAATAGTTCCCATTTTTTCATTTCTTATTCCCTGCACTTTCCAACTCCATAGGCAGTAGCCACACAAAGCCATTTAATTGAAGTAGGCGGGGCATGGTGGCTCATGCCTGTAATCCCAGCACTTTGGGAGGCCAAGGAGGGTGGATCACTGAGGTCAGGAGTCCAAGACCAGCCTGACCAACATGATGAAACCCCATTTTTATTAAAAATACAATATTAGCCAGGCGTGGTGGTGCATGCCTGTAATCCCAGCTACCTGGGAGTCTGAGGCAGGAGAATCACTTGAATCCGGGAGGCAGAGGTTGCAGTGAGCTGAGATAGCATCATTGCACTCCAGGCTGGGCAACAAGAGTGAAACTCCATCTCAAAATAAATAAATAAATAAATAAAATACTATAATTAAATTTAACTGAAATCACACTAGCCATATTTTAAGTACTCAATAGCTACATGTGGCTAGTGGCTATAATGGTTAGTGCAAATTTAGAACACCTCCATCATTACAGAAAGTTCTGATGGTCAGTGGTGCCTATACTCTACATACCAAGTGCCAGGTCATCTTAATCTCAGTATTCTTTTGGCAGGTATTGGCACAGAAAGATCAAGTGACTTACCTAAGGATTAATGTTGAGTCTTATAAATAGAATTTAAACTGACATCTCTGGGACCCTAGTCTGAGGATCTTGTTTTAATTGATTTGCTCTTCTCTGAACAGTATCTTAACATGAGAAATGGCATATTCCCCAGTTGCAAATTGTCTGCTATCTTGGTTGGTTTGTGCTAGAAAGGTTATGTCTGAAGATCTTAATTTAAGCTGGAATACATTAATTTCTGAACAGTCAACATTCTACTGCTATCTTCATTGAAGGCAATCAGCAGAATGTGTTTACATATATTTCTTTGTATGTTTACCTTTACATATTTTAATTAAATGATTTACAGCATAGTAGACAGAAATTCTATTTTGTTTAGGTCATTATTTTATTACTCGATGTACCCAAATCGCATATGAGGAAAGACAGCTTAAATGTGTTTAATAGTAGAGACAAGGTAATAAAATGCTCAGTGAGAACTGATCTAACACTGTGGAAAAAAAAAATACTGAGGATAATGACAGTAGTAGTAATAATAAAAGCAAATGCTTATATATCTGTTTACTATATGCCAAGCATGTTCTAAGTGTTTTAATACATTAATTCTACACCAACTCACTTAATTCTCATACCTACCCCATGAAACACTAATGTTTCTCTATTAGGAATAAGGAAATTGAGGCATAGAGAGACTAAGCTTGTCCATGGTCACAAAGTTAAGATTGGAACCTCAGCAGTATGGCTCCAAAGGCTGGTGCTCTCAGTCACCAGACTACACAGCAGTCCCCCCTTATCAGTAGGAGATACATTCCAAGACCCCCAGTGGATGCCTATGACTGAGGATGGTACTGAACCCTATATACACTACATTTTTTTCCTATACATACACAACTATGCCAAAGTTTAATTTATAAAATAGGCACAGTAAGATATTAAAAGTGATTATAAAATAGAACAATTATAACAATATACTGTAATAAAAATTATGTGAATGTGGTCTCTCAGTATCTTCACCTCTGGGAACCGAAACTGTGGAAAGCAAAACAGCAGATGAGGAGACACTACTGCACTGCAAAGTGACGAAGCACTGAGAAAAACTAGTCCCATCTTCCTAGCTTTAACCAGCAAGTGCCCTTGATACTTCTAAATTTAGGGAACATGCCCACTTCCCAATTAGTATGCGTATCTTTTTTTTCTGCATCTCATTTTTCTTTTCATTCATTACTGTAGTGTTGAAGTTATAAACAGTTTCCCCCCACCACAAACAACTGTTTAACAGTTGATGCCAAAAATTCAGTAGATATTTTACCAAACTAAATCAGAGCTCCAATCCTGGATCTAATGGACATACTAAAATAAGTCTTTCCTGCTTTAGAGTTATGTTCAGTTCAGTTATACTCTGAACTTGTTGGACTTGCTTTTATTTTAATAATTCCTGGCCAGGCACGGTGGCTCACGCCTGTAATCCCAGCACTTTAGGAGGCCGAGACGGGCAATCACCGGAGTTTGGGACCATCCTGGCCAACACGGTGAAACACATCTCTACTAAAAAACATAAAAATTAACCGGGCATGGTGGCACATGCCTGTAATCCCAGCTACTCGGGAGACTGAGGCAGATGAATCGCTGGAACCCGGGAGGCGGAGGTTGCAGTGAGCTGAGATTGCACCACTGCACTCCAGCCTGGGCAACAGAGCGAGACTCTGTCTCAAAAAAAAAAAAAAAATTCTCTTCTGAGTTTGCCAGGAGCCCGTAATACACCAAGTTAAAAAGTTCATAAACACAGCTATCAAAAACCTATCTTTTAAGAATGTAACATTTGGGAAGTTCTCAAAGGGAAATGATGGCTTACAAGATTTGCTTCTTTTTTTGGAGAAATCTACCTTGAATGGCACCAGAAGCTTGAAATCCACATTGTAAACTTTAATCCTGAAAATAGCCGCTTAATTACAAATAAAAAAGATCTTCCCCAGTTTAAGAAATGTTTTTGTTTGTTTTTAGTCTTTCAGTCACTTGATAATACAACTCTAGGCCGCAATCCAGAAAACCAGTCTAATTCAGTCACTTCATAGACAAAAAAACCCCTAAGATGTAGAGAGGTAAAGTGACTTGCTTGGTCACACAGCTAATTCATCAGAACAAAGAGTGAAACCCAGGCTTTCTGATTCAGCTGTTTCCACACCTGCTAAAAGAACAAGGGGTTCTGCACACGTCTTCTGCACTGCTCTGGCAATTTTTCCTAAGCACGTGTTCCCAGATGCTGAGATGACTGTGCAGGTTGTGTGAACCGCATACAACTGGGCTGCAACTAAAGAGATGTCATTTACAGTGGACACCGTAGATCTGTACACATTTTATGAGAATGTTCTGGCTGTTAGCAGCACAATGGGTTGTGCTCATGAAAGCAAGCAATCTTGCAGAGACCCAAGTTGTGATTCACTTCTCAGTCCCAGAGGTCACATGACAAGAAAAAAAAAAAAATTTTATTTTTTAACTCAGACTCCATTCTCCTTTGAATTAATGTTGACATATAAGAGAAAAAGGCAAAACACAAGCAAAGAAACTGAGATATTTATTTAAAAAGGAAATTCCAGGGAAAGTACCCTGCATTACCTTAGGAGCTGCATCCGGCCAAATTACTTATAGCATCAATATCTGCAACCGTATGATCCCTGATGTTTAGAAATCGTGACCCTGAAGCCCTAAATGATCCCCAATCAAAAAGCAGTTAAGTTATATCTAGCATACTGTGTTAAGAAAGTCTATTTTATCATGGTTTTCAACCAGTATTAAAATAGGAAAAAAAAGGAGTTTTCTGGCTAACCAGAAAACTCTGTTCCCTGAGCATCTCAACAAACTGAGCCTGTGTTATAAAGAGACTGCTCTCGCTAAACAATCAAGTCTAGCATAACTCATCAAGTAGAAACCAAACCAATCACCAACCAAAGGAAAAGATCCACCCCTTCTAACTTAAAACATTAAAGATATTAAATGAGTGATTTTTTTCACTTTTGGAAATAATGTGAAATGTCTGTATTACACATAGTTGCAGACACATTAGAAAAAAACAAATTAATGTTTAATTTTCTATGAAATTGCTAGCTGCTCTTTGTTTCAATAAATATGAAAATAATAAATTAAGATTGCTTTAGCACAGGAAGAGATAGATAGATACGTGGTTGAAACAATACAGCAGGATGTTTCAATACTGCTAGACTGTGGGCTTTCATAATCCAGAAGGCTGGATGTTGTAGGGAGCACTTTCAAGTCCATCTACAAAAGGACTCAGGTTCTGCTACCATGCATAAACCTTGTAGTGACTGGTCAGAACTTCTCAATGAACAGCTCAGAATCCTAGGTCTAAGCCAGGCAGCAAATGATGTATTTTGGAAGAGTAGTGGTCAAATTTATCAATTCAATGATCTCAACATGTGACTATTCTTGAAAGAAAAAGAAAAAGCTCGGCAACAGAAAAAACAGTAATGACAAAACAAAACAATCTTCTGGCCAGGAGCCCAATTATTTTTCAGAAAAAATTTTTAAGAAAACAAAATTTTTCCAGAATATTCCATTACAAAAATCAATGAATAAATGAATTACACTGTAACTTTCATACATATTCCATATGAAAAAGCAAACTGCTTCTGGCAATTTGATTGATCTCTTGAAAGTCTGCCGTGCATGCATTCCATGGTTAAAACCGTGTGTAGGCATTGCGCTGCTGCTGCTGCTGTAATGGCTGCTGGGCTTGCTGCTGTTGTAAGCGAATTTGCTGGGAATAAGGGTCTTCCAGGGATTTTACAAATATGGTAGTTCTGGGACCAGTCTTCCATACTATACCATTGGCATCTTTCACAGAAGATTCCACTGTAATGTTGTGTGTTCCAAGGATAGCAAAGTTCAACAGAAATTGAGTACTGAAGTAATCATTATGAGGTTCAACCCTTTGCTCCATCTCATTGGTCATGTTGTCAATGGGTATCTGGAATGAAACAATTGTTAAATAACAACAATGGCTAACATTTATTCAGTACTTACTATGAGTTAGGCCCTGTTCTAAGAGCTTATTTAGACCATGCAGACAATCAAAAAGTAGGTACTGCTATCATCCTTGCTTCACAGATGAGGAGTCTGAGGCAGACAGGTGAAGTAATTTCTCCAAAGTCACATGATTAGTGAATGGAGTAGGAATCTGAACACAGGCAGGCTACCTCCAGGGCCTACACTCTGAACGATTAAGCGATGCTCCTCACTATCCTTGAGTAGAATGAGCTCCCAGGGCTGTTTACAGCCCCTTCACATGCTGGGCTTTCTTCCTTGCTTACTCAACCCCATCTCTAAATCCCTATCTTCCTTGAGACTGTGAAGAGATATTCTGAAGAAATAGGATGAAATCACCTGTTCCAGAGAGTTTAAAATCTAAGAGACTGAAAAAGAACAAAACACTAAGCATATCTAAGTTAGGTTCCCCCAAATCCAGTTGGTCTGATTTTTATTACTTAATGTAGTGATTCCTTACTCCTTTAATAAATTAACTGAACAATTTGCACATTGCTCATTTAATAATCAGTGTCTTGTTCAGACTGGAAGTACAATATGTTATAAAACACAGATTTACAGGCTCATTCATTTAGCCAGACATTCATGCTTTTGTTCTTCAAAGACCAGAATAAAACCTGCTGACGTACTCTTACCTGTACCCAAGATGAAACATGTCAAGAGATAGATTTCTCCTGAGAATGCAAATAAAGGTGATCTTAATGTGTATTTGACCAGATTGCTCTAGGTTTATGTGTGTGTTTCTGTGGTGTAATTAATTATATAAACGTGCCCTGCAGCTTTGTGTCTCAAGGAGCAGTTACCATGTCACTTTTCCAGAGACATTTACCTGTAACATTAATGAACTGACCTCACCAACCAATTCAAGGTCTTAGAATTATTTATAGTACAGGTACTTTTTCACGTTTAGCCTTTGTATAGTTTTTATTTCCCTAAAGAATATGCCTACCAAAGAACTTCCTTAAAAGGACCAGAAATAGGCCTAGGGAACCTGATCACCCTGAACGGATGGCTGCATTTTAAGCTGCAAACTCACTGTGAATAACACGGCAAAGTAATCATGTTATTACACGGCTTATTATATCAGCTTCCTGACTTTAATCAATGCCTCTTGAGAGGTAAGTCAACAAGCAGAAGACCATAGCTTCTAGGTTTAAATGTCGTTTCCTTAATAGAAGATATTATACGCAAGGAACAAAGAGAATCATGGTTACTACTGTTTCAAATTCAAAGTGAAGAGAGAGCTGCAGACAGGGATAAATTGTGTAAATTCTCATTACAACCTTCTGTGACAGCAGATACCCAATTGTAACAGTTGTACTCTAAATATAGTAAATAGTTTTTTCATCATTCACAAATTATTGAGTGGCTACATAAGGTACCATGCAGTATGGCATAGATGTCAAAACAGGAAAAGAGGAGAATGAAGGCTGAGCCATGTCAGAGTGCCAAAGTGAGAGGAACTTGCCATAGTTAAGAAAGTAGTAATGGCTTAAGAAAGTAATAATAGTTTAGAAGCAGACCTTCCATTGGCTTTTTAACCTAAAACCACCAAAGATAATAAAATGCTCTCTTTTTATACCTTCACTGATAACCCGCCTTCCACGCTACACCACAATAAACCTAAACACAGCCAATCTGGGCATCTGAATAACTTTGCTGCTACAACTGTGGACTTGGTCCCTTGCTCCATTTACTGTGGATAAACCACCAAGGAATTGGAAATGAATGTCTAAAGCAAGGAACATTCTTTATTTGGAACATTGGCATTTCATGGGTACAGATTCAGTATCTTAGCTCTGGCTAACAATGTAAGCCTGATTCAGGTTATTACTTACCTATATCCTGAGTTCTCAAGGCAGCAAATCCCTAGGGTTACACTCTTAAAAAAAGATTTTACTTTATCTGACCATTTTTTAGGAATGCTATATACTTTTTTTAAATGATAAAATTTACTTAAAATGGAGAAAACTACATAGATGTGTATTATTTTGTGGGGAGGGATTGGGTGGGTTAGGGAGACACTTGTTTTTCAACTTCTGACATTTGAAGGGACCTCTTGATGTGCGAGGGGCCTTTCATTACATTAATTTCCTGGCCTAGTGGGGAGGAGGGAGGAGGTGAGTCTTGCTGATGGGTGAGTTTCTGGGCAGGAACCAGACATGGGAAGGTAAGCCCTTGCTCTTTCTCTTCTGCTTTGGGCACCCGAGTTCTCTGTGCCCTGCCATAAATTTTATAGGGGCAGGCTCCCATATGTACTGACTGAGGCTGGGTGAAAAAATCCAATTCAGGGGTCTAAGGTTAGAAAGTCCTTGCTGCCAGGCATCGGAGTTAGGTTTTCCCACAGCTCTAACAGTAATAAAACTCATATTTTGATCTTTGCCTGGATGCTTCGTCCCTATTAACTGGTTCAGGGAGAGAAAAAAGAAGTGTTTATCAACCCCTTCCAGCCCCAATGTGGGCTTTTAATTTATGTCCATCTGATCCCTTTGGAGGTATAACTGCAATCTGTTTAACCATGAAAAACACTGGAAAACTTCCATCAATGAGCTCATATAAAATCTGTATCACAATTCTGCCTCTTTCCTAAATTACCTTGTAGTCTTGTCCGGATTTACTCTGCAGTGTGGAAGACACATTCAGACAGACAGACTGAATTTTGCGAAAGAGTCCTGGTTTAGATCCGTGCTGAACCACTCCCTCTACCTTTAGCGCCAGCTGCTGGTTATTCTGGACAGCAATGGGCTCTGCAGGGTTCCGGGGCGATGGTGACAGAGCAAGCTGGAATGCCAACACTCAAATAAATGCCAACAACCAAGAGCAAGCTTCCTTCTGACAAACATGTCTGTGCTAATCACTGGTTACAGGTTAACAGAATCGATTGTGCACTCCCCTACCCCCACATGACCTGACTGTGCCGAGAAAAGACAGATGTACCTTTAAAGTGCCTCCTTCTAAACATCACTGTGGTTTTCATCTCAAACCTCAGTTCTACTTGAGGATGATAGAGAACTAGAGAAAAGCAAAGGCGCTGTTCTCTCAATTTTTGTGGTGAGGCATTTCTTTGACAATGAACCACTTCTAGTAGGGAAATGCATTATATCAATTTTCATTACCTAAGAGCTACTGTCTCTTTGGTCTTAGGTAAATTTAAGTAAACTAAATTCAAATGTAAATGAACTTAAAGTTCCAGGATTATCTACACAGCGAAGTCACTGTGCTATAAAAAAGTCAATATCCACAAATGAATCAAATGACATTTTTTAACCTCTCATTAGTTTTTCTTCAAAAATGTATTAAAAATCCCAAATACGCATCAATTAAAGAAAGTTCAAGTCTTGCTAAATGAAAAGATGGAAGAAATTTGAGTCTTTCTGATAATGCTGTTGAACTACTAAACTAATCAACCCTGGAGACATCCTACTTTAGGACTTCTTATCTAGATCATCAGTCTTCCTCATTATTCCAGTCATTTTGAAATGGAATGCTTTGTTATTTGTAATCAAAAGCATCTGCATGGATGTAAAAGTTTACTGAAGACATTAACTAACAGGGATAATCTAGGAAATCTCTTAGAAGTGACAATTTTCTCCCTTTTCCAACAATTTTTTTGAATCAAAAATAGCTTTTGAATTGTGAGTGGCTTAAATATTTCAAAATACTAATTCTACTCACTGGTTAGCCCCTCAAAATATGTTACTGAAAGGCAGAAGTACTTTGGAAGTAGAACTGGTGACACTTTACTGGACCTGATTCATTCTAAGTTGGGTCTGAATAGACTCAGCTCAAGATCCTTGCAGGCTACTGTGATATATCACTAATTTATTCCTGGAGGTAAGAGGCAAACAACAGAGCTCCAGTTACCTAAATGCCTGTCTCATAGCATTTGGCACTGACAATTAAAAAGGGAGAGAGTTTAACTCTCAAATCCATTCCTTTCATCCAATCCTTGATGAAGGAGAGAAATGGCTTACAACTAGGTTTTATCAAAACCAAAGGTAGGCCAGGCACGGTGGCTCATGCCTGTAATCTGAGTGCTTTGGGAGGCAGAGGTGGGTGGATCACTTGAGGTCAGGAGTTCCTGACCAGCCTGGCCAACATGGTGCAACCCCATCTTTATCAAAAATACAAAAATTAGCTGGGTGTGGTGGCGGATGCCTGTAATCCCAGCTCCTCGAGAGGCTGAGGCAGGAGAATTGCTTGAACCTAGAGGTTGCGGTGAGCCAAGATCACACCACTGTACTCCAGCCCAGGCGACAGGGCGAGCCTCTGTCTCAAAAAACAAAACAAAACAAAAAAACCAATAAACCAAAGGTAACACACTGAAATGTAGCTATGTCCTACATAATCTTAAGAAGACACCTGGTTTTAAAACCTATATTAACCTTAGTATTCTTCCTGTATTACCTTGATGCTGGTAGACTGTAGTTTCTGGAAAAAATATCTCTGGAAAGAAAGAGGAACTTTCAGCAAAGCAATGATGGCATTGCAGAGGCATGCTGTATGCTGAGGGAAAAAAAGAAACTAAATCAAATAAAAATAAATTTTCAAATTTCATCAACAAGTGGTACATTCAGTATAAAACTACAAATGCCCATATAATTACAAATGTACATACCAATCAAGAACTAGGCATCACATCCAGGAACTGTGCATACATACTAAATCATTCATGTCATCAATCACAATTATAGATTTTTACTTCATTGTGAAGTATATTCAATAAAATATAAGTGACAGAAATGAGAAAATCCACAGTCCTCACGGCCAAGCAATAGGAAAATTCCACATTTCTACAGCACTCAGAAATATCAGTATATTAGTAAACAAATATATTAGATGCTAAAATACAGAGTAACTATCACATGGCAAAGTGTGATAAACAGTATGGTAAAGAAGCCCGAGCATTTTGCAGGACCTTGGCTTTGAGCTGGCTCATTCTTTCATTAGGTGGCTTCTTTGTCTCTATGGCCACCGGTCCTCAGAGTAAGCAATGGTGGAAACTTAGTCGAATTCAGATGAAAGAGGACTATATAGTCGGAGAATCCTGAAACTCTAACAAAATACCTTATTTCTCAAATCTGCTTCACACATTTAACTGAGTTTTGAAAATCCCAGCATGACTGCAGAGGTACAGAAACACTGCAGAGAATATTTTGAGCCTTAATGAAAGTGGTCATAAAATCAGAATTTAAGAGTTCAATGATATTTTAAAGATTACCCAGTATTTTTCAATTTTGCTGATGACACAGGTCACACAGATAGGTAATAGAACAAGCTGGGACTAGAATCTAGGTTGCCTGACTCTTCAGTGATTTTCTTCTGTATCACCAATGATTTGCCAACTTAATAGAAGAAAACTGAAAGTATCATAAGAACACCTTCAACTTTAGGTGAACCAGAACCATTCCTACTTGGTCTACTATCCCTTCCTCAGTCTACTCCGGTCTCAGTGGCCTCCTAAGGCACAACAGTGAGGCAGCACTCCTTTCGCGGGGGCACTAGCTGCGGGGGGTCTGTTCCTGCAGACCCGATTCAGCAACGGATGAATAAAGTACACTGACACCCAGATATTCTGCTCTGCCAGTCCAGCTGAGGGTCCCAGCTGCTTACAGGCTCCTGCTGAGTCCTGTTAACAGTTGTGACTGGTCCCTGATCAGCTAGTCAGACTCGCATTTATTCAGTAAGATTAATTAACAAAAGCTTGAATCAACACCATTAGAGGGAAATTGACATTGTGGACTTCTGAGTAAAAGGCACTTAAGCACCCATGGTACATCAAAGGTTAGTCTTTACATGAGTAAACAAGCTAGCTAGGTAAACTACTCTGCCTTTCTTTATTACTATTTTAATTTGTTTAACTAAAGGTAAAGGGATCAGGTCGCCTTCAGTCAGATCTATTACTGAAGTCATACAAACTTCTCAGCCTTCCAAGAAGATTTGTGTCTATTTCTATAACTATCTCTAATATTTTTCCCACCAGCCTGATTGAAACCCAACACCGCAGGTTGAAAACTGCTGCATGCACCATGTGGTATGCTGTCTGTCCCTCTAAGCTCCTGCTTTCAAACAGAATGTCACCTAGTTGCTCATGCTGTAAATATTTTTTTTTTCTTTTTTTAAGTTGGGTGTTAAGGCTAAAAGCCAGAAAAATCCATTCCTTATTGGGTTCAGGCAGTTGAACATTTTGTGCCCAATAGGCTCATAGTACAAATGCCAGGTCTATTACCTGAGATAATTACAACACAGATTTAAAGACACTGGTTCTATTTTTTCAGATTCAACTGTTAAAATAGCATTAATCAGCTTCCTGCAACAAGTAATTTGGGAAGTATTTGCAGGGACATCCACCTTTGGTGGACCTCTGATGCCACACTAGTGTTTAAGGAGAGAAACATCTTTGAAGGGTGGACTCAGAGGACCACAAGGGACTTCAGGCTGTTTTCAGGCAGAAAGTCACCATTTTGCCTTTTAAAAGAATGGTGCAGATTTTGCAATACCCCCTTGGAAAAGTGTGGAGTGCCTCTGAGGTCAACAGCCCCTTGGGTATTGACCTCCATAGGTATATTAGCAGACCACTATTAAGATGTCTGGAGATGTAAATTACATATCATAATCAGAAAGACGTTAATTTTTTTTTTTTTGCTTTTTGGTTTTTTTGAGACGGAGTCTCGCTCTGTTACCCAGGCTGGAATGCAGTGGTGCGATCTCGGCTCACTGCAAGCTCTGCCTCCTGGGTTCATGCCATTCTCCTGCATCAGCCTCCCAAGTAGCTGGGATTACAGGCACGTGCCACCACGCCCGGCTAACTTTTGTATTTTTAGTAGAGACAGGGTTTCACCATGTTGGTCAGGCTGATCTCAAACTCCTGACCTCGTGATCCACCCGCATTGGCCTCCCAAAGTGCTGGGATTGCGGGCAGGAGGCACCGTGCCTGGCCAACGCTCTCTTAATTGTCAATCCAATGGATACTTCTCAGTCTTTGTATTTTCTGACATTTCTGTGGCACCTGATAATGCTTTTCCTTCCATGAAATTCCACCTAATAGTCCATACCCTTATTTCTGATTGACTTTAAGACCTTCTATGTGCAGATGACCTTATATGTATCCCAGCTCATCTTTCTTCCAACTCCAACGTATTTACTATCCAACTGCCTAAAGACAACAACGTGTTTGAAAATAAAACCTTCATCTTCTATCACCTCTCTATATTCTATCAGTAAAGGATCAATCAGTTGTGTAACTGATCACTGAAGCTGGAAACCTGGAAGGCATGCCTCCATCATCTCATGTCTAGTTTAAGAAAAAAAAAAAAAAGGGCCGGGTGTGGTGGCTCACGCCTGTAATCCCAGCACTTTGGGAGGCCAAGGCGGGCGGATCACGAGGTCAGGAGATTGAGACCATCCTGGCGAACACGATGAAACCCCGTCTCTACTAGAAACACACAAAAAATTAGCCGTGCGTGGTGGCGGGCGCCTGTAGTCCCAGCTACTGGGGAGGCTAAGGCAGGAGAATGGTGTGAACCCGGGAGGCGGAGCTTGTAGTGAGCGGAGATCGTGCCACTGCAATCCAGCCTGGGCGACAAAGCGAGATGCCGTCTCAAACAAAAAACAAAAAAAACACACTCAGCCTTGAAAATATTTTCACTAAGTATCTCTCATATATATCTGTTTTTCTCATTCCTACTGACATTTTAGTAATTTGTTCCTTACTTTGGATTACTGAAAAAGCCTTGTAGTCATTCTTCTTTCCTCTAATTTCACACCCTACCAGCCATTTCCTGTTTTGCTTCTATATGATAATAAACAATCTATATTAAGCACTTCTCTTTCCCACCCATTTACAATTTCTAAGAAGCCCCCCAGTGCCTAAGGACAAAGTCCAAACTCCTTAATACTGTGTTCAAAGCCTTCTGTCACCTGGCCGCTGGCTACCTCTCTGATTTCATCTCTCTAATCCTTAGCCTGTACGTTACATTGCAGTAATAACAAACTGTTCCTAGAAGACACCATGCTATTTCATGCCTCTGCTTTTGAACATGTTTTCTGCCTGAGATTCCCAACCCCTTCTTATCTGCCTGGAAAACTCATATACAAATACATCTTCCCTCTCAACTGCACCACCAATCCATTTTCCCTATCTTTTGACGTGAACTACTCTTTTTTGTTCTACATCTCTACACTGTGCAGAATTCTATTAATGCACATACACTGTATTGTGTTTATTTGTTATAAAATCTTTCTTTCAGCTGGGTGCGGTGGCTCACACCTGTAACCCCAGCACTTTGGGAGGCTGAGGCGGGTGGATCACGAGGTCAGGAGATCGAGACCACCCTGGCTAACACGGTGAAACCCTGTCTCTACTAAAAATACAAAAAATTAGCTGGGCATGGTGGTGGGCACCTGTGGTCCCAGCTATTCGGGAGACTGAGGCAGGAGAATGGCGTGAACCCAGGGAGGCAGAGCTTGCAGTGAGCCGAGATCGCTGCCAATGACTCCAGGCCTGGGCGACAGAGTTTGTGACTCCCCTGTCTCAAAAAAAAAAAAAAAAAAAAAATCTTTCTTTCTTAAGACTATGGACAACTTGAGGGAAGATCCCATGTCTGTCATTTTTCTATCCCTAGGATCCCAAAAGTACTTGTTGAACTGAATCTGGAGGCTCAGACGGTAACAAATCTATAAAATACAATTTGAAAATACAGAAAAAGAGAATTTATTTATTTATTTTTTTGAGATGAAGTTTCACTCTTGTCGCCCAGGTTGGAGTGCAATGGCGTGATCTCGACTCACGGCAACCTCCACCTCCCGGGTTCAAGCAATTCTCCTGCCTCAGCCTCCCAGGTAGCTGGGATTACAGGCGCTTGCCATCATGCCCTGCTAATTTTTGTAGTTTTAGTACAGATGGGGTCTCACCATGTTGGGCAGGCTGGTCTTGAACTCCTGACCTCAGGTGATCCGCCCACCTTTGCCTCCCAAAGTGCTGAGATTACAGGCATGAGCCACCATGCCCGACTGGAAAATGTTTTATTAACCACTCCTTGTATGACAGCACTGTGCTAGGCAATGAGCATTATTTCATTTAAACCTCACAGTAATCCTATGACGCAGGCATGTTTTCTACTTCATATAAAAGGATGTTAAGTAATGTGACTAAAGTCACAGAACTGCTGAGCGGCAATGCCAGAATTTGAACCTAGCTCTGAATGAGCATAGGGCCCTTTTCTCTGTACTGTCTTCTGCTGGGCAGAAAATTCCCATTCCATTATATTCAATTCCATCAAAACCAAGTTTCTGTTTATCATCTATTTCATTTTTTAGGATGGAGCTTAGAGGAATATGAAAATAACCACTGTCTCACACAGATGTGTGTATTTCTTTCAAAGATTGTCTTTACACTCTCTCTTAGCAAACAATGTCACTGTCAAACAGCTGTCAATTCGGTTCAGTAAATACTATTGACAATTTTACATGGAAAGCAGTATGTCAAGGGAATTGCCCCTCTTTAGATCTAACCTAACTCTTTAATGACACATCCTATTTATTCTAAAATACTTGATAAAGCAAGAAAGTACAGAATGAGAAGAGAAACTCTCCAAGGGGTAAAGTTCAAAGGCTGGGAATTGTGGACTGAATGTTTGTGTTCCCCCAAATTCGTATGTGAAAGCTGTAACCCCCAAGGTCATGGCATTTGGAGGTGGGCCCCCATGATGGGATGAGTGTTCCTCTGTTCTTTCTCTTTTTTTTGAGACAGAGTCCTCGCTCTGTTGTCCGGGCTGGAGTGCAGTGGCATGATCTCGGTTCACTGCAACCTCTGACACCCGATTCAAATGATTTTCCTGCCTTAGCCTCCTGAGTAGCTGGGATTACAGGTATGCGCCACCATGCCCAGCTAATTTTTGCATTTTTAGCAGACACAGGGTTTCACCATGTTAGTTACGCTGGTCTCAAACTCCCGACCTCGTGATTTGCCCGCCTCGCCCTCCAAAGTGCTGGGATTACAGGCGTGAGCCACTGCACCCGGCTGGGATGAGTGTTCTCCCAGAAGAGGAAGAGTGACCCGAGCTCTCGATCTCTCCCTACCATGTGAAGACACAGTGAGAAGGTGGCTGTCACCAGGGCCAGGAAGAAAGCCCTCACCAGGAACCGAATCTGCCGGCACCTTGATCCTGGACTTCCCTGACTCCAGAACTGTGAGAAATAAATGTCTGTTGTTTAAGGCACCAAGCCTATGGCATTTGTTATAAAACCTGAGCAGAGTCACTAGGGAATGGTCAGACAGGGAGGAGAAAATTTGGGTGAGAATGTGTCAGCCTGTCCTATGACTGGTAAATCAGGGGAGAAGATTTAATAAAGGGTGAGCACTCTGAGAATTTCTTAGGAAGTGCCAAAGGCAGCAGAAATTCAGCAGGCTAAAGGCTGAAGAGTGTACTGAAAGACATTACTGTCATCACCTGGTAGGAAATGATTCATTGCCAGTCAGACAACAAGCCCAGTTCTTCCTGTTTCAATTGGCCAGTGGTTCTCCCAACCATGGCAGCATGACAGAATCACCTGACTGCATGTAAAACTACTAATGCCTGGGCCCCAATTCCAGAAATTCAGAGTTAACTGGTCAGGGGTGAGGCCTGTATATTCATGTATTCTTTATAAAAAGCCCTCAAATGATTCTAATGTGTAGCCTGGGTTGAGAATTATTGTACTTCAGTTAAATTGTTACAAAAAGAAAAAAGTTTTATTTGTATTCTGTAGCAGCTAGAGATGTGGTAAGTGCTTTCATGGATGATCTCATTTACTCCCCACTACAATGCTGTGATGTTGGTATTAACCCTGTTTTATAGATAAGGAAACAGGCACAGAAAGGTTAATTTGTTGAACTCACAGAGTTAGTAAGTGCCATAGATATATGAAAACCCACATCCATACAATAAAAGCTCAATAAAACAAATGCCACTTGCCATATAAGAAACAGGGGTATACTTCCGATTGAGTGATTCTACCTCCTCCAAGACATGATTATATACAGACATCATTCTTCTTTCATATTCACTATCAGCATGCGCTGTTCCAGTAGATCCATATTCCTGGAAACTGAAGTAAAGGTCAATATTGATTAATCCATCAAAATAGCATGGCTATTTAATACCTACATGTATCAGGTACTTTCAAATATTTTCATTTAATTTTTAAAATCATGAAGTTATTTCCATTTATAGGTGAGAAAATTGAGGCTAGGAGAGGGTAAGTAGTTTGCCTACAGTCATACAGCTAGTAAATGGCAAACCAGAATTCAAACCCAGGTCTGACTTCAAGTTATGTAATTCTTAATCTCTTTGGTTGCCAGGAAATATGACAGTGTTTTACTGCCATAGGTGAAAGAGACATAAAGACATCTGAAAAGGGGACTATCAATAAAGCCAGCAGATAGGTGCCAAACTATCAATAAAGATATATAATAACAGGTTAGATACATAAATAACAGGTTAGAACATGGAGGAATGTCACAGAAGAAAATAGTCTTGAACATATCAGTAGGTGAGTAAGACAGGTAAACTCCGGAGAGATGGAAAGTACAGGACATTCATGGCTAGAGATATGGCATGAATCTAAAGCATGGAGATGAAACGCACAGGCATGTTCAGAAGACAGTTTGTATACACAGCATGGCGGGATAAGTTTAACCTAGATTTCTTCCTTTTTCTTCTACTGCTTCGAACCCCTGCAAATTTCTGAAAATATTTCTAAGTGAAAAAAGGCATTTCTAACTAAACTTTTAAAAACACAATGTAGGTAATTTAAATATGCTGGGCATAACACTACTCTTATTATTCCCTACTATCATTTTAATGCCTACTATGTAGAAGGCATTTCAGCCAGCTATTTTATATATATTAGTTCATTTAATCTTCACAACTACTCTGGGAAACAGGCCTCATTATCTACCTATAGTTTATGCATACATGGCTCACTGGGATGATATACATTCACAGAGCTAGGAGTGACTGGTAAGGGATTCATGTTCACATTTGCTGGGCTCCAAAGCTCTGTTTCCTGCTCTTTACTATATCTTAAGTTCTATTAAGACAAGAACCGAAGCTCATTTGTATGATGGACTTTAAGGACAACTAAACTACATAAAAGACTTCCATTTTTTTGCTAACAAAACAATTCCATTTCTGGCGGTAGGCAACCACAGATTTGCTTTTTATCTCTGTAAATGACATTTGTTTCCTAATAGTTCATATAAATAGAGCCATACAATACATACTCTTTTGTGTATGGTGTGGGGTAAGGAAGATTATTTTTTCCCTTTTATATATTTAGTTGTTCTAGCACAATCTGTTGAAAAGACTATTCTTTTCCCATACAATTATCTTGGCATCTTTGACAAAAATCAAGTGACTACGTGAGTATCTATTTCCGGACTCTCCGTCCTACCCTTAAGCCATCATCACATTGTCTTAATTACTGTAGTTTTATATTAAGTCTTGAAACCAGTAGTTAAGTCTTCCCACTTTAGTTTTTCTCATTTATTTTGCAATATGGTGAAGTACTTAAATTGATTTTCTAATGTTAACCCAACCTTGCATTCCTGGGATAAACCCTATTTAGTCTTAATGTATTATATTTACATATATTGTTGGACTGAACTTTTGTTAAAAATTTTTGTCTATGCTAATGAAGAGTATTTAAATTTGTCCTATTCATCTAAGCAAATTTCTTTGCACAAAGTTCTTTCCTTATTATGCTTTTAATATCTGTTAAGATTTGTATTGATGCCATCATTTTATTTCTACTATTAGTGATTATTTTTTCTTGCTCAGACTAGTTTTATCAATTTTATTAATCTTTTCAAAGAACCAGCTTCTGGTTTCACTGTTTTTCTCTATTGGCTTCTTTCACAGCATGTTTTTGAGGGCACTCATGGTTTCTGTATGACTTGCTGAATGATCAACAGGTCATTCATCTTCATTACTAAGTAGCATTTCATTTGTGGATATACTACAATTTATTTACCCATTAGCCTACTGAGAGACACTTGGATTTTTCCAGATTTGTTATTATCAATAAAAATGCTATGAACATTTGTGTATATGTCTGTGTGGAAACATGTTTTCCTTTCTCTTGGGTAACATAGTAGGAGTAGAATTGGTGGTCATATGATAAATGTATGTTTAACTTTATATGACATTGTCAAACAGTTTTCCAAGTGGCTATATCATTTTGTATTCCCAACAACGTATTAGTATGAATTCAAGCTCCTCCACATCTTCACCAACGTAGGGTATTGAAGGTCTTTTTAATCTTAGCTGTTCTAGTGGGAGTAGTATCTCATTGTGATTTTAATTTCCCTAATGACTACTAATGTCAAGCACCTTTTCATGTGCCTATTGGGTATTCACATATTTTCTTTTTTGAAGTGTCTAAAACTCTTATCAGTTTTTCTTTTTGAGACAGAGTCTCGCTCTATCGCCCAGGCTGGAGTGCAGTGGCACAGTCTCGGCTCACTGCAAGCTCCACCTCCCGGGTTCACGCCATTCTCCTGTCTCAGCCTCCTGAGTAGCTGGGACTACAGGCGCCCGCCACCACGCCTGGCTAATTTTTTGTATTTTTAGTGGAGACAGAGTTTCACCGTGTTAGCCAGGATGGTCTCGATCTCCTGACCTCGTGATCTGCCTGCCTCGGCCTCCTAAAGTGCTGGGATTACAGGCGTGAGCCACCACGCCCGATCCTCTTATCAGTTTTAAAAAATTGGATTGTCAGCTGGGCATGGTGACTCATGCTTATAATCCCAGCACTTTGGGAGGCCGAGGCGGGTGGATCACCTGAGGTCGGGAGTTTGAGACCAGCCTGGCCACTATGGTGAAACCTCAACTCTACTAAAAATACAAAAATTAGCTGGGCATGGTGACGCATGTCTGTAATCCCAGCTACTCGGGAGGCTGAGGCAGGAGAATCGCTTGAACTCGGGAGGTGGAGGTTGCAGTGAGCCAAGATCGCGCCATTGCACTCCAGTCTGGATGACAGAGAGTCCGTCTCAAAAAAAAAAAGAAAAAAATCGGATTGTCGAGTTGTGTGGTGTTCTTAATAAAACAATGTCTGAATAAAAGTCTTTTGATAGAATATGTTTTGAAAATATTTTCTTGCTGTCCATAACCTTTTCCATTTTTTAAATGACATATTAACAAAAGCAGATTTAAAAGTTTAAATCCAATTCAGCAAATTTTTCTCTTATGGTAACTGCTGTTTGTGTCCTAAGAAATCATGACCAACCTCAAGGTCATGAAGAGGTTTTCCAATGTAGTCTTCTAGAAAGTCTGGAGTTTTATATTTTGGTCTATGATTCATTTGGAATTAATTTTTGTGTACACTGTGAGGTAAGGTTAAATTTTTTCCACTATATAGATATCTAGTTATTTGTTTCTAATTCACTGATAACAGTCTTTCTTATTTGCATCTTTCTAATTATTCCGGGTTTAATTCGCTTTCTTTTCCTCACTTCATAAAGTAGAAACTGCGATTATTGATCTTAAACTTTCTTTAATACATATAAGCATTTAAATCTATAAATTTCTCCGTAAGTTCTTCTTATCCCACAGGTTAGCTGCATCCCACAAGTTTCATGGTATGTTCTCATTTTCATTCAGCTTAACATGTTTTCTAATTTCCTTTGTAATTTCTTGACCTACTGGATTTAGAAATGTTGTTTAATTTCTAAATACTTGGAAATTTTTCAGAAATCTTCTTTTCTAATTTAATTATATCAGATAACATATTATTTTATTTCAATGCTTTAGTATTTATTGAGACTTGTTTTAAGGCCCAGCATATGGTTTATCTTGGTAAATGTTCCAAATGCACTTTTGAAAAGATGTATGCTGCTGCAGATGCTGTATACATGTCAATTAGGTAAAGTTGGTTGACAGTATAGTTCAAGTTGCTCTATAAATTACCTAGAAGGAAGTGGTGAAATCTCCAACTACAACAGTAGATTTGTGTATTTCTCTTTCAATTCTGTCAGTTTTTTCTTTATATATTTGGAAGACCTGTTAGTAGGTCCATAATACTGAGGATTATGTCTTCTGGATGAATTGATCCTTTAATCATGAAGTGTACTTCTTTCTCACTGGCAACAGCTCCTATCTTAAAGTATACTTTGTATAATATTCATATGGCCACTACAGCTTTCTTAGGAGGGTTTGCATGTTATGTTATATCCTTTTCCATCTTTTCATTTACTGTTAACCTATGTCTTTACATTCAAAATGGATTTCTTGTAGTAAGCATATAGTTGCATTTTGCTTTTTTTTTTTTTTTTTTGAGACAGAGTCTTGCTCTGTCACCCAGGCTGTAGTGCAGTGGCTCTATCTCGGCTCACTGCAACCTCCGTCTCCCAGGTTCAAGTGATTCTCCTGCCTCAGCCTCCCGAGTAGCTGGGACCACAGGCGCATGCCACCATGCCCAGCTAATCTTTTTTGTATTTTTAGTAGAGACAGGGTTTCACCATACTGGCCAGGCTGGTCTCGAACTCCTGACCTTGTGATCTGACCCCCTCGGCCTCCAAAATTGCTGGGATTACAGGCATGAGTCACTGCACCTGGCCGCATTTTGCTTTTTAAGTCCAGTCTATCTTTATTTAGAGTAAGACCATATATATTTACTGGTATGACTGGATTTAAGGGTACCATCTTTTGATTTGTTTTCTACTTTTTCTATCTGTTTCTGTTCCTGTTTTCCTCTTTCTCTGGTCTCTTTTGGATTAACTAAGTATTTTAGTATTACACTTTATGGCTCTACTGGCTTGTTTTATTTCTTGGTGGCTGCTCTAGAGTTTAAAATATTCACCCTCAGTTTATCAGAAGTTACTATCAAAAGATATACTACTAAATGTAAGATTCTTACTACTATATCCCCCTGTTGTCTTACTTCATATATTTTACTTCTATATGTTATAAACTCCTAAACATCATTTTTGCTATAAATGGTCAATTATCTTTTTAAAAATTGAAAAAAATTTACCATTTGTAATCCTCCTCATTCAGTTTTGTAGGTCTGAGTTTATATCAGAAATAATTTTCCTTCAGCCTAAAGAACTTCCTTTAACATTTCTTGTAGTACAGACCTGCTGATGGCATTTATCAGATTTTTTTTCTGAAAATGTCTTAATTTAACCTTAATTTATTGAACGGTATTTTTCCTGAATATAGAATTATAGGTTAACATTTTTTTTTCCAGGACTTTAAAGATGTTGCTCCAATTGTCTTTTGGCTGCAATATTTCTGATGAGAAATCAGTAGACATTCTGATCTTTCTTCCCTTCTAAATATTTTCTTCCCTTTTAAATAATACCTTATCTTTAAAAAAATTTTCGCTTTATCATTGGTTTCCAGCAATTTCACTGTTACGTGTGCCTTGCTCTAATTTTATGTTTTCGCTGCTAGAGGTTCATTAAGCTTCTTGGCTCTGTGGGTTTATATGTTTAATTAAATATAAAAGACTTTTAGTCATTTAAATATTTTTCTGTTCCCCCTTTCCCTCTTTCTAGGATTCCAGTTACATGCATATTAGTCTAAATGACATTATTCCACGGGCCAGCTTTGACTCTTCATTTTTTCAGCCTTTTTTCTTCCTCTGTTCCAATTTGGGTAGAGAAATTTAAACTGCTTTGTTGATTATATTCTCTTTGAGGGAACTGATACTGGAATCTCAGGCCTTACTAGATTGAAATTATAGATAGTGTAAATGCAAGAGCTGGGCAAGATGGCGGACTAGACGCAGCCTGGTGGAACAGCTGCCACCAAGGGACCAGGACGACTGGTCCTCTCCTAACAGATATTTAGAGGGAAGAAACTAAGGGTGGGCAGAGGAAAGACACAGAAGCTGGGCTGAAGGGGAGGAAGCTGGGAGGGACCCCTGCATGGGGATATCGCACCAGGGGAACAGTGACTTGAACTGGCAAAAAACAACCAGCTACTGCAACGGGCCTCTGGAATCCTGGCAGGAGGAGATTCCTCGACCACTATGGACACTTGAGTTGGCACAGAGGGCTGCTTAGAGAAGTGTTAGGGGCCGTATTCTAGCCAATGCAGAGTCCAGAGTGTTTGGTGTGTGAGCATCTGTGGTGGAATATGGCCAGGGGCACCCATCCCTCTAGGCTTAACTTGCTGACTTGCTTTATAGGAGACTTTATCCCTACTAAGGGAACTGTCAGACCTCAAGTCTACAGGGCAGTCTTGAAGATCAGATGGGGCCAGTCCATCTGGCCTTTCCTGGGGCCCCAACCTGGCTGTGCCTGCTTGCAGTGCAGCCTTGGGTGTCCTGGGGAGCCTGCATCATAGCTCCTGTGCTGGGGGACTGCGCCTAACTGGTAGTGAGTTCCAGCACAGCAGCCCGGCTTGTGGACACGTGCCAGCTCACCTGCTCCCTCCCCATACTGAAGCTTTCCCTGGGCCCATGGCTACCCCCCAACACTGCTTTGCCAACGTGTGTGCATAGGCAGATCTTGCCTCCCCAGTCCCACCAGTGCACATTCACCCTGCCCTGCCACTGCTGCTGGTGTGAGTGCATTCTGCCCCCATTACCCTTGCATTACTGCTGTTGCATTTGGAGCTCCTGTGCCAACATTGCCCTGGGAGTGAAACTAGGCATGAAAAACAGTGGACCTTCCCCTGCCCTAAGTGGCTACCTCCACCTGCACAGAGGGCACACACAGTTCTGTGTCCACCAGCGCCACGCCCCTATGCTTATACTACCACTAGTGCCATGGCACGCACAGTCACTAACAAGGCTCCCCTGCACCCCACCGGTCAGCCGTGCTGCCTCTGCTGCTGCTGTGAAGGCCCACACAAAGGCTGGCATCCCAGACCTGCTAGCATCCTGCCACAGTGGACAAGTGTGCATCCCATTATGCTGCTGCTGCTGGCATGTGCAACTGAGGATGGATCCTACTGCCATCATCCTAATGAAACGCTTTGGCTGGCACCACCCATTGGACTGTAGTAACCAGTGGCCCTGCAGTACCTTGGCCCCTACCCAGTGCAATCAATTCCTAGCCTGAAGGAGCCAGAGAACAAAGTTGAGGCTCATACCAGCCCCCCAGAACAGGCAGTCCCGGAGTTATGAGCTAAGCCTTGGCTTCCCAAAATCTTCCAGAAATGAAGCCAGTTGACTAAATCCACTTTATACCACAATCAAACCCTCAAGGTCATCAAATAGGATTAAAAAAACCATAACAACAACAACAAAAAAACATGCAAAGGACAGCAACTTCAAAGACTGAAGGACCATCAGCCCACAAAGATGAGAAAGAACCAGTGCAAGAACTCTGACAACTCGAAGAGCCAGAGTGCCTTCTTTCTTCCGAATGACTGCACTAACTCTCTAGCAAGGGTTCTGAATTGGGCTGAAATGGCTGGAATTACAGAAACAGAAATCAGAAAATGGATAGGAATGAAGATCATCAAGAAGCAGGAATACATTGAAACCCAATCCAAGGGAGCTAAGAAGCACAATAAAATGATACAGGAGCTGACAGACAAGAATAGCCAGCATGAAAAAGAATGTAACCAACCTGATAGAGTAGAAAAACACACTGCATTAATTTCATAATGCAATTCTTAAAATTAACTGCAAAGCAGACCAAGCTGTGGAAAGAATCACAGAGCTTGAAGACTGGGTTTCTGAATAAGACAGTAAGACAAGAATAGAGAAAAAAACACTTTGGGAGGCTGAGATGGGTGGATCACTTGAAGTCAGGAGTTTGAGACAAGCCTGGCCACCATGTTGAAATCCCATCTCTACTAAAAATAAAATAAAAACAAATTAGCCAGGTGTGGTGGCACATGCCTGTAATCCCAGCTACTTGGAAGGCTGAGGCAGGAGAATCACTTGAACCTGGGAGGCAGAGGTGGCAGTGAGCCGAGATCGCGCCACTGCACTCCAGCCTGGGCAACAGTGAGACTCTGTCTCAGAAAAAAGAAAAAAATAATAGAGAAAAAAGAATGAAAAGGAATGAACAAAAACCCTGAGAAATATGGGATTATGTAAAGAAATTGAATCTACAACTCACTGATGTCCCTGAAAGATAAGGGGAGAATGGAAGCAACTTGGAAGACATATTTCGGGATATCATCCATGAAAATTTCCCCAACCTAGAAAAAGAGGCCAACATTCAAATTCAGGAACTGCAGAAAACCCCAGTAAGATACTTCACAAGGTCATCCTCGAGACATATAATCATGATTCTCCAAGGTTGAAATGGAAAAAAAAAAAAAAAAAAAAAAGGCAGCTAGAAAGGTCAGGCCACCTACAAAGGGAAGTCCATCAGACTTAACAGCAGACCTTTAAGCAGAAATCCTACATGCCAGAAGAGATTGTGGGCCAATATTCAATTTTTTTTGAGAGAGAGTCTTGCTCTGTTGCCCAGGCTGGAGTGCAGCAGCACGATCTTGGCTCACTGCAACCTCTGCCTCCCGGGTTCAAGAGATTCTCCTGCCTCAGCCTCCCAAGTAATGGGGATTACAGGCATGTGCCACCACGCCTGGCTAATTTTGTATTTTTAGTAGAGACGGGGTTTTACTATGTTGGCCAGACTGGTCTCAAACTCTTGACCTCAAGTGATCCTCCTATCTCGGCCTCCCAAAGTGCTAGGATTACAGGTAGGAGCCACCTCACCTGGCCTCAACATTCTTAAAGAAAAGAAATTCCAACCAAGAAATTCATATCTGGCCAAACTAAGCTTCATAAGTGATGGAAAAATACAATCTTTTTCAGACAAGCAAATGCTGAGGGAATTTGTCATCACCAGACCTGCCTCATAAGAGCTCTTGAAGGAAGCACTAAATATAGAAAGGAAAGACCAGTCACTAAAAAAACATACTTAAGTACACAGACCAGTGAGACACTCACTGTAAAGCAACCATACAAACAAGCCTGCATGATAACCAGCTGCTATCATGACAGGATCAAATCCATACATCAATACTAACCTTTAATGTAAATTGGCTAAATGTCCCAATTACAAGGCACAGATTGGCAAGGCGGATAAAGAACCAAGACTCAATGGTATGCCAAGAGACTCATCTCACATGCAATCACATCCATGGGCTCAAAATAAAGGGATAGAGAAAAATCTACCAAGCAAATGAAAAATAGAAAAAAACAGCAGTTGCAATCCTAAATCAGACAAAACAGACTTTAAACCAACAAAGATTAAAAAAAAAAAAAAAAAAGACAAAGGTATTACATAATGGTAAAAGGTTCAATTCAACAAGACCTAACTATCCTAAATATATATGTACCCAACACAGGAGCACCCAGATTCATAAAGCAAGTGCTTAGAGACCTTCAAAGAGACTTAGACTCCCACACAATAATGGTGGGAGAATTCAACACTCTATGACAGTATTAGATCATTGAGGCAGAAAATTAACAAAAGTACTCAGGACCTAATCTCAGCACTGGATCAAATGGAGCTGATAGACATCTACAGAATTCTCTATCCAAAAACAACAGAATATACATTCTTCTCATCACCTCATGGCATATACTCTAAAATCAACCACACAATTAGACACAAAACAATCTTCAGCAAATGCAAAAGAACTAAAATAATAACCACTTTCTTGGACCACAGCACAATAAAATTAGCAATCAATACCAAGAAAATCGCTCAAAGCCATATGATTACACGGAAATTAAATAACCTGCTCCTGAATGACTTTTTGGCAAGTAATGAAATTAAGGCAAAAATCAAGAAGTTCTTTGAAACTAATGAAAACAAAGAAACAACATACCAGAATCTCTGGAACACAGCTAGTATTAAGAGGGAAATTTACAGCACTAAACACCTACATCAAAAAGTTAGAAAGACCTCAATTTACAAAATAACATCACAACTAAAAGAACTGGAGAATGAAGAGCAAGTCAACCCCAAACCAGGAAGACAAGAAATAACCAAAATCAGAGCTGAACTGGAGACTGACACACAAAAAGCCATTCGAAAGATCAACAAATCAAGGAGTTGGTGTTTTGAAAAAAAACATTAATATCTATTTGATAGACAGTTAGCAAGACTAATAAAGAAGAGAGAAGATCCAAGTAAACACAATTAGAAACAACAAAGAAGATATTATCATTGACACCACAGAAATATGAACACCTCTATGGACACAAACTAGAAAATCTGGAAGGAATGGATAAATTCCTGAACATATACACTCTCCCAAGACTGAATCAGGAAGAAACTGAATCCCCAACGAGATAAAAAATGAGCTCTGAAATTGAATCAGTAATAAATAGCCTACCAACCAAAAAAAAGCCCAGGACAAAATGGATTCACAGCCAAACTCTACCAGGTATACATAGAAGAGTTGGCACCATTCCTACTGAAGCTTTTCCAAAAAAATTAAGGAGGAGGGACTCCTCCCTAACTCATCTACAAGGCCAGCATCACCCTGATACCAAAACCTGGTGGGGATAAAACAACAAAAACCTCAGGCCAATATCCCTGATGAACATTGATGCAAAAATCCTCAAAAAATACTGGCAAACTGAACCCAGCAACAAATCAAAAAGCTTATCCACCACCATCAAATAGGCTTTATCTCTGGGATGCAAGGTTGGTTCAACACATCCAAATCAATAAATGTGATTCATCACATAAATGGAACTAGAGACAAAAACCACATGATCATCTCAATCAATGCAGAAAAGGCTTTTTGATAAAATTCCATATCCCATTATATTAAACTCTGAATAAACTAGGAATTGAAGAAACATACTTCAAAATAATAAAAGCCACCCATGACAAAACCACAGCCAACCTCATACCGAATGGGCAAAAGCTGGAAGCATTCCCCCTGAAAACTGGCATAAGACAAGGATGCCCTCTCTCACCACTCCTATTCAACACAGTATTGGAAATCCTGGCCAAAGCAATCAGGCGAGAGAAAGAAATAATGAACATCCAAATAAGAAGAGAGGAAGTCCAACTATCCCTGTGTGCAGACATTATACTATATATAGGAAAGCCCATAGTCTTGGCCCACAAGCTCCTTAAGCTGATAAACAACTTCAGCAAAGATCCAGGATACAAAATCAACATAAAAAGTCACTAGTATACCTATACACCAATAACAGTCGAGCTGAAAGCCAAATCAGGAATGCATTCCCATTCACAACTGTCACAAAAAGAATAAAATACCCAGGAATACAGCTAACTGGGGAGGTGAAAGCAAAACACTGCTCAACAAAATCAGAGACAAGACAAACAAATGGAAAAACATTCCATGTTCATGAATAGAAGAAATCAATATTGTTAAAATGGCCATACTGTCCAAAGCAATGTATAGATTCAATGCTATTCCTATCAAACTGCCAATGACATTCTTCACAGAACAAGAAACTATTTTAAAATTCATATGGAACCAAAAAGAGCCCAAACAGCCAAGGCAATCCTAAGCAAAAAGAGCAAAGCTGGAGGCATCAGGCTACCCAACTTCAAACTATACTACAGGGCTACAGCAACCCAAACAGCATGGTACTGGTATACAAACAGACACACAGACCAATGGAATAGAATAGAGAGCCCAGAAACAAGGCCACGCAAACCTACAACCATCTTATTTTTGACAAAGCTGACAAAAACAAGCAATAGGGAAAGGACTTCCTGTTCAATAAATGGTGCTAGAATAACTGGATGTCATATGCAAAAGATGGAAACTGGACTCCTTCCTTACACCATAGACAAAAATCAACTCAAGATGGATTAAAGACATAAATGTAAAACCTAAAATGATAGAACCCTGGAAGACAACCTTCAGGACTAGGCATGGGTAAAGATTTCAATGCAAAGATGCCAAAAGCAATTGCAACAAAAGCAAAAATTGACAAATGGGATCTAATAAAACTAAAGAGCTTCTGCACAACAAAAGAAACTATCCACAGATTAAACAACCTACAGAATGGGCGAAAATTTTTGCTAACTATGCATCTGACAAAGGTCTAATATCAAGCATCTATAAGGAACTTAAATTATTTACAAGAAAAAAACAAGCCCACTAAAAAGTGGGCAAAGAACATGAACACTTTTCAAAAGAAGACATACACATGGCCAACAAGCATATGAAAAAAACCTCAACATCACTGATCATTAGAGAAATGCAAATCAAAACCACAATGAGATACCATCTCACGCCAGTCAGAATGGCTATTATTAAATCATTAAAAAATAACAGATGCTGGTGAGGTTGCAGAGAAAAGGGAACCCTTATACACTGTTGGTGGGAGTGTAAATTAGTTCAACCATTGTGGAAAGCACCATGGTGATTCCTCAAAAAGCTAAAACCAGAACTACCATTCGGCCAAGCAATTCCATACTGTGTACATACCCAAAGGAATAGAAATAATTCTATCATAATGACACATGCACACGTATGTTCACTGCAGCACTATTCACAATAGCAAACACATGGAATTAACCTAAATGCCCATCAATGGCAGACCTGATAAATAAAACGTGGTACATACGCATCACTAAATACGATGCAGCCATAAAAAAGAAGACGATCATGTCCTTGGCAGGAAGATACATGGAGCTGGAAGCTATTATCCTCAGCAAACTAACACAGGAACAGAAAACCAAATACCACACGTTCTCATTTAGAAGTGGGAGATAAATGATGAGAACATATGAAAACATAGAGGGGAACACCACACACTGGGGCCTACGTGAGGGTGGAAGGTGGGAAGAAAAAGAGGACCAGGAAAAATAACTATTGGGTACTAAGCTTAAAATCTGGGCAATGAAATGATTTGTACAACAAACCCTGGTGACACGAGTTTCCCTATATAACAAACCTGCACATGTAACACTGAACTTAAAAGTTAAAAAAGAAAGAAAATGCATATTCAAAAAGAGAATACTATAATGGGAAGAAAAAGGAATCATTCTTTAATGAAAACAACTGTTTTGAATAATTAATTAGTTACTGGGGGAAGGGGAAAATTTAAAAGAGCAAAATCAGGGATATTTTGGTTTAAGAAGCCAAAGGAAAAAAAATCTCAAGTTCAAGTTTAATTGTATCATTAACTCAATTTTTCATAGTTTAATTATAATGTATGAGAAGAAACTGTTCATATTCAAAGAATTTCTTCCCAGTTATCTTTCCATGTTAACTTATTGAAAACAGGAGGCAGGAGGCAAATAGATAACAGAGTCAGACAATCCATGTTTTGTCACTAGTTATGTAACTCGGAGAAAATGCTGGAAGAACTCTTCCTCTTTGTTTTTACTTCCATAATACTTGTTCCAAAATACTCTTCTGATGATTAGGTAAGACAATGTATAGAAAGCGTTCTGTAACTTCAACTATTATTAATATTAGAATTACCTTGCTGATTCTGGATCCAAAATCAGGGCTTCTATTGCATGAGATATCAGTAAACAGCTCTGCTGCTGTCTGGATTGATGTTAAGGTTACATATGAAAATAGAGAAGAAACCCACTATAGGTTTATATTACCTGAATACTAAACGGGTCAAGATTTGATTGCCTAGTGAAAGTAATCATAATGTTATCAACTCGAATGGTCTAGGGCTCTACCTTTTCTTTTTAAGGGATATACATTGTCTATAATAGCGATCCTCAGACTCTGTTCCAAGAAGGGTACTTCGGAAGCTACTACTGTGGGAAGGGGAAATCAAGTGATAGACCCCGTGATTCAATTACAGCAACTCTGTTTTTATCTGTCTTAGATATAGGGGTTTTTCATAAGAGTCTGAGACAAGCAAATAAACGTTCCACTGATACAAGTTAAAAAAATAAAAACAAAAACAACACACAGTGGTCTAAGGAGCCTTTATCCCAGAGGTTCCTAATCTAGGGCTCAAGAGGTCTAGCAACGCCCCCCCCAAACTTATATGCACATTTTGGGTGTCTCTGCATATATGCATTTTGCAGGACAGAGGGCCCACAGCATTCACTGGGTTTCAATCAGTAAACTAAATGCCAAGAACTACTGATTGGTAAGTACTACAACTTAAAAAAAGAATTTCTATTCCTTCCTTTCAAAAGTGAAGTTGCTAATAAGAAAATATGGAGGTAACTTAGGAAGGGTTTAAAAGTGACGACTAGGCTGGGCACAGTGCCTCACGCCTATAATGCCAGCACTTTTAGGTGGATCACTTGAGCCTAGGAGTTTGAGACGAGCCTGGCCAACATGGTGAAACCCTGTCTCTACTAAAAATATAAAAATTAGCCAGGTTGTGGTGGCACGTGCCTGTAATCCCAGCTACTTGGGAGGCTGAGGCAGGAGAATCGCTTGAACCCGGGAGGCAGAGGTTGCAGTGAGCCAAGATCATGCCACTGCACTCCAGCCTGGGCAACACAGTGAGACTCCATCTCAAAAAATACAAAAACAAAAACAAAAACAAAACAAAAGTGACAACTAATGCTACTGAAAAGATCATTAATAAAGGTGATAAAAACTAGGACTGTTAGCCACAAAGAAAGGTGAGGTGAAACACAAGTTCTTTGGTGGGAAAATGTGTTGTGCTGTCTGTTGTAGCTCAAGTGAGCACAGGTAAGCAACACTGGCTTTGGATGTTGCTTTGGATGCTCTTTCTGGATATAAAAAAAAAAAGACACCTTTGAATCACCATTTTTTGTTAAAATCACCTGGGTAAAGTTAAAAAGTAAGATTATTCTGCTTATATATTTTAAAGGGGAAACTATATAATAAATTTGTAGGGTTATCTAACATGTATTTTGTAGATAAGCATTATCTGAGGTAGTCTATATTTAAAAGAATACTTCCAAAAAGAAGAAGAAATACTAGGGCAAGCTTGGGATACAGTTCAACATTCCTTAAAGTTGCTGAGTCAGCATCAAAAGATGCCTGGTAAAGATCCCCATATCGAGACGCAAGGCTTCGAAATTCTTCCATGGACTGTTTCATCTATAAAAAAAATCAATTATGACAAATAAACATGCTTTCATTATCGTATAAACAACACAAAAATCAAAACATAAAAAAGCTCTTCAAACAATAATTCAAAAAAATACTGCAGTCTTTTCACTGTCATTCCATTCATTTTCATAAATTTTGTTAAATAAAAACAAAAATGGCAAATGAAATTATACATGTTCACAAGATTATTATATATGACATATAGAAACAAAAACATTTGTATTTTAGCTTCTTCAAGTTCCACTAAAATAATTTAGTTATAAACATTCTCAAGTTTTTTTAAAAAAAATCTATGTCCTTTCTCTTTATATAAATATGTAGCACCCATTGAGATACCATCAATCACTTTATCATTCTAATAACACATCAGCCTATTTTCAGCTAGACAGTTGAGTTAATAAACATTTATGATAATGTCTGAGTCAAACCACTGATTTTAAATTTCACAACTTTTCATCTTATAACTTCAAAAACCTCTAAAGTGTAAATAAAAAATGCACTGAAAGTTAAGACATGCCTGATTGGAGATGCGACCACACCTCTGAAGGTCATTTCCTAAGGTCATGGCAATTGTTGTGGCAATTGCAGGTGGAGGGCTTGTCTTCAGGCTATTACAAGTACAGATAAGTTGAGAGAAGGCTTGTAGAAGGTCAATCCTGAGTTTTACAAATTCACATTGAAAACTTAAAGGATTCAGTGGTGTACTAGCTGCCTGGAAAAAAAAAGAGATATTTAAGACAAAGTAAACATAACAGTGAGATGGGGGGCAGTACCAAGTATTTATCAGTTTGTGGTCAAGGGCAGTAGTTCTCTAAAAACACTGATGGATAAAGACCTAAATGATAAAAAGAATAATGTAATATTAGAATGAAAAACATTGTTACTAAACACTAGCTCTGAAAAACTGTATGTACAATCACTATTCAAAGGTTCCTTACTGCCTACATTCACGAAGACCCCATAATATGTGGGTTGTCAAGAACATCATCAAGAAGATAATCATGGCTGGGAGTGGTGGCCCACACCTGTAATCCTAGCACTTCGGGAGGCTGAGGCAGGTGGATCTTGAGGTCAGGAGATCGAGACCATCCTGGCTAACACGGTGAAACCCTGTCTCTATTAAAAATACAAAAAAATTAGCCGGGCATTGTGGCGGGCACCTGTAGTCCCAGCTACTTGGGAGGCTGAGGCAGGACAATGGCGTGAACCCAGGAGGCTGAGTTCGGAGTTTGCAGTGAGCCGAGATCGCGCCACTGCATTCCAGCCTGGGCGACAGAGCAAGACTCTGTCGAAAGAAAGAAAAGAAAAGAAAGAAAGAAAAGAAAGAAAGAAAACCACATAAGGGATGCTTCAAGGACATTACCATCCCCCAAATCCCCTATTACCTTGCTACCTTCCTAATCTGAAATTCCCATCACTGGAACCTTGAAAAGTTGGGGGCAAGAAAGAAAAAGAAAGATAAGGGCAGGAGAAATACGTTTCTAGACAGTCACTGTTTTTAAAAAATGAACATTGCTCAAAGTTACCTGCTTCCATAGTAGCCCAAATTTTTCTTTTTCTTTATTTTTTATTTTTTTATTTTTTGAGACAGGGAATCATTCTATCACCCAGGCCTCCGGGAGTGCAGTGGCACAATCATTCTCACTGCAGCCTCAACTTCCTGGGCTCAAATGATCCTCCCACCTGAGTTTCCCAAGTAGCTGGGACTAAGGGTGTGCACCACCATGCCCGGCTAATTTTTTTTTTTTTTTTTGAGACGGAGTTTCGCTCTTGTTGCCCAAGCTGGAGTGTAATGGCACAATCTCAGCTAACTGCAACCTCCGTTTTCCGGGTTCAAGCAATTCTCCTGCCTCAGCCTCCCGAGTAGCTGGGACTACAGGTGCGTGCCACCACGCCCGGCTAATTTTTTGTATTTTTAGTAGAGACAGGGTTTCACCATGTTAGCCAAGATGGTCTTGATCTCCTGACCTCGTGATCCGCTCGCCGCAGCCTACCAAAGTGCTGGGATTACAGGCGAGAGCCACTGCGCCTGGCTGTGCCCAGCTAATTTTTTTGTAGAGACAGGGTCTCACTATGTTGCTCAGGCTGGCCTCAAACTCCTGTAGCCCAGATTAATTTTAAAAATAATTTCTGAGTAGAGACTTCAGAAAGCACAGAGAGGACACCAAGGAAGAAGAGGTAAGCATAAATAAGTTTCAATGAAGATGGAGGGTTGTCAGGGGTAAGTCTTGGGTAGCATTAGCTAGGTAGAAAAGGTAAATGGTAAGGCAAGCCAGGGTGGACAGAGAACTAAGAAAACCTTTAACTATTTGGCAGCTGTCCTAGTGGAGATCCTAGCACTATGTAGTTTTAACAAAAGGTACATATTAAAAATGTGTTAATTTAACAATAAACGGAGGCATAGTGAAAATCTTCCTCTATGATATGACCCACTTAAAACACACTGATGCTGTTTCTTAGATACTATCTCACATTAGTCTTTCAGCAAAAGAGCCAGACATGATTTGGGGGTTCTAGAAGTCAGTTACAACATTATCCGGCCAATTTTATCTCATACTGATCTTAGCATAGCCGTCTCTACTATTAAGTGTCAAATGATCTGTTTTATTATTTGGTAGCATTCAGATTTTACTCTACAAATTAGTAAACCACTCTCCGTATATATATTTTTAAATTATACTTTAAGTTTTAGGGTACATGTGCACAACGTGCAGGTTTGTTACATATGTATACATGTGCCATGTTGGTGTACTGCACCCATTAACTCGTCATTTACATTAGGTACATCTCCTAATGCTATCCCTCCGCACTCCTCCCACCCCACGACAGGCCCTGGTGTATGATGTTTCCCAACCTGTGTCCAAGTGATCTCATTGTTCAATTCCCCTCTATGAGTGAGAATATGGGGTGTTTGGTTTTCTGTCCTTGTGATACTTTGCTCAGAATGATGGTTTCCAGCTTCATTTATGTCCCTACAAAGGGCATGAACTCATCCTTTTTTATGGCTTCATAGTATTCCATAGTGTATATGTGCCACACTTTCTTAATCCAGTTTAGCATTGATGGACATTTGGGTTCGTTCCAAGTCTTTGCTATTGTGAATAGTGCCACAATAAACATACGTGTCCATGTGTCTTTATAGCAGCATGATTTATAATCCTTTGGGTATATACCCAGTAATGGGATGGCTGGGTCAAATGGTATTTCTAGTTCTAGATCCTTGAGGAATCGCCACACTGCCTTCCACAATGGTTGAACTAGTTTACAGTCCCACCAACAGTGTAAAAGCGTATCCTTTTTAAGAATGTATGCTTGCTCTAGTATTCCTCTCAAACTGCAAAGGCCCTTGATGAAACATTTTATATAAGGTAGAAGTAATAACTATACTCAACATATTTAATTCTGTGGTTTTCGACCTTCAGAATTATTTTGTTGTAATCATGAAACAGCACAGATTAGGACATTAAAGAGACTACTTAAATTGTTTTTAATTTCTTAGATGAGATCTGATTTGCTGTTATAGGAAGATAAATCCCCCCACCTCCTCTGCCTCTTACACTGCTACTTGCCATTTTAAATTTATGTTTCTCAGCAACTTTAAAAGGGACAGGGGTACAAGGAAGTGTATGTGATACAGTTATATAAATACTAGCAACCATCTTAACTGACAAAAAATACTGGCAATACTGTTCTAACACACATTATAAAACTGAAAGAGAAGAAAGATGTTGTAGTAAAGGAGATCTGCTGCTACTCTGGATTTATCCCTAACAAGGAATATTTGATTGATGATAACCTTGAAGGTGATCGTGCCATCCTAGACCATGTTATACTGAAGGAAAGCAGTGTTACATACAGTACTTGTGTTCAAAAAGAACACAGAGACAGATTTGTAATAAAAGTCAAAGACTTTTATTTAAAGGGTAATATCATCTAATAACAATAGGAGATGTATAAGAAATAAGATTTGGATTATAGAAGTATGAATAATGCCAATGAGAAATAAAGGGATCTCATTTCCTTTTCTTTCCACTGGGGCTAAAGCTTAAACAGAGGTTGGGTTCTAATATCAGGAGATAAAGCAAACATTGTGTATAATCAAAATTACCCCTGAAAATTCCTCAGGAATGAGTTATTTCCAGTTATTTCAACATAGCCAGACGAAGGAACAACAAACTCAGAACTGTTTTATAATGCTCATTCTGGGGTATAAGCTAATTAAGAAGAATGGCTGGCAGAATTGTCTCCACTATCCAAATAGTCCTTTTTTTTTTTTTTTTTTGGCGAAACATATAGAGTTAAATGTGTGTTAAACAGGCATATAATTAATACTATTTCACTGAATTTCTGATTTGTATTACATATACTGTTTTCTAAACAGAGCTAGCTAAAGAAACCAATATAGCTGGAAAAAAGCTACCTGATAAGCTCATATTATTGTGAAAGAGGTCTCCAGAACTTTTTTCATCTAGTAGAACCGAAACTTTATACTCATTAAACAACAAACTCCCCCTTTTCCCTTGCCTCAAGCCCCTGGCAACCACTATTCTACTGTCTGTTTCTAAGAATTTGACCACTTTAGATATCATATAAGTGGAACCATACAGTATATGTCTTCTGTGACTGGCTTATTTTACTTAGCATAAGGTCAGTTTTTAAAAGAATAAGCCAAGCCTAAAGCTAGGAGAAACTAGATTAAACCAGCCCTCCTACTAAGATCAACTGGGAAAATGGAACAAAATATTTAAAGTATCTATGTGAAAGCACTGAAGAACTACTAAGGTTATAAGGACCTGTGGAACCAAAATCATGAAGAGAAGGGAAACCCAAAAAGGTAGCCCGGACATACGCTAATTTGAAAACTGCTACTGAAAAGCTGAGCAGAGCTTTCAGCGGTCTCATAAAACCAGAAAGGACTGTGGAAAATACTTCATTCAGGCTTTCTGCTGTAACCTCAAAGAACTATACCCTAGGAATCAGGAGAACCCAAAAATATGCTGGCCCTCACAAGGACTGAAGCCTAGCTTTGAATCAGTTCAATCTTTGGCTGAATTAAGGTGATCTACCCTTACCCTAAAAGCCTGTCAAAAGAAAGGAAAAATAATTTAAGGCTCTTACAATGTAATACCTAACATTTTTCAAACACACTGTCTAAAATTCAATAAAAAATAACCAAGTGGCTGGGAGCAGTGGCTCACACCTGTAATCCCAGCATTTTGGGAGGCCGAGGCAGGCAGATTACGAGATCAAGAGTTCGAAACCAGCCTGGCCAACATGGTGAAACCCCGTCTCTACCAAAAATACAAAAAAATTAGCTGGGCATGGTGGCGCACACCTGTAATCCCAGCTACTCAGGAGGCTGAGGCAGGAGAATTGCTTGAACCCGGGAGGCGGGGGTTGCAGTGAGCCCAGATTGTGCCACTGCACTCCAGCCTGGGTTACAGAGCTGGAAAGACAGTGCTGGCATGTAGGGAAAAAAATAAAATAACCAAGCATACAAAAATGACAAAACTCCCCAAACCAAGAGGGGAAAAAAAGTAAAAAACACAAACAACAATAGATCCAGATAGCAGAGATATCAGATATGAACTTTAAAATAACTATGATTAATATGTTAAAAAATTAAATGACAAGATGGAGAAGCCTAGTTGAAAAGTGGAAAATATAAAATAACCAAATGGAAAGTCTGGGACTAAAAATATATATTAGGTTAGTGCAAAAGTATGATTTTTGCCACTACTTATATTAATAAATGAAATTAAGAATGTAATGAATGGGTTTAACAGCAGATTAAACAGTGAAAATATTAATGAACTAGAACATAGGACAGGAGAAAACATCTAGAGGGAAATGCAGAGAGATAAAAAGATGGTAAATGGAGAAGAGAATGTAAGAGATATATGAGACTTGGTAAAAAGGATTAATGTAGGTGCAACTGAATCCCTAAATGAAAGAAAAAGGGACAGAAGCAATATCTAAAGAAGTAACGGTCAGGTACAGTGGCTCATGCCTGTAATCCCAGCACTTTGGGAGGCTGGCTTGAGGCCAGGAGTTCAAGACCAACCTGGGCAACAAAGCGAGACCTCCATCTCTACCAAAAATAAAATTTAAAAAATTAGCTGGGTGCAGTGGTACAGTATGAGGCTGTAGAGAGAGATAATGACCAAATATTCAAAAACTGATCAGTCATCAAGCCATACATTCAAAAAGCACTACAAAACCCAAAAGGTATTTGGATACAATACTGGTTAAACTGGAAACCAACAGGGGCAACACTGGTTAGCAGTCACCTACTAAAGCTGAACCTAAGTATGTCCTATGATGAGGCACTACCACCTAGAAGAAAGGTACATCTGTATCAAAAGTCAGATATAAGAATGTTCATAACTATTTATTCTTAACAGCCCCAAACTGGAAACAACCCAAACATTCCTCAACAATAAAATGCTAAACAGATTGTATAATAGTCATCCAATGGAATACTCTGCAGCAATAAAAATAAATGAACAATTGCCATATACAACAAAAAACATGAATGAATCATATTATATAGACAGTGCTGAGCAAAAAAAAGCTAGAATCAAAAGAATAATACTGCATGCGTTAAATAAGGTTGGAAAACAAGGCCAAACTAAGCCATAGTTTTAGAAATCAAAATAGTCACTAATTCTTGGGAGAAAGGTGAAGGTAGTAACTGGAATGGGCATGGAGTACAGAGAAATTTCAACACAAACAAAACACACACCATAAAAAAAAAAGATCTCAGACTACATTAAAATTAAAAACTGCTATTCATCAGAACATAAAAAGCAGGAAAAAAGCCACAAATCTAATAATATCTGCATTTCATATAACAAAAGATTAGTATCCAGAACGTATTATAAAGTACTCTTATAAACCAGTAAGAAAAAGACATAGAAACTAGTAGGAAAATTAGCATAAATCTTCAAAAGGAACTTCGCAGAAAATAAAACACAAATGGCCAAACATATGAAACAAATGTCTAATTGTATTAGTAATCTGGGAAAAGCCAATCATAAGCTTTAGAACCTACCAGACAAAAAGAAAAATGTATGGCAATAGGAACTCTTACACACTGTTGGGAGGACTTGAAATTTGTAAAGCCACTGGGAAAAACCTGGTGTTAGTTAATTTAAAGATGTACATAACCTGTGCAATTCCACTCTTAGGTAATATCTTACAGCAATATCTCTAAACAGGAACAGGAGTATTCTTAGCATTTTAGGAGATTAGGTATTTAGCCACTGACCATTACTGCTAGTAGCAATGCTTCCCAACTCCCCATCACTGTGACAAAAAGAAACATCCACACACACTTCCAAATTGGAGCAAGGGGCAGATACACAGCTCTGAGTGAGGGCCACTGCCCTAGAGAAGGGTTTTTTCAACCTGAGTACTACTGACAATCTGAACTGAATAATTCTTTGTTGAGGGGGGCTCTCCTGTGCATTGCCTCTGCACTAAATACCAGTAACAACTGGGCAAGTGATGATAACCAAAAAAGGCTCCAGATACTGCCAAATATCTCCTGGAGGATAAAACCATCCCTGGTTGAGAACCACTGTCCTAGAGAAACCTTTGCAGTAAGTGCATCAAAAGATATGTACAAGAATGTTCAGAGCAGTACGTTGGTAACAGCAAGAAACTGGAAAAATCAAAATGCTTATCAACACTAAAGTGAGAAAATAAATTGATGTATATTCTTATGATGCAAGACTATATGGCAGGGAAATTGACCTACAGATTCCTGCAACAAAACAGATGAATCTTAGGAACATAATTTAGATGATCAAAGCAAGTCAAAGACAAATATGATTCCTTTTTATATAAAATTCAAAAACAAGCAACATAAAACAGAACCTTGTTTAGAGTTACAAAAAAGCATGTTGAAATTATAAAGAAAGGGCTGGGCATTGGGATCACGCCTGTAATGCCAGCACTTTGGGAGGCCGAGGTGGGTGGATCACCTTAGGTCAGGAGTTCGAGACCAGTCTGGCGAATATGGTGAAACCCTGTCTCTACTAAAAATACAAAAATTAGCCAGGGATAGTGGAGAGTGCCTGTAATCCCAGCTAGTTGGTTTAGTGAGGCAGGAGAATCACTTGAACCTGGGAGGTGGAGGTTGCAGTGAGCTGAGATCATGCCACTGCACTCCAGCCTGGTGACAAGAGTGAAACTCAGTCTCAAAAAAAAAAAAAAGAAAAAAGAAAAAGAAAAAATTATAAAGAAAGACAATGGAACAGTAAACACAAGATTCAAAGTACTGTTACCTTTGTGGGAAGGAAACAGTGTACAAATGTGGAGGCACACATAAGAATTTTACTTTTTTTTTTTTTTTTTTTTAAGGAAACAGCGTCTTGCTATGTTACCCAGAGTGATATTCACAAGCATATAAGAATTTTAAAGGCAATGGTAATGTCCTATTTTCTAACTGGATGTTTGGATATTTGTTGTGTTTTTTTTATGCCCTACATAATACATATGTAGATATTATGCCTATTCAATATTTAATAACAAAAATTAAACGATTAAAAAAAAAACTATTGTAGCTAGAATGCTAAGCTGGTTCCTCTGATTCAAGTTCCCTGGTATCCACACCTTGGGTAGGCGGAATATCACTAGTTTAAAAACCTAAAATCTGAAATGATCCAAATTCTGAAATGCTCCAGAATCCGAAATTGACATGATGTTCAAAGGAAATGTTCATCGGAGCATTTCAAATTTTGAATTAGGGAGGCTCAACTGGCATAATGAAAATATTCCAAAATCCAAAGAAATCTCAAAATACAAAACACTCCTGGTTCCAAGCATTTTACATTAAGGAATACTAAACCTACAACATCTTCTTTTGAAGGTGGATAGCACCCAAAACTTGCTTCTAACTAATGGAATATGGCAAAAGTGATGAGATTTTGAGGATATGGTTTAGGTCCCTAATGAATTGACTTTAGATTAGTAGAAAGGGAGATCATTCGGAATGAATCGGATCTAATCAGTTGAGGCCATCAAAAGAGGGTAAGAGATTCTCTTGCTGGTTTGGAAGAACCAGGTTCCACAAGTTCTTCAGGTGCAAGGAAATAAATTCTGCAACAAATTCATCATCTTAGAACAGGACCCTGAGCCTCCTTGAGCCTCAGATATCTGAGACTGGCCCTCACAGACACCTTGATTGCAGTTTTGTGATATCGTGAGCAGAGGACCCAGCTAAGCCATGCCTGGACTACTACTACTGCTACTACTACTACTACTTTTTTTTTTCTTTTTGAGACAGAGTCTCAGGCTGTAGTGCAATGACACAATCTCAGCTCACTGTAACCTCCTCCTCCCAGGCTCAGGTGATTCTCCCACCTCAGCCTCCTGAGTAGCTGGGACCACAGGCACATGCCACCACGCCCGACTAAATTTTAAATTTTTTTGTAGAGATGGGGTTTTCCAACATTGCCCAGGCTGGTCTCAAACTCCTGGGCTCAAAATACTGGGATTACAGGCATAAGCCCCCACGCCTGGCCTATGCCTGGACTTCTGACCCACAGAAACTGTGAAATAATAAATAGGTATTGTTTTAAGCCACTAACCTTGTAGTAATTCGTTACACAGCACAGAAAGCTAATATAAACACTTTTTAGAATTTTTATTCCTAAGAAAAAAGACAACTCTATCATTAATCATTGTATTGAGAAATTAAACACCTAACTTTGCTATTGGGTCTCCATAAACAAAGAATTTTGAACTTCTCCTGTTTAGTGTGGCTGAAGCAGATAAAAAGCATGATTCTCAAAGCTGTACGATCTCAGGTATGGATCATTCACATCAGTAAGTTAAAAGGGGCAGTACATGCTCATATTTACTCAGTTAAAAAGACAGAAAGCAACTGTCAAATCCACACTTACCAAATGAACAGGTTAAAAAATAAACATAAAAAAAGTCCTCAAAAAATCCCTGAGAGTATATAATACAATCAGAGTTGTGGGAAGTTTCCAACAACTCTGAGGATCATACTGCCTTCCCCTATAGTCTACACTCAAGTGAAGAATTATTTCCTATTTTTCTTAATCCTAAAAGCACAGTGTTTGACACATAGCAAGTGTTTATGATCTGTTGAATAAAATAACTCCATTTCAAAAGGAGAATATCTGAGGCCCAATGATCTACCCAAAGTCACACTGTGTTAATGGCAGAACCAAGACTAAGATAAGGTCTCCTCTCTGTGAATCAAGTGCTTTCTTCCTGTGTCAGAATTCAATACTTAATTATGGTCAACCCTCGTTAAATACAACACATACTATAGAAATCATTAACTGAGTATTAAATATTCAAAATAATTTTTCATAAAATTAATTCCATCTGCCTCACTGTTTTGTGAGCCTGTCTGTCCAAAGTTCTTACCACTTATGGTACTAAATAATTAACAATTTTCTGCTCCACATAAACTAGAAAATGAAATCGTTCTATTGATCTGAATCAATAATTATACTTTTAATTTTCTGAGGCATTTATTAGCCTAATACAGGAAACAACAATCTCTTCCCAGAATAATCAAGAAAGAACCAAAGTAGTTAATGCTACCCTTTAAATGGAGAGGAGCCTATACTCCTTTTTTAAACAGTCATCAATCAATCCTAGTAAAAAAAATATATAAAATACTTCAAAATATATGTGCCTCACAGTAGTCTGAATATTCTCTTTAGTGACACCTGCTTTTTCTACTTTGAAACATTTCTTTTGAAATAGCCCACCATTCAAAATATTTTAGAGATGTTATAAATGTACGTAAACAGGTACCAAAAGTTTTATGGTCCCATCTCAACATGTACAATTTTAAAAGTCATGTGACAGTATTTTTAAAATGTTTAATGTTGATTATATAACTTCGTTACTTTTAAAGGGAAAAAGCCCTTGCATTAATACAAAAAATGCTGATTTTAGGGAATAGGTTCCTACTTAGGAATTTAACTAATTTCAAGGAAACATAAGGATCTCTTTGCAACCCTTTCATTTTCTTGGCAGAGATAACAGAAATTGTATCTAGCTAATGGTTAATGTGGAGTAGGAGGATATCACAGAGTGGTACAAAGTAGGACACTAGAATCTTTGATAATTTCTCTTTATCTGTAAAACAAGAAACTCTAGTTACTTAGTCAGTAGTTGCCAGGTATGAGATGAGGTGAGGGGTTTATGTTTGATGGTGGTACTGATGCATGCAGGCTGGAATCTTACTAGTAAGAGTCTGTAGAGGGAGGATCCTATCTCCACACCACTTACCCATTCTGCATGGATTCAGCAATCCTCTTCACATTGTTATGTTAAAAAGTGGTACCCAATTCTTTATAACAAGAAAATGATAAACTTCTATCAATCTAAGAATGTTAAAAAGGGGAAAAGGTTAAGGGTTTATTTTCATGACCTACTTCTTATAGTCAAATACATATCAGCAGGTTTCTCAAGTTAGTTGAAATAGGCCCATCCAAAAAGAGAAAGGAGAGAACTCTCACACAAGTCATCATCACCAAAGGTGAATTAAGAGGACTTACTGTTAAGGAAGCAATCCCTTTGTGATAGAATTTTAAAGATTCAGCAATACAAGAAAGTGCTGAACTATAATTTTCCTCTTGCAACCCAGTGAGACACTGTTCTGCATGTGAAAACTCCTTCAAACTATTTAGCCAGAAGTAGAAGTGTTCTGAGGCCACCTGAGTCAGCAAACTCTGATAAAGCTCTTTGGCCATGTCATGATTACCCTAAAAACAAAAAAAGAAAGAAAAAAGAATAGAAGGAGCACATGGTGAGGTTCTTACATTGAAAGAGTTGATGCAGCAGCTAAAAGAGAAACCCAAACCTAGGATATGTCTGAAGAATCATTCCTCATATTATGTAATTCTCTGAGACTCTGTCTAAATATTTCCACAGAGAAAATATGCTGAGTTGCTTTTATGTAACATAATGCTTGAAATTCTTTACTAAAACAGTTCCAAAAGAGAAAATAAATGGAATTAACTATAAACCAAGTCTAGAACTTTAGCCCAAAATATAGAAAGTATAAATACTTTTTAATGCTATTCTAAATGAACTATTTAGTGGGTAAGAGAAACCCCAGGGGAAAAGGCATAGTTGTTGGGAGAAATGTGAATAGCACTTAATGCCTGGGGCCAGGGATGCTCAATGTCCTGCAATGCTTGGGACAGAACAGTAAAATAAAGAACTGTCTTGCCAAGAGTGTGTGCTCCTCCCCCATTTGAGAAGCAACATAAAATTAAGAACATGCACTTCAATCACCTAGAGTAATGCTTTCTCAAACTTCTCCCCAAAGGATTTTTTTTTTTTCAATTTAGTTTTAGTAGAGACAGGCTTTTGCTATGTCAGCCAGGCTGGTCTCAAACTCCTGACCTCAAGAGATTCGCCCACCTTGGCTTCCCTCAAAGTATTGGGATTACGTGCATAAGCCACCCCACCTGGCCAGGATTTCTGTACTAACCAAGGTTTCTATTTCCTCTCAAACAAAATTAATAAAACTTGTTAGGCTTTCCATATGGCTGAGAAGAGTACAGCATACTAAAGCTTTCCCATTTCTACTTCAGAATGACACGGTTGGGGAGAGGAACAAAGATGTGGTATACTGAGAAGGGAAGTAGAAACAGCGGGTGGTAGGTGGCCTTGGTTATAACGATACAGAGCAAAATGAAAGTGGCACTAACAACCTACAGCCAGAAAGGGCCCAGATTTTAACTTCCTCATTACTAATACCAACAATATATATACCATTCTTTTATGATAAAAGTTAAAAATCAGGTCCTTTCCTTCCTCATCTTCAGAACCCATGATTAAAAGGTTATTCAACTTTATTTTTAGTTTTGACTACGACTAATAATCATACAGTTGAAGGTACATGACCTGACATTTCCGCCAACCCAGTTCACTCAGAAGGGTAACACATACCATTCTGGAAGCCTGTCTGGCAATACGGTATACAGTCCATCCATTGGAGACACTTTCAAGCTGCTGCTTAATTACTGCCTTACTTTCCACAGATAATGCCTTCTGACTTGCTACAAAAATCACAGTAGCCAAACTCACCTAACATTGGGCAAGAAGAAAACCAAGAAAATCATTTAATTTTATCCAGTGTCATTGATAACCTACCCCAAAGGGAGGAAAACTAATTAGAGCCCACTGCAAAAGAACAAAATTTGTTTTCCATTGACATTTATTTAATTTTTTATTTTGAAGTCATTAAGTAATTTATTCCATTCACTCAGGGCACTCTTTATAATAGCAAATAAGTAGAAGCAATATCCACAATATGGATAAATAAATTATATAACATAATCACACAATGAGATACGTAAGTAAAATGGATAAACTAGAGATAGACTTACCAATATAGATGACAAGGAAAATAGGCAAAAATATGCAAAATGCAAAAGATTACAAGCAGTATGATAAAGTTTACATAAAGTTAAAAATATGCAAAATACTGCATATTACTTAGGGATATACACTTTGGTAGTAAAAGAATAACAGGCATGGGAATGATAAATATCAAATTCAGGATAGTGGTTACCTAAGAGAAGGGAGAAGATGCTATCAGCAAGATACACAGGGGGCTTCAACTAAACTGTTAATACCTTTTTCTTAAGCTAGATAATGAATGGAAGAGTCTTCACTGTATTATTCCTTAGATTTTTTTGAGTATTACATTTCGTAATTTAAGACTATCTTAAAGTAGTACTCACAAAAAAGGTATCAGGACCATTAGTTCAAAATGCCACTACATAATAAATAACTTAGCTAACTGCCTCTTAATATTTCAAAGCTAATTCATATAAAGATCCATACATTTGGTCAAGGTAACCTTTTCTGGCAGTAAATGATGAGATGGTGTCAATCTTTTATACAATTCCCTCTGGAGGATTAAATATAAAACAGGCTTGAATAAGTCATTTCATTATATTTCTTCCCACAATATGGAATGGCGACCTTACAACTTTCATTTAATTTACAATTATTTAGAATATAGCCTACTCTCAGTCCTGCAGAACTTTTCAACTAAACATCTTATAGCTTCCACAGTTTCTGTTTCTTTCTAAGCATGTACCTTTCCTAACCCCAAGGGTCTACAGAAGCCTAAACTGAATCCTAAACAGCTAAAGAGGTCCTGGAATGGAAAACATAAATTTGGGCTAATTTATGGTCATTATTGTCATTAGATTTTTAACTTCTATTTTCTGAAGTACAAAATAGGGTTTAGTTCATTATTTACTTTGTATAAGGAAGAAAAAAGTTTCATTTTCATTTTGTCCTTTCATTTTCATTTTGTCCTTTGGCTATACTAAGCTGATTTGACAGGGTTTAGGAAGAAAGCAGTTTTAGAGGTGAACAAAACATGGCTTTCTAAATCATAAGTGAAAAAAGTAAAAAGCTCATACAGCCAATTCTATTTTGACATCAGCACACTCTTTGGTCTTAGGTAATGAATTTAATCTATTGTTTGTTCTGTTTTTTAAGTAAAGTCAAACAGTAATGCTAACTTAAAAGTAATTCCCACTAGACCAGATCCTAGTCATTCAAAGGAGATTCAAAATGTGGCTTTTTACCAGAAGTTCTTGTTGCTTGTCTGTGGCTGATCGTCCAATCACCTTGTACAGCTCCATGAGGTCACCAAGCATCCCATCACCCAGCACCGGCAGTTGCATGGCAATGGCTGCCAGGCAATGGCACATCAAAATCCGGGCAGCATCTTGAGCACTGTGCAACTGAGTCAACAAGGTCTCAACCACTGACTGGCTAAGATGGGGCCTGCCCTTGGCTAACTTCACCATACAGTTTAGAGCAATCTGCATGCCAAAAAGAAAATTAACTAGTTACATTTTGAAGATACAGATGAAGCTTTAAAAAAAAGAGCTTTGTACAGGTTACTGGGGAAAATCAAGGGTGAGGTTTCTTGTAGGCATAGCATTTTTCTTCATAAGAAACACGAGGTACTGAATCCCACATTAGGGTTTGTGAAGTGCACTACGTTTAAAATAACAAATTAGGACTGCACGTCAACCACTCATTTCAATCTAAGACTATCAAAATACTTTTAAGAAAGATGGAAATCATAAGGAAGAATGCTGAAGAGGCAAATATATGCCAAATGTCACCACCATTGTACTATCATTACTTTTCAGGAACTGCTTCTGAAGTGTGGCTTGTAAACTATGCCAGCATCTCCCAGAAGGAAAATAAAAATATAGATTCCCGGGCCCTACCCTAATGAATTAACATACGTGTGTGTGTGTGTGTGTCTGTGTGTGTGTGTGTGTGTGTGTGTTGAGGCTACCGAGGGTTCACAGTTTTAAAAAGATGCCTTAGATGACTCTAAGTACACTCAAGTGGGAAAGAGATTCCTAATTTTCTCTTATTTCTCAACTGAAATCTAAAAATCAATTTGGCTACAGAATTTCTCTTATTAAGGCCTTGTTAAAGGCATCACTAATATCCAGTCAAAAACTAGAAACCTAGAAATATTCCCACTTTTACATAGCTAACATATTCTTTTGTCAAATCTCCAGTATTCACTGTTAGCGCCTTTCCAATCTCTCTACCACATCATAAATCTCTTCCTAATTCCAATTTCTTGAAAAGATGGGCCCTTCAATCCATCCTTCACAATGCAAACACGCAGCTATCAGTGGGGTGTTAGGCACACACATAAACTTTAGAGTCTGATAAATGCAAGGGCTGAAGCTCAGCTTGCCGCTTATTAGCTAGGTGGCTTTGAACAAGGTACTTCCATCTCTCTCAGCCTTAAGTTTCTGATGTGTATAAGAGAGAAACACATTTCATTATAGGGTTATTGAGGGACTGAAAGAAATGTATAATATAAGTCTTCAACGAAGTTTGGCACATAATAGACATTCAAATAATAATAACTATGACAAAGGTTACCATTACTTTAAATTATATTATCTCCTCATTATCTATAGAATCAAAGCCATAATAGCATGTTATTTGATATCCTCTATGATTGAACTACTTTTCCAATCTCACATTATTTCATCCAGCCACAGTGGGCTAGTCACCATTCTTCCACCACAACAGGTACATTCTTACATTCAAGTCTTTTATAATAGTGGTCATTGGGCTCAATCTTTCCTCATTACTGTAATTCGATTCCACCTTTCACAACTTAACTCATATGACACTTACTTGAAGTCTTCCCTAATATCCTTGGTTAAAGTTAATCATTCCCGACTCTGACCTCTCATTAGAACTGCACTTCTTTTGTGAAGTGTCAGAGAATGTATTGTGTTCTGCTTGGTATTATAGTCTCCTATATAAACATCAGTAGCCTATTCTAGATGGAAAGCTCTGCTATTACAGGAACCTTTCTTGGCCATCTATGTATGTCCCACTGTGCTGAATCCAGCATTTTACTGACACCCACAATTGCTGGAAAAAAGATTTGCTTTTAAAAAAAGTTTTAAATGTACTGTGGTTCCAAGGGGATTCTGAGGATCCCCTCAGAATGTGTTGCCAAACACCTGTTGTCTACTTCTCTTCCCTACTTCTTATTAGCTTTCACTTAATGATATTACTATCTTTATTGTTCATCACTATGACCATATCACTACTTTCCTTAACATGCTAAAATGAGCCATGACTTCCTCGAAACCATACCTTAGACAAGCTAACGCTCTTACATGTACCAATGTTTATCTAAGTTTCTTACTTCTATTAACTATGCTTTTCCTTATTAATTTTGCACCATCACAAATTATATTTCATGTTTCACTCCAAAAAGAGTAGTCTCACTTCACATTTTAATTTTTTTTTTTTTTTTTGAGACAGGGTCTCATTCTGTCACGTAGGGTAGAGAACAGTGGTGCAATAATGGCTCACTGAAGCCTCAGCCTCTCGGGTTTGAGCGATCCTCTCACCTCAGCCTCATGAGTAGTTAGGACTACAGGTGTGTCCCATCATGTCCAGCTAAACTTTAAAAAATTTTTCCAGAGATAGGGTCTCAGTAAGCTGCCCAGGCTGATCTTGAACTCCTAGGCTCATGCAATCCTTCTACCTTGACCTCCCCAAAATGCTGAGATTACAGTGCCTGGCCTCATTTCACATTTTAAAAATCTTACATATCTCTAAGATGATTCCCGTAACTGAGTGAAAGTGAAAATTCCTTAAAATATTCTTCCCTTGGCTTATAAACTAGGGCTTATGCCATTGGGAAATTAATGAACGCTTATGTTAAATTAATGAACATTTCTGAGTTTGGCTGCAGTCATTTCAACAGTTTTTTTTGTGGTTTTATCAGTTAGATTAAATCAGTGTGGCTTTATCAGCTAGATATAATCACTTAGATTAAAACTTCTAAGAGTACCAGAGCTATATCTGCTTAACTTTGCTTTCCATTGCCTAAGACCATCATATATATCTATTACAACTTAAAAAATAAAAGTTTTCACCTTTAAAGTGGCCTGAGCACCTGGACTATCATCTTGACTACAAAGTACCAGTAGGGATTCCAGGCCAAAGACAGCGTCTTGTTCCAGTGCCAAAAGATCTAGAAGAAAAACACTAAGCTTTATGATGGTCAAGTGATGTGTGTATAAACACACACACACACATATATATGCAAACACACATGCTCTCTTAGAAAAAACATTAAGGAGTTTAAGATACAGGGAATTATTAAATGGATGAACCTAACCTTCCTTGAAAAAGTACACATGGCATTACTTCAAGAATGTAAAGTCTATCTTCAGACTTTATTTCTACCACTTTATTGAAGTATTTATAAAAATATACACATTAAATCAAGAGCTAAAGCCACAAAGCTATAAATAAAGCAAAACTGAAATAGTATCACCAGCTTAGCTAAGGAAAATACTAAGAACAGCAAACTATGCAGTATGTGTTAATCTCCCTAATCGGAAATAAATTATGCAGGTCCATTTTTACCTAAGATATAACAGTTTTCAGCTTCTAATGAAAGCTGAACCACTTTTAGAAAATAATGACTCCATATAACCTTATTAATGTTTTAAGTCTGACCATAAAGAATGAACCTCTTAGATGTCTCATGAAATAGCAGTACTACAACATTTTTTCACTACCATAGGGTTAAAATTTCTCTGAAGGTTTTAGAAAGTTCTGAATATATTAGTTACCTTTAGGTTAATATATTTCAGTGTGTTCTCAATACTGAAACAAGCAGTTTTCTACGTTACATGGGAGAAAATACTCTTTGCTATGCCAATGTAAAACAGGCTTAATTATTCAACTTTAAGAAATGTTTCCTGAGTGTTGGAGCTTAGCAAACAGAGTAAAGGCTAGTGAAGGTCAGGTTGCTAGAAAAAACAAGTACTTGGAACAAGCAGTGCTGAAGGCTAGGGGGGATAAGAGGAACCACTAAGATTGTAATCCTTAATAAAGATCAAAATCAGCACTGAAACAGATGGAATATCCAAAATGCATTTCTTGTTCTTGAACACAAGTCAAAAGATGTTAGGTAGACAACAAAATATGCGCATTATTTTCCTTGCATGTCCTTGATTATCCAAGTCAGCTTAATGCCACATATACCTAGAGTAAATTCTATGAAAATTTAATTCACATTGGTCTGCGAATTCACTTGCCTCTAGGTGAAACTATTTGTTATTTAAGTCCCTTGAGAACCTAAGTAAATTTTCTAGGTTTTTGTATAAGTGAACATACCACCTTATACAAAAGGGGTAGAGTACTAAGCAATCTCTATCCACCAGCACCATATACACAAAGGCAAGCAGTGGAAGGAAATGGGCAATGCTCCATAAAACCTTTCAATTCCACTCCCAAGGTCTTAATCTCTTTATTATTTTTCACAAGGATAAAGTAGTCTTGAGAACACATGCTCTAAGAACACTATGAAAGGAGTCAATCTGTAGATCAAGGCTCACAGGCTAAAAATAAGGGATTGAAAAAAATCAAACAGAATTCTGTCCAAGGTCTAAACCAAAGTTTATATATAATATCAATCCTGATCAAACTTACCTTTTTCTTGACAAGAAACAGTTATATTAGTTAGGACTCTAACTCCATGAGCTGCAATGCCCCTGTTATTATGGTAACAGCACTCTTGGGCTAATTTGACTAAATCAGAAGATCTGGGAGGAGAACTCACATTTCCTAAAAAAGCAGAGAAAAGTAGTAGAGACTCTAATTCAAATAATTCAAAAACAGTTCAGCTTATAGATTCAATTTTCTTAATTTTTGAGAAAAATCTCTAACAATAAACTTCAACGAAATTTCCTACCACAATCCCACTATCAATACGTATCAGCATTTCTCTCCATTAATGTACTTAAAATAGGTATGTGCCAACAGTTTTGTAATGACTAAGATCTAAAATCAACATATAATTTCTTAAAAAATATTAATAAAAATTGACTAACAGTACAAAAGCCAAAACAACTATCCTAAGAGTTCAAAGGAATTCTCATTAAAACAGGTATTATTATAGGCCTCTTGTCAGACAAAACCACACTTTCAAGATAGGAGAGAAAAGAGAAAAAAAAATAAGTTTGCTTTTTTTTTCCATCTCAGATTGCTAGCATACATTTATACCTCAAAGGGTTTACATAAGAATTCATGATTTTAGAGCTGGAAAGAATTTTGGAATCATCTAACTTAACACACCCTATTTTTACAGATGAAATCAAAGCCCAAAGCCCCAAAATTTTAAGAATCTTGCCATTAAGGTCATAAAACTTACTAGTCATGTACTAATACCCCTGTTATTATACTCTTCTGCTTTATACCTTAAATTTCATGCTATAGATTGCAAAATTTTTTAAATTCACATTTGAAATTCTGGAATGCAAGGTTCATGTTGTAACTATTGTAATTTACAGTAGAGAAGCCCTCAGTTATAACTGCATAAGCTTCAAGAAAATAAGGAGATTAGAGCTTGTTCCACCACTTAAAAGAGTCTCCCATTACTGTCTTCCTTTCCTCTGCTTATTTTTCCATGATTCCTGTCAACTTCAACTTTGTCTCTCATACCGAGGGTGACTGTATTTTTTTGAGGCTGAAAGGGACACTATTAAGAATTACAATAGGCATAAACCATGACTATCTGAGGTGGCATGGGACCTATGGTCACTTTATTGATTTCTGGTTTAATATAATACAAGCTTAGGAGACAGCCTCAGTGTTTTTTTGGTTTTTGTTTGTTTTGTTTTGTTTTTTTTGAAACAGTCTTACTCTGTTGCCCAGGCTGGAGTGCAGTGGTGCAATCATGGCTTACTAGAGATCACAGCTCACTACAGTCTCAAATTCCGGGACTCCAGCGATTCTCCCACCTCAGCTTCCAAGTAGCTGAGAACACAGGTGCATGGCACCATACCCGGCTAATTTCTTTGTTTTTTGTAGAGACGGGTTCTTGCTTTGTTGCTCAGGCTGGTCTCAAACTCCTGGCTTCAAAAGATCCTCCCAACTTAGCCTCCCAAAGTGTTGGGATTACAGGTATGACCTACCATGCCTGGCCCCTTCAGTGTTTTTAAGTTAGGCAAAACATTAGAAAGATGAAACTGTATCTTTATTTTTTCAAAACTGTGGAAATTGTATTTCCTCTATTGTTTTTGTCCATGTGATATGCACAATGCGGAGTCATCTATAAATTTACAAACATGTTTTATAACTTATTTTTTCTTTGTTTTATTCCCAGCAACACTCACCATAGAAAACTTAGGGGGAAAAAAAAAATAGAAAACTCCAAAGAACAATACAAATATCATACCAAATTTCACAAACCAGTATGAGCTTACTGTTAATTTTCTGAAATATTTCTTTTAAATCTTTTTCCCCCTATGTACAACAGTACAATTTAAAAACTCACACATAATCAGGATATGTAGATACTGGCCAATATCCTGCTTTTAAAATCTAATATTTTTTAGCCTTTTCCTATGTTTTCTAGGAATAAGATTATTTTTAATTTAATTTTTATTTATTTTGTAATGATTTTCTAAGATAAACTCACAAGGCTCGCACGGTACAACAAAGAGTAGAAAACGGTAAAAGGCTAGTGAGAGAAAAGTTTTCCTCCCCGACCCAATGTTATCAGCTTCTTGTGTAACATTCCAGAGAGTCTATCGACTTACAAGCACATTTCTTTCTTTCTTTTTCCTTTTCACATACTGTTTTGCACCTTGTTTTATTTTTCTTTAAATATTATATCATGGAGACTGTTCCATGCCATGTTTTCTTTTTAGTAAATTGCATTGATTTTTATTGCAGTGATGTGTCATAATTTCTTTGAGTCCTCTATTGATGGACCTTTTAATGCTATTACATCCTCTACTGAGGGATAATATTTTGCTATTATATAAAATGGTGCTAAGAATAATCTTGTATTTATGCCATTTCTCAATGTGTGACTATGTAAATAAGATAAATTCCTAGAAGTGGAATGTCTGGGTTATCTGTAATTTAATGAGTATTTCCAAATCACCTATGTACAAGCTTAATAATTTACATTCGCGGCAGCAATAACTGCTTACCCACACCCTTGTCAACACACCATGTTTATCAAACTTCTAAATCCTTGCCAATCTGATGGATTAAAATTATTTCAAGTGTTGTTTTAAGGTGCATTTATCTTAAATATGTCTGATATTGAACATCTTATATATTTGAGCCATTTGTTAGTGATGATTTAGACATACTAAATTTAAGTTTGCTGTTTAAACTACTTTTGGCTACACTGAAAAAACCTAATCAACAGAAATAAAGATTTACAATTATTTATGGAAATAATCTAACTTTGGAAAATCCTTGACTTTTATTTTTTATAAATATTATCTAGTCTATTTAAGCCTTTGCTTAATTCCATATATAAGCCAAAATTAACAAACTTCAATAAAAGGACAAATACCTAGCTTGAAAAGTGTTTAAATATTATAACCTGACATAATGCTAATACATGTATTTGGAATTAAAAAATAAAGAAAAAGAAAGTTATGCATGTAAGTCAGTTTGGTACAAAAAAGAGAATTCTGAGTCAGACCACTGAGTTCAGGCCTAGGCTCACACACTTCACAAGTATGTGAACTTTGGACATACCGTAGTCAAACCTTTGTGAGTCTCAGTTTCAATACTTATAAACTCCTTTGCATATGCCTCACTTGAAAGGCTACTTGTATGGGAAAGCTCTCATCTATTCTAATATATGATTAAGACTTTGTCTACCACAGCTCTTTCAAAGTGCAATGTCGGTGAAGGATGTTAACTGCAAGCTAAGAAATACACTGGCTGATTTATGCAGAAAAAGAATAAATTGAAAGCACCCTAGGTATATGGTAGGTTGTTTCTAAAGAAGGCTGTGATAATCTCTCACATCCCTTGTGGACATGCTCCTTTACCATGTGATCTTCCAATTCCATGTGACTTGCTTTGGCCAATAAAGCACTGGAAAACAGGCTGCAAGCAAAAGGTTGACAAGTGCTTGTGTGTTGGTGGCTTGCTTTCTTTTAGCTCCAACCAACATCCTGAAAACAAGCCCAAGCTAGCCCATCAAGAGTTGCATGGATAAAAACTAAGGTGCCTTGGCAGAAAGCCTTTCAATTTCTAGCATGTGAATAAGGTCATCTTAGACCATCCAATCCTGGTCATACATGACCGCAGTCACATAAGTGACCCCGAGTGAGGCCAGTAGGACTGCCCAGCTGAGTACAGTTAAAATGGCTGATTGACAGAATTAGAGCAAATAAAAAGGACATGGTTTTAAGCTACTCGTTTTGGGGTGATTTTGTTATGTAGCAATAGATAATTGATAACGTACTTCACAGAATCACTGGAAAGCCTGCAAAATTAATAGGAAAACAAGGTCAGAAAACAAATGAGAAAAAGGCCAGGGAGTAACCAAGACCACAGCCCAAAAGACCATGCATGGAATTAGTCCAGTGAGGACACAGCAGCCATTGTTACTGATTATTTCACCTCACAGCTTAACTTCTGTCACAGGGTACCAGACATAGCAAACACCCACTGCTAGAGTATATTCTGGAAACAAATGTTGCACTTTCATTGCTACATCACCACATCCCCATTCTCTCATATCCCCACTTCCTTGTTGTTACTGGCTCCCAATTCAGTCTGTGGCATGGAAATGATTAGTCGAGTCCAGGCCACATGTAAGCACACTAGCTGGAAGGGAGGTGTGACAATAGAGTATCAGGTCTTTTTAGCTTCCTATTAAGACTTACAGGGCAGGGAATTCCCTACACCTAGAAAGTATCATACACTATGCGGCCATAAAAGGGACAAACAAATCTACATTACAGTTCTTTAATTCAAACTAACTGACTACAAAAGGAAGCAACAGAGGTTCCACAAAGCTTGCATTAAAACAAAACAACCAGCCCGGGCACAGTGGCTCATGCCTGTAATCCCAGCACTTTGAAAGGGCAAAGTGGGTGGATCACTTGAGGCCAGGAGTTTGAGATCAGCTTGAGCTAAATGGTGAAACTCCATCTCTACTAAAAATACAAAAATTAGCCAGCCATTGTGGCGGGCATCTGTAGTCCTAGCTACTCGGGAGACTGAGGCAAGAGAATTGCTTGAACCCAGGAGGTTTGGGTTGTAGTGAGCCAAGATCCCCCCACTACACTCCAGCCTGGGCAACAGAGTGAGACTTTGTCTCAAAACAAAACAACAACAAAAAACAAAGAAACAAACAAAAAAACCCAAAACGACAAAAAAGTTTAGCTTTAAGTCTGTTAGGTAAGCAAGCTCCTTACTGGGCATTAATGAAAGCATTTTAGAGTTAATCATCTTCAACTGGTAACTAGGAAAGCATTTTGAGCTGGAGTAAAGTTTTATTTTAATTGTTTTCCAGAGAAATAATATGCACTTAAAAGGAAGCATATGACATTTGCTCTTAAAACTCACTACTACTTGACCTTTGAGATGTACTTAAATTCAAAGGGCACTTTGAGTCAGAGATATACAAAAGCAAATCAAGTATTTTAAGCATCTTTAAAAAAATTTTCACCCACATATAATTCAAAAAAAAGGACAAACCTAGAAAAATATATTATTGACTCAAGATCAAGGATTCGAGATGTTGTTATCATAGGCATTAGTTAAGAAATCTGTTCAAATAAACCACCAGCATGTAATGGAGTATGAGATTTTTGAAACTTTCCCTGATGTTAAAGCTTTACAGAAGAAACAACCTGAAACATAAATACAGATAAAGGAGTTAGCACATTATTTATATAGTATCTCCCTTCTTTTCCTTACCTGGAACTGTACTGAAGTAATGTTTGATGGCGATGGTCCCTGAGAGTGTGGAAAGGACAGACAACATTCCTAGTTTTAAGCTGTCATAAGGAGTCTGGAGGGCACACTCACAAAGTGCCTGGAATGCAGAAGAGAAATGAATATAGAAGTTAAAAACATCAATATACTTCTAAATTGTCTACTCCATTTACATTTTCTGGTTTTTAGAAAATTATATATTAAGGACTTTTTTTCATGTTAAAAAACTTAAGTCGAGGCCAGGTGCAGTGGCTCATTCCGGTAATCCCACCAGTTTGGGAGGTGGGAGGATCACTCTAGCTCAGGAGTTTGAGACCAGCCTGGGCTCAATGTGAGGCCTTGTCTCTACAAAAATTCAAAAAATTAGCTGGGTATGGTGGTACGTTCCTGTGGTCCCAGCTACTTGGGAGGCTGAGGCAGAAGGATCGCTCGAGCCCACCAGGTCAAGGTTGCCGTAAACCATGTTCACGCCACTGCACTCTAGTGGGGGGACAGAGCAAGACCCTGTCTCAAAAAAAAAAAAAAACAAAACAAAAAAAGCACTAAGTCAAACTTCCAAACTCCTTACGGGAGCCTAAGGAGGCAGGATAACTAAATGTAAACTGTGTTGATACATAAAAAGGACACTAGGTAAAAACTAAAAAATTATGAATAAAGAATGAACTTTGGTTAATAATAACAATGCATCAATATTGGTTCATTTATAACAAAAGTACTATACTACTGTAACATGTCAATAATAGGAGAAATGGTGGGGGAATGTGGGAACCCTGTGTACTATCTTCTCAATTTTTCTGTAAATGTAAAACTATTCTGAAACCCCCACCATATTTTGCTTACCTAAGAGAGATATGAATATTATTTCATATATGTGTAATTTTTAAAAATAACAGAGAATATGGAATTCTATCTAGTTTCTAAGTGAATAGAGCTATCTTCCCCCATTTCTGGTCTTTTACTCTACTCTTGATCAGGTAGTTTGAAGTATTACCAAAACTAAGATGCTAGTTTTTCTTTCAATGCAGTGAACTATGAATATATAATCACAGTACAGTGACTCTTGCCTTATCCTTTATCACACGGTTCTGTATCATATGACTGCATGTAATGTAACAAGTCAAATAACTGTTTTGTTAAATTAATTTCCATTCTCCCACAAAGACAAAGGTTCAGAAAATAAGCAAAACTTAAAGTTTAAGGAAAAAGTTAAAAATAACATTTCAGAAAGGGTTAAAATAAATTTAATATGACCCTCAATAAAAATGTCAATAAAATTGCAGGACGATTTAGATTATCTGATTTTAAAGATCATGTGGAAAAATAAAAATCAGAAAACATCCAGAAAAACTGGCAAGGAATAGATTTAAATATATACTAGAATTTAATATATGATAATGGCATTTAAAATTAAAGATACCAGTTAAAACTACAAAGACAATTGACCAGTCATTTGGTAAAATAAAACTATATCCCTGTTGTTTTTTTTTTATGGCAAATAAAAAACCAAAACTGTAAAAAGTACTATGAGGTAACGTGGAACAATACAAAGATAAAAAGATAATTGGTAAACCTAGAAAAAAATATTCACATCATATAACATCAGTAAAGGACCAAGAACCTTAATATATACAAAGTTCTGGCCGGGTACAGTGGCCCACGCCTGTAATCCCAACATTTTGGGAGGCCGAGGCAGGAGGACGGCCTCAGGTCAGGAGTTCAAGACCAGCCCGGCCAACATGGTGAAACCCATCTCTACTAAAAATACAAAAATCAGCCAGGTGTGGTGGTGCACGCCTATAGTACCAGCTACTCAGGAGGCTGAGGCAGGAGAATCGCTTGAACCCAGGAGACAGAGGCCACAGTGAGCCAAGATCGTGCCACTGCATTCCAGCTAGGGTGACAGAGCCAGACTCTGTCTCAAAAAAAAAAAAAAAGTGCTTACTAATAAACAGGCAAAAACTCAATAAAAATTTGGTATTTCACAGAAAGAATGCACACAAATATCTTTTAAATAAAAAGTCTAACCTCATTCATACTTTGAAAATTTTAAATTAAAATGTGTCACTTTTTAACTATCAGATTGATCAAGGTTAAAGTTTGATAATACATAACACTGAAGAATATGGGGAAATAGGTGCTCTCACACATTGTTGTTAGAAGAGTAAAATGGTATAAATCTCTCTGGTGAGTCATTGGTATTAATTCTCAAAAATTTTAAAATATCCATCATTAGACCTAGAAATTTCTTTTCTGAAAATTTATGTTCACAAAAGTGATTTTTCACAAACTATTCGATGTAGAAATGTCAACAGTAACAGTAAAAGTATCAGAAACAACCCTAATGTCTATCAGTGGGGAACTGGGTATATAAAAGAAGTACCACATAGCTGATTAAAAAAAAAAAAAGTGCAGTAGATCTAGCTGCTAATATAAGATGTTTGGCTGGATGCGGTGGCTCACACCTGTAATCCCAGCACTTTGGGAGGCCAAGGCAGGCGAATGACGAGGTCAGGAGATCGAGGCCATCCTGGCTAACATGGTGAAACCCGGTCTCTACTAAAAATACAAAAATTAGCCAGGCGTGGTGGCAGGTGCCTGAAGTCCCAGCTACTCGGGAGGCTGAGGCAGAAGAATGGCATGAACCCGGGAGGCGGAGCTTGCAGTGAGCGGAGATCGCGCCACAGCACTCCAGCCTGGGCGATGGAGTGAGACTCCGTCTAAAAAAAATTAAAAAAAAAAAAAATGTTCCCCTATATTCAGAGGTAAAAGGTTTAAAACATGCATGTAGTGTATTTTCACTTGTAAAGAAAAAAAGATGGGGCACACACCGGTTTCCATATTGATGAAAAAGTTTAGGAAGGTTACATAAGAAACTATTAACAGTGATCACTTCTGCAGAGGAGACCTATAAGAGATGACTTACATTTCACTCACTGTATACTTTTGAACTCTAGAAATTTTTTGTCAGGTGCATGAATACTTTTTTGACTGAAAGAAGGACCTAGTTAACAAGAAAAACAGCAGCAGCACAAAAATTATCATGAAAGGAATGGAAATAGACCTGAAAGATGCAGTATGTTTCTGGTAACCGAAGGGAAGACAGTCTAGGTAATGCATACAACACATACTTTAGCACTTAGGCCAGAATATGAGGTGTTTAATTTTGGCCTGAGAGGAGAAATGTTCAAAAGGATAGAGGCTAAGATCAGGGGGGATTAGGCCAGATGATATAGGGCCTTAAAAGTTAGGCAATTAAAACCTAATGAAAAACGAAAAACAGAAGCCAGAGGAGAGGAATAATGGCATCTACAGTGTTAGGGAAGATAATTCTGGCAAATGGTAAACAAAACAAAGTTAACAAAGAGAACTCAGAGTGAAGGATGCCAACCTATAGCCTCTGTCAGCAATCCAGGCAGGTGGTGATGATGGCCTGAACTAGAATTTGGTGGCAGGAATGGAGAATAGTGAATGAGTATGACAGACATTTTAAAAGAGATTACATATCAAGAAATGAACAAGGATTCAACAATTATTGCAAACTTTCAAATCTAGTAACTAGATTCCATTTAAAAGATTGAAATTTATGGGGGATAAGTCAATTTTAGAAAAAGGACAGAAAATAGGATGAGATATGAAGTCCAAGAAGAAAACATCCACCAGGCATTTGGAATCTAAGATACAGCAAATTTTTAATTGGAAGACACACATCAGAATTCTGGCTCTGCCACCTACCATCTCTCTGATCTGAGCCAATTACTGAAATATTTGAGTCCCAACTTCTTTGTCTGTAAAATGGGGTATTTATAAAGAACTACTGATTTTCATAAAAAACACCTCTAGAAAAATATACAAGAGATATTGGTTGCCACTGGGCAAAGGAGCTGTGTATATGACAGAACAGTAGGTGGGAAATAGTCACTATATATCCTTTTGTAGTTTTGGAATTTTGACCACATGAATGCGCTGGCATTTAAAAAACTGAATCAAAATTAAAAATCAAATGTAAGTGAGGTGACATCTACTGTCTGTAAGATTACAAAGCCACTGAAAGTCAAAGCACTTTGCAACCCATACAGGCTACTATGCTAGAGAACAATATAGAAGCTCAGGTAAAAGGATTAGATTGTCGGAGGCCCTGCAAACCAGCATTAAGAAAGGCCATAAGAATGACAGAGAACAACTGGTAGAAAGCAGAGAGCCATGGACTCAACTTGGAAGAAAAAGGGCAGTGAAGAATACAGAGAAGGTGCAGGTTACATAGTGTAATGAATGAGTGAGGACAGTTAAGTGCCAAAGGGGCAGGTTGGCAGTGCCAAATGTAAAGTGCCTAAGCAAAGTGACAGGAAAACAGATCAAAATGCAAGTGTATAAAAGAAACAGCAGGGGATGAGGAAATAAAAGCAGATACAGATGCTGTTACTGAAGTTCAAAAGAATGTATTTTTAAAAAGTGATTATTATTTAATACTATAATTTATATTTATTTATTCAAGCACTTAGGCCATTTCCGTTTGTTCACTTTTTGTTACCTAAATTGGCCTGCCTTGTACTGTTAATTAACTTGTGATTAGGACTAATATCCTAAACCTAACAGCCCCACAAGTTAGGAACTACATCCTATATTTATATGTATTCCATATTATGTCTCAGATTGCTCTATGTATAATAGATATTTAGCCTTCTGTGATAATAAACTAGGTGAGACATTTTATATAAAATGACAATAATTTCAATAAGAATTTTACCATTTAAAAAACTGAATATTAGAAAATCTTGTGATAAAATTATTTACAACGTTATATTCTGTTTCTGTCATCTAGCACATTATTGGGAACCTAAAGCAGTCTCGGTAAATAAATACTCGTTTAAGCCTGGGTGCATAGCAAAGTCCTATCTCTACTAAAAAGTTTTTAAAAATTAGCTAGGTGTGGTGGGGCACATCTGTAGTCCTAGCTGCTTGGGAGGCTGAGGTGGGAGAATCACTTGAGCCCAGGAATTTGAGGTTGTAGTGAACTGCAATTGTGCTATGGCACTCCAGCTTGGGCAACAGATTAAGACTCTGTCTTAAAAATAATAATAAAATAAAAAACACTGATTTAAACGTTCATTAATCCAAACTAGTAAGCGTAACATGTGGGGAAAAGAAAGAGATCAGCCTGTTACTGTGTCTATATTGAAAGAAGTAGACATAAGAGACTCCATTTTGTTCTGTATTTGAGATGCTGTTAATCTGTGACCCTACCCCCAACCTTGTCCTTGCAAGAGACATGTGCTGTGGTAACTCAAGGTTTAATGGATTTTGCAGGGTGTGTCTTTGTTCCTAGAAAAGCTAGGTATTGTCCAAGGTTTATCCCCATGTGATAGGATGAAACAATGTTGCTAAAAGGTTTATCTCTAGGCACAGGATTTTCCTTTAAACTTATTCTTGTCACAGAGATCCTTGTTCTTATGTCTTACTGCTGATTTCCTCCCTAAAAACGATCCTATTGTCCTGCCACTCCCTTATCTTTAAGATGGTAAAGATAATTATCTATAAATACTAAGGGAACTCAGAGGCCGGTGCCGGCGTGGGTCCTCTGTAAGCTGAGCGCCGGTCCCCCGGCCCCCGCTTTTCTTTCTCTATACTTTTGTCTCTGTGTCTTATTTCTTTTCTCAAGTCTCTCGTTCCACCTAACGAGAAACATCCACAGGTGTGGAGGGGCAGGCCACCCCTTCATAACAGCAAATCATTAAGTTCCCCAGAAATGGTACGTCAATCACATTTCAATATAAAATCTGGTTTATGGACATTACCTACTACAAAATTGTTACCAGGATCATTTTTCATATCAACAAAAAGGAAAAACTGTCTTTTCAAAAGGAGTCCTCGGTTTCATTCATTACCACTGCCTTCTTCACTAACTATCTGGTCTAAATTTTCCTCTCTACTGGCTTAACTCACTACTCAACTAGAGGCTCTGGCCTGAATTATTGTTTTCTGGGTCAATCCCTAAATAGGGTCTTCTCCTATACCCTGGAATAGGACTGGCCACCAGGGATGTGTTCCAGAAAAGTATAGTAAAATGAAGTTTATAATCTTTAAAGTAAAAAAAAAAAAAAAAAAAAAAAAAGTTATGTTTGAAAGTATTCTGTCAGAGACATAATACCTCAAAGTTTTCTGTCTCCACTGTACTAACTGCAAAGAAAAAGATTATTACAAGAACTAATTCTAAGGCTGAACTTGTCACTCCTCCTAGTCACGGGTAAGGTACAAATTAGAAGCTCTCAGAAGAGAAAATGTTAAAAATAAAATTTGCATCTTTGAGACTATCTGGAACAAATAATATTTTGCTCTGTAACAGAGAGGTTGCATAAGTTAAATATTCTCTTCCAGTAAGACTACAGGCCGGGTGCAGTGGCTCATGCCTGTAATCCCAGCTACTCGGGAGGCTGAGGCAGGAGAATCACTTGAACCCAGGAGGCAGAGGCTGAGGTGAATTGAGATAGCACCACTGCATTCCAGCCTGGGCAACAGAGGAAAACTCCATCTCAAAAACAAAACAAAACATGTCTTCTTTTCAAACCCCTGAACTGTTCACAAAAAGTGATCTTACAATGGGCCACAAATAAACTTTAAGAATAACAAAAAGTTAGCAACAACAAAAATTCCACCAACAAATATGGAAAACTAATCGCTTCAAAAGTAGAAAACATTACACTAATGCCATGGTCAAAGAAGAAACAAAAATTGCTCTCATGGATATTTCAAAAAATCATTTACAGTAGCATTAAAACCATGAAATATTTAGGAATGTATCTAACAAAATATGTGCAAGATTTGTATGCTGAACTAAACACCACCCACGTGGCCCGGTGTGGTGGTACACGCCTATAACCCCAGCACTTTGGAAGGCCGAGGCAGGCAGATTGCTTGAGCCCAGGAGTTTGAGACCAGCCTGGATAAAATAGCGAGATCTCATCTCTACAAAAAAATACAAAAACTGGCTGGGCATTGGTGTGCACCTGAGGTTTCAGCTCCTTGGGAGGCTGAAGCAGGAGGATGACTTAAGCCCAGGAGGTCAAGATCGCAAAGAGCCGCGATCACACCACTGCACTCCAGCCTGGGCACTGGAGTGAGACCCTGTCTCAAAAAATAAATAAATAAAAATAAAAACCACTGATAAGATGAGGGATAAAATACTACAAATTGGGTACAGTGCATAGTGCTTGGGTCATGGGTACACCAAAATCTCACAAATCACCAAAGAACTTACTCATGTAACCAAACACCACCTGCTCCCCAAAAACCTATGGAAAAAAACAAAACAAAACAAAAAATACACTGATGAGAAACTGAAGAAGAGCTTAAAAAAAAAAAAAAGAGAGAGAGAGAGAGAGATAGGCCAGGTGCAGTGGCTCATGCCTGGAATCCCAGCACTTTGAGAGGCTAAGGCAGGTGAATCATTTGAGACCAGGAGTTTGAGACCAGCCTGGGCAGTGTGGCAAAATACCATCAATACAAAAATTAGACAGGCGTGGTGGCATGTACCTGTAGTCCCATCTACTTCAGAGGCTGAGGCGGGAGGATCACCTGAGGCTGCAGTGAATCATGATTGCACACCACCGCCCTCCAGCCTAGGCAACAGAGTGAAACCTAGCTCCAAACAGGAAGAAAAAAAAAAAAAGGAGAGATATACCATGTTAAAAAAAACCCACAATACTATTGGCCAGGCACAGTGGCTCTCACCTATAATCCCACCACTTTGGGAGGCTGAGATGGGCAAATCACTTGAGATCAGAAGTCTGAGACCAACCTGGCCAACATGGTGAAACCCCATCTCTACTAAAAATACAAAAATTAGCTGGGGGTGGTGGTGTGCACCTGTAATCCCAGCTACTTGGGAGGCTGAGGCAGGAGAATTGCTTGAACCTGGGAGGTGAAGGCTGCAGGAAGCTGAGATCACACCACTGTACTCCAGCCCTGGTGACAGAGCAAGATTTCATCTCAAAAAAACAAACAAACAAACAAACAAACAAACAAACAAAAAAAACAAAACCCCCCACAATACTATTAAAATGTCAATTCATCCCAAATTGATCTTTAGATGTAAAGACCAATAAAAATCCCAGCAGCCTTTTTTTGGTAGATATTGACAAACTGATTCTAAATTTTACATGGAAAGGCAGTAGACCTAGAATACCCAAATTGAATTCCTCGGCTCAAGCAATCCTGCCAGCTCAGTCTCCCAAGTAGTAAGGACTATAAGTATATACCAGTACACCTAGCTGATTTTTAAAAAAAATTTTTTTTGTAGAGACAGAGTCTCACTATGTTGCCCAGGCTACTCTTAAACTCCTCACCTCAAGTGATCCTCTCACCTTGGCCTCTTAAAAGTGCTGGGATTATAGGCATGAGCCACCACATCCTACCCAGCCTAACAATTTTGAAAAAGAAATACAAAGGTAGAGGACTCACACTATCTGATTCCAAGAGTTGCCATAAAATGACAGTAATCAAGACAGTGTCCTATTTGCTTAATGACAGATATACAGACCAATGGAACAGAATAGAATTTAGAAATAAATCCACACAGATATGGCCAACTGATTTTCAACAAAGATGCTAAAGTAATTCAATGGGAAAAGAAAAGTTTTCCCCATGAAAGGGTGCTACAACTGGCTATCCAAATGCACCTTGATGCCTATCTTATACCATACACAAAAGTCAACTCAAAATGGATCACACAGGGCTATATATAAAACTTAAACTACAAAACTTTTAGGAGAAAACTTTTGTGATTTTGGGTTAGGCAGACTTCTTAGATAAAATACAACCTATAAAAGAAAAAAACATTAATAAATTACATTTTATCACAACTTAAAACTTCTTTTCAAAAGACAGATACTAAAGATACATATTGAGAGGAAATACTTGTAAAACATACATCTGATAAAATATCAGGAATATATAAATAACAATAACAAAAAGACAAAAAACCTAATAAAAAAATAAAATATTAAAATAGGCACTTCACTGAAGATACAGATGACAAATAAGCCTGTAAGATGCTCAACATCATTAGTCATTAAGAAAATGCAAAATAAAACCATGATGAAATACCACTACACACCTATTACAAAACCATACAACACAAAGTGCTGGCAAGGATACAGAACTAGAACTCATATATGGCTGGTGCGTAAGTAAAATGGTATCGGTATCGCAATTTTGGAAAACGGTTTGGCAGTTTCTTACAAAGTTAAATGGAATAAGTGTTTACCACACAACCCAGCAATTCCATTTCTAGGTATTTACCCAAGAGATGTCACACAAAATCGTGTATGATTTTCATGTATGATTGCAGCTTTATTCATAATGGCCAAAAACACAGAAATAATCCAAATGTCCGTCAACTTGTGAACAAATTGTTGTATGCCCATATATCTGAATACTGCTCAGCAATAAAAAGGAATGAACTATTGCTACATGCAACAACATGGATAAATATAAAAAGTATTATGGTAAGTGAAAGAAGCCATATCCAAAAGGCCATATACCATATGATTCTATTTATATCCTAGAAAGGCAAAAATCACAGCAACAGAAATCAGACTGGTAGTTGTCAGGGGCTGGGGAAAGAACTGACTACAGAGGGGCCTGCAGAAACTTTGAGGGATGATGAAAATGTTCTGTATCTCAACTGTGGCAGTGGTTTTGTACATTTGTAAAAACTCATCCAACTGCATACCTAGAAAAGTTTCTGTAAATAAATTATACCACAATAAATCCGGCTTTTTAAGAAATGCATTTCAAACTAATGGTAATAAGAACAACACAAGACATAATTTATGAAATGTGGTCAATCTGTACCAAGAAGCAAATTAATGGTCTTAACTGCTTTCATTATTAAATAAGAAAAATTAAAAAAAAAAAAATGTAACAAGCACTTGAAAAAGATGAGAAAGCAAAGCTTCTGGCAAGTCTAATCAAGAAAAATGGGATATATAGGTCGGGCGTGGTGGCTCACGCCTGTAATCCTAGCACTTTGGGGAGGCCGAGGCGGGTGGATCACCTGAGGTCAGGAGTTCGAGACCAGCCTGGCCAACATGGTGAAACCCTGTCTTTACTAAAAATACAAAAATCAGCCTGGCAGCGTGGCTCATGCCTGTAATCCCAGCTACTTGAGAGGCTGAGGCAGGAGAGTCACTTGAACCCCGGAGGCGGAGGTTGTAGTGAACCGAGATGGTGCCATTGCACTCCAGCCTGGGCAACAGAGTGAAATTCTATCTCCAACAAAAAAAAAAAAAAAGAAGAAAGAAAGAAAGAAAAAGAAAAAGGGGATATAAACACAAATGTACAAGATAAAAAATTTTAAAAATCAAAGATATTAGAAGTTAAAAAGACTCTTTATGCTGATACCAATGAATTTGAGAAGTAAATTAAATGGGAAACAAATGACCAAAACTGATTCCAGAAGAGGTAAAAAACTGACAGGAAAATAACATGTAGTGATTGGAAACGTTCTCAAAACAACTATCGCTGGAAAAAGTTCTAGATTCAGATAAATTTATGGTACTTTTAAAGTTATACCTTCAGAAACAGAAAATTCTGTTATAGTTCTTAACCATTCCAGAGTATAGAAAGAGAAACTTGCCAGTTCATTTTATTAAGACAGCACAACCCCAACCCTACAATCTGTCAAAGTATTCAAAAAGGAAAACTAAAGAATAAACTTACCTTTAATATAACTTACAGCTACCCTTTAAAAAGCATTTATTTGTATGTGCCAGACACACATTATATATTGCTTTACTCAAATATCTTACCTGGCAATCCTGTATTTCCCTAGTTTATTTGAATTTCTATGTTTCCTTAAAACCTTTCTCTTTGCCTCCCTCATTTTTACCCATACCTAATTACCAGGTTTCCTAATTACCTAACAAAACAAAACCCAAAAAAATCCATCACAAGAGATTTTCTGTAACTTTTTACCATAATACCTACTCACTCACTTACATTAGGCTTCTTAAGGTCTTCCTTCCGATTCTATGTGAACAAGAGAAAGCCTATCTACTTCTACTCTGGGTCCCTTCCAGTCTCACCTACTCAAGGACATTGCTGTAGCAATTTTTGCCCTCTACCAGGTCATTTCCATTAATAAAAAACAAGTTTACTCCTCCCAGGATAAAAACAAACAGCATACCCTTTAGCAATACCGTATCATTTCTCTGCTCCCTTGAGAGCAGAATTCCTTTTTTTTATTTTTTTGAGACAGATTTTGCTCTTGTTGTCAGGCTGGAGTGCAATGGCACAATCTTGGCTCACGACAACACCTGCTTCCCGGATTCGAGCGATTCTCCTGCCTCAGCCTCCCAGAGTAGCTGGGATTACAGGCATGCACCATCACGCCCAGCTAATTTTGTATTTTTAGTAGAGACAGAGTTTCTCCATGTTGGTCAGGCTGGTCTTAACTCCACCCACCTTGGCTTCCCAAAATGCTGGGATTACAGGCATGAGCCCCCACGCCCAGCCCAGAATTCCTTTTAAAACGTTTTCTACAGTAGGCACTCAATATTCATGGGTTCCGCATCCACTGATTCAACCAACTCCAGATCAAAAATATTTGAAATATTAATAATAAAAAAGAATAATACAAATAAAAAAACAACATAATACAACTATTTACTTAAAATTACATTGTATTAGGTATTATAAGTAATCCTGAGAAGGGTCGGTCCTGGAATCAATCTCCAGCGGATACTGAGGGACCAATGTACATTCACTGCCTTAATCTCTCTCCTGTTTTTCTGCAGAATCCACTCTAATCAGCCTTTTACCCAAAATGCTGCAGCAAAATTGCTCTCTTAAGGTTATCAATGACTTCATATTGCCAAAAGCAAAGGTGAACTATCAGTCCTTATCTTGGCAAATATGGCTGCAGTAGCTCTCATGGTAGATCAAGGTCTTCTCCCTATAAAATACTATTCTGACTTACGTATTACTGGCCACTCCTTTCCAGGCTCCTTTGCTGGTTGTTTCTCAGCTCATCACTCCCTAAATCTTCTCTAGCCATATTGTCTCCCTAGTTGAGCCATCCAGTCTCATGGCTTCACATACCATCTATAAACTGATAACTCTCATATTTATAACCTCAGCTGTATCTGTCCACTAAACTCAAGGCACATATGTCCTTGACATCTCCACCTGGATGTCTGACATTTTACACTTTATATACTCAGAAGTGAACTCTTGATCTTCAAGAAATGAGTCTCCCAGAGTCTTGCCCATTCCAAGTAAATGACAATTGCTTTTGTTGATGGCAAAAAGTTTAGAGCCACCTTTCTTTCTCTACACTATGCCAGGAAATCCATCAGCTCTAGCCTTTAAAATATATCCAAACTATTACCACTTTTCACTACCACCCCAACTACCTTGGTTCAGGTAACTATATATTTTCTAATTGAATTATTTGTTACTGCCTCTTAAATGTTCTCCCAGCTTCTGCCTTTGGGCCCCTACAACCTAGTCTCAATATAGCTAAGCCAGAGATAATATTTTAGAACTTAAGTCAGATAATGTCCTCTGCTCAAAATCTTCCAGAGGCAATCTATCTCATGTAGAATAAAAAGCTAAAGTCCTTAAGAAGGACTCAAAGGCCCTAAATGCCTATTCTTCCCTATCATCACCTAACATCACCTCCTACTAATCTCCCCTATTAACAGTCACACTGACCTCACACTCATGAATGTTCTCACTTAAGGGCCTTCAGGCTTTTCTCCTGCTGATAATACCCTACCTTCAGGGGCCCACAAAATTGACATTCCCTTCTTTAGGTCTTTCCATAAATGTCAATTTCTCAGTGAGGGTTTCTCTAACCAGCCCTAAAACTGCAACCTCCACCTTCCATATTCTCTAATCTTCTTCCTGACTTTTTCTTGGCAGCATTTATCACTATCTGACGTCTCTGCCTAGCAGAAGCAAATGCAAATCTCTACAGGAAAGTACTTTTTAGTCTGAGCCTCAAATAATTCCCACACATACTTCTCCAAGAATAATGAGTAGTTCAAAGTGAAAAACAACCAGGTAAACAAGGAAAAAGGGTATAGAAACAGAAAGCAGAGACAAATCTGCAGACTTTAGATAAACTGAAAAAATAATTATTGAACTAAAACATATATAAGAAGAAATTACTGAGAACACAGCACAGAGACAGAAAATAGAAAACAAGATAAGGCACATGAAGGATTAACGGGAGAAGGGTTACCATACCTTTAATAGGAGGTCCAGAAGAAAAGGTGAGAAAAAGAGACAGTGGCAATATCTGAAGAAATTACAAGTAACAATTTCCCAGAATTGCTGAAAGATACCAATCTTCTGATTCAAGAAATCGAACACAGTCTAGATAGTTTAAAAAGAAATTCACAACTAGACATTTCATAGTGAAACTACAGAAAATCAAGTCAAAGAGAACAATTTTAAAGCAAAAAAAAAAAAAAAAAATCCTTCCAAAGAGTATTACTACTCTTCAGCAGCAATAAAGAAAACCAGTAGACAGCAGAATGGTATCCTCAACGCCCTGGGAATTCTATCCCGAGAAAGCATCTTTCAAGATTGAGGACAAAATGAAAGCATTTTTAGGCAAGCAAATATTGAGAGGGTTTACCACCACAGACTCTCACTCAAGGACCTTCCGAAGGCAGAAGGAAAAGTAACTAGGAAATAGCTGAGATGCAAGAGAGCAAAGACAATGGAAGGTCCAAATGAACAATTAATTTCCTAAACAATAACAAAACTATATAAGAAAAAATAGTTTAATTGTATTTCATGTAAGTTGTATTTTAATTACAAGTTTAGAGTGATGAAACAATACATAAAAGTTTAGAGTGATGAAAAGGGCATTCAAGTGTGTTCAAAGGACTTTCAGCAGAATTAACTTTAGACTGATAAAAATGACTATCAGTTATGTTTTCATTTCTAGGATAACAACTAAAAGAATATTTAACAAGACTGTATACTTCCAGACTAGTCAAGTCCAATGGAATGGTAAGATATAAAAAATAATCAATCCAGAAAGAAACCCCCATCTCCTCCAAAGAGTGAAAAGGAACAGGGGAGACAGAGAGAAAACACAAAATAAAATGGTAGATTTAAACTCAAATGTGTGATAAATCACAGTAAATCAGGTGAATCAAATGCTCCATCTGAAAATGACAAAAGACTGCCAGGCTGGATTAAAAATAATCCAATTAGGCCGGGCATGGTGGCTCACACCTGTAATCCCAGCACTTTGGGAGGCTGAGGTAGGTGGATTGCTTGACGTCAAGAGTTCAGGACCAGCCTGGGCAACATGATGATGATTCTCTACTAAAAATACAAAAATTAGCCGGGTGTGGTGGCATATGCCTGTAGTCCCAGCTACTTGGGAAGCTGAGATGGGAGGATCGCTTGAACCATGGAGGTGGAGGTTGCAGTAAGACAAGACTGTACCATTGCACTCTAGCCTGGGTGACAGAGCAAAATTCTGTCTCAAAAAAAAAAAAAAAAATCCAATTAAATATTAAATGCTGTTTATAAGAAACATGTGAAACATAAAGATATATAAAGATTGAAACTAAAAAGATGGTAAACAACCTATCATGTCAAAAAATGTAAAAGAAAGTTAAAGTAGTGATATTAATATCAGACGAAATAGACTAGGGCAAGAGACACATTAAAGGGACCTAAAATAAGTGGAAACATAAAATATGTTCATGCACTGGAAGACAGTATTATAAAGTTACCATACAAACTGATCTTTATATTCAGTGTAATCCCAATCAAACTGTTAAATTTGACAAGTTGGTTGTGAAATTTATACAGAATTGCCAAGGACCAACAAAGTATGAGTATTCAAAATACATAAAAAATAATTACGAATCAACAGAAAAATAGGCAAGAGACCTGAATAGCCATGTCATAAGAGAAAATCCAAATGATCAATAAACATATTAAAAAGGTTCAATTTCTTTAATAATCAAGGAGTCACACGTAAAAAGTACAATTTCTAAACTGGTAAAAATTTAAGTCTGATAAGTCTATGTGTTGGTAAGGATGTGATCAATGGATGCCCTCATACACAGCAGGAATGTAAACTGGTTCATTGACTTTGGAAAATAGTTTGACGTTATCTGTTAAAATTGAAGATACGCATTTTCTATAAGTCAGAAATTTCATTCCTAGGTATACACTCTAAAGAAATTTGCATGTGTGCACTGGGAGACAAACAGAAGAATGTTCTGCACTGTTTGCAAAGGGCCCATGCTGGAAATAACCCATCGAGAGCAAATAAACTGTGATACATTCATACAATGGGGTACTACATTACAATTAAAGGGAAAAGACATGGAGAAGTCTCACCAGTGTAATGCCGAGCAAAAGAAACAAAAAGAAAGCTAAACAGTATTCTTTAGGAATACATGTAAAGAAGGTAAAAGAAGAGCAAAGAAATTATTATCACGAAAGTCAAAATAGTGGTTTGCTTTTGGTAGGTGTAAAGTTTCAACCAGGAAGGACCATGCAAGGGAAGGAAGCAGGGTTCTGTGATCCTGTAATGTTCTATTTCCAGCTGGATGGCAGTTGCATGGGTTTTCGCTTAGAAGTATTTAAACTATTTATACATTTTTACATACTTTTCTCACTTAAAAGTATTTAAACTATTTATACATTTTACATACTTTTCCGTATGTGTGATCTATCTCATAATAAGAAAAAAATGAGAAGGAATAATACCGTGCTTCTCACTGATCTTTCTAAATAACTGGGTTTGGTTCTTTATACAAATTCTCTAAAATGACTAAAGTGGCTGGGCACATTCTCTTCTTGGAAAGATAGCATTATTTAGTAGAAAAAGCAGTAGGACTAGGGATCAGAGGACAGAAGCTCTCTGAATTAAATTCTTAATTTACTTCTCTTAAGATGCTCTCTTAAGCATATTAAGTCTCTCTGAACCCTAAGTGCTTATCTATGAAATGTAGATTTAACAACTGTCCTTATCTTGGGATATCTGTGACCATCAAATCATAATATAGTAAATTAAAAGATGTTTAGAAAACTGCAAACAAACAGAAAAACAAACACAGCAGTTTAGTTTTAATAATCTGAAATTCAAAGATTTTTGATCCACTGGAGTCATGATGATGCTAAGAGATAAAAACTTCCATTCCATTTTAAATAGCATTATTTGCAAAATGATGTGTCTCTATTGGTAATGGGTAAACAGGGTTCTATTTTGAGAAAACAATAAACATAAAATATTAATTTAACCTAACAGATGGTAATAGAAGGTGTCAAAGATGTCACATTAAAAGTCTAAAGAGTGAGATCTGCTCTTCTGTTTACAAAAGAAGACTGAAGAATGTCTTTGGCTCTCCATGGAGAAATATACTTCCCAAGTTGTCCATCCAGCCCCATCTCCATTACAGATAACAGTCAGCCCCTAAATTTTTCTCCCCAAATTGATTGAAAAATACAAGAATAAAAAAACCAATGTAATTGGGCTTCTCAATTAGCCTTAGTGCCACTATGGGAAAATGAACAAGCAACTGAGTGGCAAGTTTCATTGACTAAAACAAACATTGAAGTATAGAAGTTTTATATATTTATTGTGCCACTTATAAAATAACTTCAGCCACAAACATCAACAATGCTTTAGAAGTTTTTCATATTCAACCACTTAGATGACAAAGACAATATAAAAATGCAAAACATTTTACTATATTGTAATGTTATATTATTTTTTCTATATAAAATGTTACAAGTTCTACATACCTGAATATTCTCCCTACTCCAAGTATGTGGTGTTTTGCTAGCAAGTAATTTCAGATCTTGAATAGCAAGTCTCTTTACTGCCTTCCTGGGATCATTCTTCAAATACTGCAACAGAAGCTGAATCTATAAAGGAAATAAGTCACTCCATAAACAATACTGTAACTGAAATGATCATTAGAAATGCAGTGTAGTTTAGTGAAACTTATAAAGGGACAGGATTCACTTCAAATCAGAGCTCTGTCACTCATTAGCTACGTGCCCACATTTGGACCTCTTTCTTCATGTTTGTAAAATACTACCATTTAACTTTAAAGTTTTAGCACAGGACCTGGCATTTAACAGATACTCAATCCTTTCTTTCTTTTTTTTTTTTTTTTTTAATATGGCCAACTTCACAGCCAGCCATGTACCCCACAACATCTCATTTTCCTCAAGGGCTCCCAACAATCAGTACTGTGAACAGAGAGAATAAAAAAGCAAGCAAAAGGAAATTAATCTGACCTTTATTACAGAAAAGAACCTTAATGTCCTCCAGACTTATGGGCCACTTTCTTATTTCTAATCATATATTTAAGTTTACCAGAGAATAGACAGTTTAAAGAAAATCGAAATTACCTGCTTAGGTGTATCAACCAAAGATGAAGCTGCAAGTAGAGTGAAAGTGTGCAAAGACACAATCACCATTTTGGTGGACGGATAGGATGTGACCAGCTGTTGTAAAAGCTGACGAGCACTGGAAGCCAAGATTGCATCATGGTGCATGTGCTGTAGGATGGGTATCAATTTTAGCTTCAAGTCTACTGGTGTTGCTAAACCTAGACACAAAAAGAATTCTCAAGGTATTTGTGATCATCATCCTTAAAAATATTCCAGATTAAAAAGCTGTGACTCAATTAGCAAAATTGCACTTGAAAAACACAGTATACTAATATTATATTTGTAACATTAAAGATTATACTAGAACCAATCAATAAATTCAGTATTTTTTCCAAAGTATTTATCTTGATATTAACTTTTCAATGATTATAAAACTACATGCTGATAATAAAAACTGTCTTTAAAAAGCACAGTAGAAACAAAGTCATATTTGCTGCCTATTTCCTCTCATTATTATAATAAAAAAATTATACATACACATATACATATATATATATACACACACACAAACACACACACTTGATGGCTACAGTCTGATTATACTTATGATTTTAATTATTTCCTTCAACAACTAAATTAGAATCAGGATATGAATAAACTGTGTGTAGAACAGTTTCAAAATCCTCTGAACTTTGTGTAGTAAACGCCTTTCTTTATTGTATACACAACTGGGTCCATGAAGACTAACCCTAATCCACGTTCTCCTGTCAACAGTGGAGTGAAACCAACAAATCTTTTCTTCTATGGCATGGCTTTGTGGTAATGGTGAACACAAATTTCTCAGTCATAATGTATGACCACATACATGCCACAAGCTAATTATACTCTGCATATCGCTGGTTTTTCCATGGTGAAATAATTGTGGGTATGAACGTAAGACAGCACTTCAATGTCCAACAGTTGCCTACATCAACAAACTCCATTGCTAGATGGCCTCTACTTGGGTTTGCCAGGGGGAAAAGAATGAGATCAGAGTATTCCCTGCTTTCTTCTCTGCAGGGTCACATCATGCTCATGTTGTTATTATTTTGTTTCTTAAGGTTCTGAATGCACTTGACACTGCTGACCATTCTATCTTTGAAACTCTCTCCTAATGGCTTTGGCTCCTCCACTCTTACTGCTTTCTGACCTCTTTGTCTGGCTGTTCCTTCTTAACCTCCTTTGCAGTCTCCTCGTCTGTCTACACTTTAATTTCTGATATTCCCATAGGTTGGTAATAAATTATCTTCTCATTGTATGTGCTTTCCCTGAGTGAGCTGATATAATTCCATGGTTTCCCTTATTAGCTAAATGTGAAAGGTTGCCACCCACCCGTCCTCCTGCCCAGGACATCAGATGCATGTATCTCATTACCTTCTGGTCATCTGGACTAGGAGGTCTCAGAAGAATTTTGTATTAATAGGGCCCAAAGAGAACTGATCTTCACCTTGAAACTGCCCCTCCAAAAATACTCCTGTCTCAGTAAACGACATCATTACAGCTCCTTAGACCCTGGAGTCTTTCTTAATTAATGAAAGAAGGATTCTCTCACATCCCATTTCCAAATGTATTAGCAAATCTTACTGGTTCTATCTTCAAAATAAAATCCAAAACTAACTCTTTCTACCTCCGTTGTTACCATGCCAATCCACTTCCACTACCATCTCTTGACTAAATTATAGAAAGTCTCCTAAGTATTCTCCCTACTTAGGCCTTTCCCCATGGCAGACTCCACTCTCATATCCCCCCTTTCCTCTACTGCAAGTTTATTCTCAACCCAGTACTCAGAGGGATCTTAGTGCTTACAGGCATTTTTACTAAAGATTTAGTGAGGCTCAGAGATTTTACTTGGCAGAAACACAAGCGGCTTAAAACCAAATGTCAGGATACTCTGTTCCTAAAACTCCTCTTCCGTTTCCATGTCTTGGGTTCCAATTTTCCTCCACTTTTCCTCCACCCACACTCCTATGTTTTCCTCTACCTCTCTCTTCTCCTAATTCCTGTTCTTTTAGATTTTTCTAAGATAAAATTTAAGGAACAATAAAGTAATGAATCTTAAGTGTACAGATTAATGAATTTCTACATATGTACATTCCCATATAACTACCATCAGATACACAGAATACTCCAGCATCCTAGAAGGCTCACCTGTATAGCTCTCATCAATTCCCTTGCTATCTGCCCTCTGAGTTTAACCAATGGAGAGCCCAGCAGGAGTTGCAGAGAATGAGGTCAGAGTATTTATTCCCTGGTTCTCTCACAGAAGGGTCACATCATGCTCCTGGAAGTTAGTTTCTCAAAGTGGCCCTCCTGACATGACTCCAAGTTTCTAGTAACCTCTCTTTAACCTATACCCTTAGAGGTGTGGTAAAAGCTATTACAGGCTCAAAAACTACATTATCCCCTATAGTATATCCTGGCCATGCCTTTGTGAATGGCTCCTTTATTACACCTTCCTTGAGTTATCTTAATTCAAATGTGTCACCTGTTTCCTGCTGAGATCTTGTCTGATATAGCAGGCAATTGATAAAATCCTGGTCAATGAATAAGTGATGCTTCCTTCTAATGTCATAAGGATACCTTTCTGCAGGAAAGCCCTTTTGCTAATGGTGGAAGAAAAAAGACAAAGGAATAAAAGGGAAAACAACAAAGCTCATTCACTGTAGCTTGGTCTTTAAGTGATTTTTATTACTTGTGCAAGTGAGCAAGTTCTCTTTCATTTTAATTTGAAGGACAATTTAAATGCATGCAAAATATAACTACACTAAGAAATTCATGCCTTAGAAAGACACAATAGCATAGTGGTTAAAAGCGTGGGCCTCAAAGCCAAACTGCAAGTTATCAGCTTTTTGACTGTGAACCAATCATTCGGCTTTAGTGTGGCTCCATTTCCTTTCCTGTAAAACGAACATAATAGTATTACCTATCCAAGGCTGCCATGTTGCACAATTCAAAGGAATGCTCTTTATAAGAATATAAACAAAGTGGTGTTCTCTAGAGTCATGCAATGCTATAGCCCAAGAGCTCCCTTTTATGACTGCTAGGATAAATTAGGGGTAAGACACAGGTATTAACCCTATGGGAGTTCGTGGGCTCCCATAATGACTGTTATAAGGATAAATAGGGTTAATACACATGACTCATGATATAAAAGAAGAGACTGGAAAACCAGAGGTTTGTAATCTATGGTAAGGAATCTGGATTTGATTCTAACTGCAACTGGGAGACACTGGAGGGACATTAGCAGAGAGTTCCAGAGCTCCTAATAACATTACTCTCTCTCAGACAGAGCAGTCTTCCCTAAACTAATCATGCACCCCATAAGTATGCTTTGGTGAATGATGGACCACATGACAGACGGTGGTCCCATAAGATTATAATGGAGCTGAAAAATTCCGAGTAACTTCAGAGATCCTGTAGTCACTGTAACACCACAGTGCAATATATTACCTTTTCTACCTCAGATATACAAATACTTATCATTTTGTTACAATTGCCTATGGTATTCAGCATAGTTACATGCTGCATAGGTTTACAGCCTAGGAGCAATAGGCTATACCATACACCCTAAGTGTATAGGAGGCTATACCATTTAGGTTTATGTAAGTACACTCTATGAAGTTCAAACAACAAAACTGCCTAAGGACACATTTCTCACACAGGATCCCCATTGTTAAGCAATGCAGGACTATATCAGCATGGCTCACTCCTTTTTCTCCTTCATGTCTCACTCAAATATCACTTCATTAGAGACCGTCTCTGATCAATATATATAAAATAGATAAGTCCCTTCTCTCCCCCCACCGACTTACTTTTGAGACTCTCTATCCTTATTCTCTCACTCCTTCACCATAGCACCAGAAATGTCACATGCACATTTGTCTATCCCCACACACCCCACCCCTGACTAGAGTGTAGGTTAGATGGGGGTAAGGACTTTGTTTTGCTCACTCCTGTGCCCTCAGCGTTTATAACAGTGTGGGCACATAGAAGATACTTAATAAATATTATTTGAATGTATGGTGACTAGCAAATAATAAGTACTTAATTAGTGTTAGCAACTATTATAAATCTCATTAAGTCACTCATAATACTAAATGAAGAATACATACCTTGAATCATTTCACTGATTTTGTTACAGATTCCTACAGCAAAATCCCTTTGGGAAAAGAGAACAGAAAAAACTTTAAAACCAAAAAATTACACTTGCTTGTATTTTCTAAAGACTTAAAAGAAATAAAACACAATTAGCACAGAAGAAATCCAATATTCCAAACTGCAACTAACATTCCAAGGTCAGGTGCTCGGATTAGAGGAGGTGGTAAGAAACACAACTAAAACAAAAACTCCAGCAACCAAATGGGCTATGCCAACACTGCTGTAAAGCAGCTCACTTAGGCCATTATCACAATACAGTGTTATTTTTTCATAACACTAACAAGCATCTGAAATTATTTTGTGTTTATATAACAACAGGGCTTGACCTTTTTCACCCCTATATTTCTGGTACTTAGAAAAGTGTCTGAACATGGTGGATATTCAGTAAGTATTTCTTTAATAACCATAAAAAGACTTCTCATAACAACTTGAAATTTAAAAATCAGTTACATACCTTTAGGGCCAAGAAACTGCAAACTAGGAGACTGCAGGCTTTTTGTGTGTAACAATATTTTCAAAACTATTTTTTAAATAACATTTTAAAAATTCTTAATGTCAACATTTAAATATAGTGAGCCCAAATAGAATAATCTGGTTTTTCAGATTATCCCCTCTCCTTTGCCAAAAATTGAGACCTGAGCACTGGGCATCCATTCCCGCACTGTTAATGACAGGCTGGTGCCATGGGGCACTTTAGATGGAGCGGATGTGCTTCAGTTCACCACAGATGCCACTAGGGGACACTGCTCTCACTGACAATGTTCACCTGGCCCCTGAAAGCATCTGAGCTTGTAACTCCTGCTTTGCGACCCAGACACTAGCAATTTAAAATTTTCTGGTTTAGAATAAAACAGATGTGGTGACGGTAGGAGACAGGGGAAGAAAAGGATTAAATAAATTCTAAAGGTCTTATTTGGCTTGTTACTCTGATTTAATATCCAAAACCGATCAATACAGACACCAGAAAAAAAATCTATCAGCACTGACCGAGATATGTGATCTCAAGCCAGGTCATTATTTCTGGGAGAAGACATGAACACTGATCTCAAAAATACAAATCTTGTCAGCTGGTCACAGTAGCTCACACCTGTAATCCCAGAAATTTGGGAGGCTGAGGTGAGAGGATCACTTGGGTCCAGGAGTTCAAGGCTGCAGTGTGCCATAACTGCATCACTGCATTCCAGCCTAGGTGACAAGAGACTCATTTGGTATTTTTTAATATAATAAATTACAAGTTATCACATTAAAGCATGGTATATTAAAAACTGTTTCTACATAAACTGCTAATTTAGATGTTTAATCATCATTTCCATAAGTGAAGAATCTTGCTGTTTCTCTTACTTGGTCTTAATCATTTTCCAAAACCAGTAATTACACAGACTGAAATAAAATTAGCTTCTAATAAGAACACAAGAGAAAAACTGAACTAAAAGTGATTCTTATATATAAAATTTAATCACTAAATTACAAATTTATCATCCAAATTTAGAAACTAAATTTAGAAAACTATTTTTGGAAGCACTGGAAGTACATATTTAATCTGACAGACTATGAAGCACTGACACCTTGGCAGTGGTAATCAGATGATAATTATTCACTAGGCACAACTCTTAATCAGTAAAAGTACAGTCATGTACAGCATAATAACGTTTTGGTCAACAACAAACCACATATATGACAGCGGCTTCAAGAGATTATAACAGAGCTGAAAAATTCATATTGGCCAGAGATGTCTTGATGTCTGACCCTGTGTAGGTCTAGGTTAATGTATGTGTCCCTGTGTGTTTTCTTTGAGGGGTCTCACTATGTTGCCTAGGCTGGTCTTGAACTCCTGAGCTCAAGCGGATACCCCGGCCTCAGCCTCCCAATTACAGGCTGGAATTACAGGCGTGAGACACTGTGCCCAGGTATGTCTTAATTTTAACAAAAAAAGCTTACAGAATAAGGATATAAAGAAATACGTTTATCCAACTATATGTTTGTATTTTAAGCTAAGTGTTATTATAAAACAGTCAAAAAGTTAAAAGAAATTAAGACTGTATAAAGTTAAAAAGTTATAGTAAGTTAAAGCTAATTTATTATTGAAGGAAGAAAAACTTCAAAAATAAATTCAGTGAAGCCTTAGTGTACAGTGTTCAGGAAGTCTACAGTAGTAATACAGTAACGTCCTAGGCTTTCACTTTCATTTACCGCTCACTCACTGATCACCCAGCGCAAATTCCAGTCCTCCAAGCTCCATTCATGGTAAGTGCCCTATACAGGAATACCATTTTTATCTTTTATGCCACATTTTTACTGAGCCTTTTCTATGTGTAGATATACAAATACTTACCACTGTGTTCCAATTGCCTACAGTATTCAGTATAGAAATATGCTATACAGGTTTACAGCCTAGGGGCAACATGTTATACCATATAACCTAGGTGTATAGTAGGTTATACCATCTAGATTTGTGTAAGTCCTCTATGATGTTTGCACAATGATGAAAATTGCCTAACAATGCATTTCTCAGAATGTAACCTCATAGTTAAGAGACATGTGACTGAAATTTTTTAAAGTGCTCAAAACCAATGACTCTCAATGAGAAAAAAAAAATGCTTATTTTCAAAGGCACAAAAAGGAACTGTACTTATTCAGATATTTCTGATCATCAATTACTGCCACATCTATTTATTAATTTTGATCCATGAAATTAAAAACTATATGCTTTCTATTATCTACTTTTTCAATAAGACTTACTGGAACTCTGAAGGTTTGATAAGAATAGCTGAAGGGGCCGGGCACAGTGGCTCACGCCTGTAATTCCAGAACTTTGGGAGGCCGAGGCAGGTGGATCACCTGAGGTCAGGAGTTCAAGACCAGCCTGGCCAACATGCTGAAACCCCGTCTCTATTAAAAATACAAAAGTTAGCTAGGGATGGTGGCAGGCGCCTATAATCCCAGCTACTTGGGAGGCTGAGGCAGAAGAATTGCTTGAACCCGGGAGGCGGAGGTTACTGTGAGCTGAGATTGTGCCCCTGTACTCCAGCCTGGGTGACAAGAGCGAAACTCCATCTCAAAAAACAAAACAAAACAAAAGCTGAAGAGAAGGGTATGCAAATACTAATTTTTTTAACGTTAAAAAAATTTATTATTCACCTGGTTATAAAACTGGAACTTGTTCATGCCAAGATATAGAGAAATTTATAAAAAGAAAACAAAAATTATATACAATCTTACCACTCAGAGACAAGATTTTTATATATATCCTTCCAGTCTTTTTTTCTATTGCATAAATACAAATACTAGGCCTTTTTGTTTTTTCAACAAACCTGTTATATTACGTAAGTTATTAGGGTTTTTTTTTTTAAACAAACCTGTCATATTACATAACCTATTATGTAAACTGCTTCCAAATACGTTTCTAAAAACATTTGTTACCGTATTCTATTGTATGATCATAATTTATCTAAGCTCAATGGCAGAAATTTAGGTTGCTTCTCATTTCTTTTGTTGTTACAAGTAACACTACAACTAGCATCCATACAAATAATTATCAGTACATATTACTGATATCTTAGGATAAATTCTGGAAGTGAATTTCCTGGGTCAAAGGATGTACCTGTTTAAGGCTTTTCACACATATTACCAAAACGCTCCCCAGAAGGCAATGCTACTTTTCCTGTCAGTCAGGGGGATATTATATTTTATTTTACAGAAGAGAAACAAGCCAATCAAACATAGTAATAAAACCATGGTCAACATTTAATCCTCCCGCCCCCCCCCAAAAAAATACTGTTCTGTAAAACAAGTGTAGGATATGACATTCTGAATAGGTTAAATTGGTTTTAATTCAAGTTATTGTCTTTGCCAAACTGTGGACAGCTCTAATGCAAAACAAATTAACATTAGAAGACAGTGGGTAAGTATTTTAGTATTACAGATGTATATGTCTGAGAGAAGCTCCTTAGTGAATAAAACCTCTGCTACCCAATGAAGCCTTCCCCAACTAATCTATGCTGATCCTGTCCTTCTGGAAACTCATTTCATTTACACAATTAATGCCAACATTTGTACTTACATTTTCTATTTTATGAATTTAAGTCTTGTTTCCCCAGTGTAAGGTAAACCTTCTCAGAAAATATACCTTGTCATTTAGGGATGTGCTTTTGTATGCTTACTTTGACTGTGCAGAGAAGTTTGCAGCAGCAAAAACAGCAGCTTCAACTTCTACATTATCATGTGAATCTAAACTCTGACGAATACTGTGATGAGCATTCTTCCTCTCAGGAATTATTGATGCCAGACTTCCCAACATCCTACAGAAATAGAGAAAGCCAAGAATATCGGTCATATGATAAAGTCAAGGTCAGAAAAGGAAGAGGCCAGGCAAAGCCAGATTATCAAAACTAAAGTTTATAGGTAATTCCATGTAACTCTGGTTAATAAAGCATAACTTTAGAAATCCATGACTCAAATTTTAAACACTTTTACATATTTCAATATGTCAGAAAAATTAAGATGGCTTATCTAAAAAGCAAAATTTTTAACAATCACCTTGAAGTACATTCCAGGTACCAAACAGCCCAGAAAGGAAACTTCTGAATTATTAAAGCATCAAAATATCAATTTTCCAATGTTGCATAAAGAAGTTCATTTCAGCAAAGCATTAAGAATACTACATTTTTGCTGTTAAGCAGATACACAAAGTAAAAAAAAGTAAGACCTCCCAATCTTTTTTTCCCACATCAGTAAATATTGGTATGATGATTTTCAAATGTCCTCAAGATCAAGAAAGGAGTGGTTGAGTACACCCTTGGGGCTCATGCCAGAATCAACAATGGTGCAGAAGGTAAAGTTTGGAAAACAGTCTACTTCATAATAAAATTACACAATTAGAAAGGAAAAAAATCTATTGTTTGTGATATAAACCACAGAAAGTAGTTTGAAAAATCCTTGAGGTAGAAAGGCATAAATTTTAGAAATTTGCAAAACACTGCAGTAAACAAAACCTACAATGTTCCTACAATGACAACCTTTTTCCAAGTCAACATCCTAAATAACCTTCCAATGTGACATGTAATCACCTAATTATTCCCTGTAATTACACTCAATTAATTAGTATTGTTCCTAGTACTATTAAGTTTAAGTAATACTATTAGTAGCAAGAAACTAAAATGGACTAAATATGTAATTTATATTTAATTTGAAGGTTTTGAAATTATACATTTTTCAAAAGAAACAACAAATGACTATTAATCTATTATACCAGAAAAGATTAGACTAGTCTAATACTGACACATTTAACGACTTATTCCCACTGCTTCCAGCTTAATTTTTCTCTTCCTACTTGAGTACCTCCTTCTAGAACATTTACAAAATAGGTCCTATATGGCAAACCTCCTAAGGCCTTGTGTGCCTGAGAATCTTTTTATTTTACTACTCTTTTAAATGAAAACTGGATAGATATAAAATTCTTAGCTCAATTTTCCTTTAATACTTATTGCAACAAGTGTTACTGTTGAAAAATCTGATTTAAATCTAATTTTTTTTTTCCTTTAAAGTGATCCTTCTTTTTGGAAGCTTTCTAGAGATCGCTGGTTTTACTGATAACCATAGTGCTTAAAAAAAGAGTTGAGGCAAGAGTCAACTGCCATGACTTAGAGAAGGGCAAGCATGCAAAATGAATAACAAATATTAATCTTCATTCTTACCAAAATATTCAGGCTAGCTTTAAATGATTTATGAAATTCATTCCACCAGTTAAATTCTATTATCTTTTGATTTAAAAAAAAAACCACGTTTGTGAAAAACAATTCAAACATTACAAAAAAAGACAAATGGAAAAGCCTCTTGTAATCTATAACCCAAAGACTCTACCAAAAATAATCACTGTTAACGGTATATATTCCTCTAGATTTTTTTCTGAGCCTATATAAACATATATATTAGTATTAACTGACAAAATGAGTTAATGAAATTGATACTATTTGACAACTTTTTAAAACTTAATATCTTTCTATGTCAGCATATATAGACTCACAACTCACTTTACTCTTTAAAAGTTATACAGTAGTTCACAAATAGCCATTCCCACGTTGATTTTTCCCCAATTATTCATTCCACAAAAATGACACTATAATCATCTATATACATATATTCACCAACTTTTAAAAATGATTTTAAAAATTCCTACAGGTATATTTGCTGAAGTAAAGGGCAAAAATATCTTAAGTTTAAATTCTGGGCCAGATGCAGTGGCTCCCACCTGTAATCCCAACACTATGGTAGGCTGAGGTGGGCAGATCACCTGAGGTCAGGTGTTCAAGACCAGCCAGCCTGGCCAACATGGTGAAATTGTGCCTCTACTAAAAGTAAAAAAATTAGCTGAGCGTGGTGGCGGGCACCTATAATCCCAGCTACCTGGAAGGCTGCGGCAGGAGAATTGCCTGAACCCAGGAGGCAGAGGTTGCAGGGAGCCGAGATCACGCCACTGCACTCCAGCCTGGGCGACAGACTGAGACTCCACCTCAATAAATAAATAAATAAATAAATAAATAAATAAATAAATAAATACTATTGAATATAGCTTTCAAAAGATGAAAATCAATTAACTGACTTTAAAATATCACATACTGCTCACAATTTAATCACTCAAAAGGCAAAGAAATGACAAAAGCTTGACTTCAAAAGAAATGACTAAACTCTGAACAAGAAGGAAGAACTGATTCTTGGTGTGGAAAAAAGGACATTCAGGGAAGATGTGACATCCCGAACTTCCTGGTTAAAAAGAAGACTGTCTGGGCAGGGTAGGTCAGAAATGAACCCTATAATTTAGGAAAGTGAATTTCAAAAGATATAAAAAGTTATACATATGATTCTATAAATGGCAGAGCTAAAAAGAGAATATGGTTCAAGCTGGATATAAGGCTTACAAAATGAAATTCTAACAAATACATTTTTTAAAATATGCCAAGAAAGAAAAGAAAAAGCTAAAGAAACTATAGTGGTTATATCTGATGTTCTCCGGTGAGATCAAATATGATTTATCACATTAAAAATGATCACATAATCAGGGAAGAATATAGAAAACTGACAGAAAACATTAAGTACAAGGTCAGGAAGGCAAAGTTCAAAATGAGCTGAGGCTGTTATATTGAGATCCACCAAGTTATTTGATCAGAACACCTACCTATATAGAGATGCATTTCAAACACAAGTTAGGCAACAATTTATAACCAAAACAGTTAACATAGATGTTAACTAAAAAGCATTTGCAGATTGGGATGGTTATCACAGTTTTGCCTTGACTCTTAGTCAAAAAACCAAAAACAACTCCTAATATTCAAAATGAAAAATGTAAATATACTGACTTTTTTGTACATAACTACAGTTCAAATAATCTTATAGTGAATTATTACAGTACAGTATACCGGAGGGTGATGGCTCTTGCCACGGGATCATTACTATGAATCACAGAAAAAATTCTCTTCACAAATTCATCCACGTTTAGAATCTTCTCCAAATGTTTCTCACTTTGTTGGGTAACTTTAAGAACACACAGCCTCAGGAAATTATTTCTAGAAAAACCAGAAATAAAATAAATTAGGTCACTTTAGAAAGTAATATTTAATTAGGAACCAAAGCAACACTAATAATATTAAATTTTAGCAACAGCAAATATTTTTCAATCTTATCATTATTTGTTTCACTACTAAAAGAGTTACTTAAAGTTTGTACTTTACGTGGACACTAAGCATAAGCAGTTAGCTATGCTATAGTGTTGCTGCAAGACACCAAAATGGCAGTGACACAAGGAGAAAACCTAGAGCAAAACTAAATCTCCTCAAACTATATTATAACCAAGGCCAGGAAGTCAGACGGTCTTTCTCTTCTCTTGGGCTTATTCCACAACTTCTCTTCTCCTCAAGTGTGGTACTGCGTACATATGAGCACATGAGCACATGGAGAATGGCAGAAAGCAGCAGAAGAGGGAATGGTGGGGGCGAAAAAGCAAACAGGCATGTATTCAGTACTTATATGTTTCAGGTACTTCACAGACATGCATCTCATGCTATAAAATAAATTATTAAATCAGCAACTTCTCAAAAACAATCTGTACAAAGCCACAGATTTTCCTGAAGTATACACTAAAATATCAAGGTTGTCTTAATTTTATTCTGTTCTCCAAAGAAATAAGTATTGTCTAAATTATACTCTTCATTTTTGCTTTAAACGTCATTAAATCTCACACTGATGTGCTGCACACAGTCATGTGTATCCACTAATGGTAACTAAGCAGGTGGAAGTCCTAAAAGGCAAAAAGAAAAAGACCACAATAGAAAACAAGAAATATGAACAAAGTACTTTAGAACATTGAGGCTTTAAAAAGACTTACCCAACTCTGAAAACATCAGCTAACTTTAGGAATGCAGAATTGATAAGAATAGGGAATGGATACTTCTGAAAAAGTCTGGGAAAGCGAACAACTGCTTCGCACTGTTCACCAAGTTTGCCAGATCTTAGGCCTATGGAAAAAAAAGCACAGAGAGGGAAGAACAGTTTGCATATTTGTGGCTACAAAGCAAAAATAGCAAATATTAATTTACTAGATAGTGAAGAAATAATCATTCTTAAGAAGCAGGTAAAGTATAATTCATTACCCTTTTAAAAGTAAAAATGGTGTATCAAACAGTAATCTGGAAATCACTACTTTTAGATAAACGATAATGAAAACAATTTTTAAGGTAAGAGTTAAGAATATTCAAAGCCACAAAATAAAGCTCAACACATTTAAAAGGACTGAAATCATACAATGCATGTTTTCTGACCACATGGAATTAAATTGGAAAAAAGAAAAAAAAAAAAGCACCTTTAACCCATAGGTCTAGGCTAGGCATGGTGGCTCATGCCCGTAATCTCAACACTTTGAGAGGCTGGGAAAAGGAGGACTGCTTGAGCTCAGGAGTTCATGACCAGCCTGAACAACATCGTAAGACCTTGTCTCTACGAAAAAAAAAAAAAAATCCAAGCGTGGTAGTGTGCGCCTGTGGACCCAGCTACTGGGGAGGCTGAGGTGGATGAATCACTTGAGCCTGGGAGGTTGAAGCTGCGGTGAACTGTGATTGTGTCACCGTGCTCCAGCCCGGGCAGCAGCACAAGACCCCATTTCAAAAAAAAATTTTTAAGTAACAAATAAATAAATAACTCACAGCTGAAAGAAGAAATTAGAAAAATATTTTGAACTGAATGAAAATAAAAGCACAATCTATGGAATGCAACTAGAGTAGTGCTTCAAGGAACATTTGTAACATTGAAGGCTTATATTAACAAAGAAGAAAGTTCTCAAATCAATGATCTAACAAAGGTACCAACATAATTCAATGTGGAAAGAATAATCTTTTAAACATGTGATTCTGGAAAAGCTAGATAAGCATAGCAAAAAGAATCAACCTCCTCCCTTGCATCATACACAAAAATTAACTCAAAATGAACAACAGACCTCAGTGTAAGAGCTAAAATTATAAACTATGTAGAAGAAGACATAAAGAAAATTTTTATGAGCTTGGGTTAGGCAAAGAATTCTTAGATAAAACAAAAGGCATAAATCATAAAATAAAAAAGTGGTAAGTTAAATTCCATCAAAATTTAAAACTTCTGCTCTTCAAAAGACACTGTTAAGATGAAAAGACAACCCACATACTGAAAGAAAACATTTACAAAACACATATGTGATAAAGGACTTCATCCTCAGTTGTTGTAAATCAATAATACAAACCAATTTTTTTAATGGACAAGAATTAAAGAGAAATTTCATTGAGGAAAAAATATGGATGGCAAATATAAGCACATGAACAGATGCTCAACAGTGTCATCAGGGAAATGAAGATTTAAAACTCCAAAAAGATACCACTACACATTCACTAGAATGGCAAAAACTTTAAAAAGACCAACAATGCAAGTGCTAATGAGGATATGGGGTAACTATAACTCTCACACATTGTTAGTGGGAATGTAAAACCGTTCAGCTCTTTTGATAACCCTCTGGCTCTTTCCTTTAATTTTCATTTTTCCTTTATTTTAGATTCAGGGGGTACATGTGCAAGTTTGCTAATGGGTATACTGTGAGACGCTGAAGTTTGGGGTATGAATGATCCCATTACCCAGGTAGTGAGCATAGTACCCCAATAGGTAGTTTTTCAACTCTTCCCCTCTCCCTCCCTCCTTACTTTTAGAGTCCCCGGTGTCTACTGTTCCTCTCTTTATGTCCATGTGTACCCAAAGCTTAGCTCCCACTGACAAGTGAGAACATACAGTATTTGATTTTCTGTTCCTACATTAATGTGCTTAGGGTAATGGCCTCCAGCTGCATCCATGCTGCTGCAAAAGACATGGTTTCATTCTTTTTTATGGCTGCATAGTATTCCATGGTGTATATGTACCACATTTTCTTTATCCAATCCATGATTGACATGCATCTAGGTTGATTCCACATCTTTGCTATAGTTAACAGCGCTGGGATAAACATATGAGTACATGTGTCTTTTGGGCAGAATGATTTATTTTCTTTTGGGTATATATCCAGTAATGGGATTACTGGGTTGAATGGCAATTCTAAGTTCTTTGACAAATCTCCAAACTGCTTTCTACACCGGTTGAACTAATTTACATTCCCACCAACAGCACATATATAAGCATTCCCTTTTCTTCACAGCCTTACCAGCAAGTTATTTTTTGACTTTTCAATAATAGCCATATTGACTGGTGTGAGATGGTATCTCACTATGGTTTTAATTTACATTTCTCTGATGATTACTGAAGCTGAGCATTTTTTTCGTGTTTGTGGACTCCTTGTATGTCTTCTTTTGAGAATGTCTTTTCATGTCCTTTGCCCACTTTTTAATAGGGTTATTTGGTTTTTGCTTGTTGAATTAAGTTCCTTATAGACTAGATATTACACCTTTGTCAGATGCGTAGTTTGCAAATATTTTCTTCCATTCTGTAGGCTGTTTACTCTGTTGATAGTTTCTTTCGCTGTGCAGATGCTCTTTTGCTTAATTAGGTCCCACTTGTCAATTTTTGGTTTTGTTGCAACTGCTTTTGAGGATTTAGTCATAAATTCTTTCCCAAGGCTGATGTCGAGAATGGTACTTCCTAGGTTTTCTTCTAGGATTCTTATAGTTTGAGATCTTACATTTGAATATTAAATCCACCCTGAGTTAATTTTTGTATATGGTGAAAGGGAGGGGGGTCCAGTTTCATTCTTCTGCATAGGGCTAGCCAGCTATCCCTGTACCATTTATTGCACAGCGAGTCCTTTTCCCATTGCTTATTTTTATCAACTTTGTTGAAGATCAGATGGCTGTAGGTGTGCAGCTTTATCTCTGGGTTCTCTATTCTGCTGTCTGTGTGACTGCGTGTGTGCCAATACCATGCTGTTTTGGTTACTGTGGCCTTACAGAATAGTTTGAAATTGGGTAATGTGATGCCTTCAGTTTTGTTATTTTCCTTAGGATTGGTTTGGCTATTTAGACTCTTTTTTGGTTCCACATGAATTTTATAAGAGTTTTTTTTTCTAATTCTGTGAAAAATGACGTTGATAGTTTGACAGTAATAGCACTCTGTAGATTGCTTTGGGCAGTGTGGCCATTTTAACGATATTGATTCTTCCAATCCATGAGCGTGGAATGTTTTTCCATTTGTGTCACCTATGATTCCTTTTGGTAGTGTTTTGTAGTTCTCCTTGTAGAGATCTTTCACCTCCTTGGTTAGAGGTATCCCTAGGCATTTTATTTTTTGTTAGTTCTTTTTTAATACAGGTAAACATACTAGACACATAGCAATGCTACTTTTAGCTATTTATCCAAATGAAATGAAAACATATGTCGACACAAAGATCTGTATGCAAATATTCACAGCAGCTTTATTCATTAATAGCCCCAAACTGGAAACACATATGTTCACCAACTGGTAAATGAATAAACAAACTGTGGTATATCCATACAATGAACTACTACTCAGCAATAAAAAAGGAACCAGTTACTGATGCATACAACAACAAAGGTGTATCTCTGTTGTGTGGCTTTGAAATGATTACAATAGTCTGCTATGGTGAGTGAAATGTTCTGCTGTGGTAAGAACATGGAGTGTAATCTCCCTCCCTGATGACATGGCTCCTAGCATTGAAAACCTTGTTGTCATCATAGATCTCCAGTGTTGGTCAGATCTTCTCTCCAGAGAACATCTCATAGAAAGGTACACCTCAAACTTCAATTAGACTTTACATTCACAGTGGCCTGTTTCCATCCTAAATGCACAACTAGACTTTACTAATTGGACTCTAAATGAAACTAGTATTTACTCATATGTGGTTGATGGACTTTGTCTATCAAATGTATTCCCTGTGAGATTTGTTCTTATTATTCTCCCCCTCTAAACATTGTGAACAAGGTGGGGAAAACTCTTTCTGTATGGTAATAAACCATGTGATTTGTGAAATCATACCTTATTTTAACCACATAAAACAATCTCAAAATCATTATGCTGAGTGAAAGAAGCCAGACCCGAAAGACTACACTTACTTACTGTATGATTCTATTTTATATGACATTCTGGAAGAGGCAAAACTATAGTGACAAAAAATAGATTGGTGGTAGCTGGGAGCTAGAGAAAGGGAACTGACTGCACAGGCACACAAGGAAAGTTTTTCGGGTAAAGGAAATATTCTATGTCTTGACTATGGTCATGGTTTCATGACTACATACATTTGGTGAATTTTATCTGATACAAATTATACCTCACTAAATCTGATTTTTAAAAAAATTTTAAAAACCCAACCAACAAAAAAGAATTAATATTCAATTTTCTAAAAAATTCATTAGGAATTGGCCCTTTCCTATGCCCTTTTAAGGTTGATGTAGTGCTTTAAGAAGCTAACATAGAAGGATAAAATAAGTCTCTACAAAACCCAGAGAAGAGATTGGAACACTCCTCTGGATCCTGCCTGGAGTCACAGCTGAACCAGGAAAAAAAAAAATTCACTAAGAGTGAATACGTTGGTAAGGATTTAATAGCATCAATTTCAAATGTCTCTGTTTAGTATTTTACCAGTCATAAAATGCTAATTATATCCTCACAGGAATAAGTATCTTAGAATATCTCCATCCAGTAACCTTTGATTATTCTTAAAAAAACAAGAAAGGAGGCCAGGCGCAGTGGCTCACGCCTGTAATCCCAGCACTTTGGTAGGCCGAGGCAGGCAGATCACCTGAGGCCAGGAGTTCAAGACCAGCCTGGGCAATATGGTAAAACCTCGTCTCTACCAAAAAAAATTACAAAAATTAGCCCAGCGTGATGGCAGGGACCTGTAATCACAGCTACTCAAGAGGCTGAGGCACGAGAATTGCTTGAACTTGGAGGCAGAGGTTGCAGTGAGCCAGCATCACGCCACTCACTCCACTCCAGCCTGGGTGACAGAGACCCTGTCTCCAAAAAGCAAAAAGACAAAGGAAATCTGAAGGCTCTTCCTGGTTGCCACAATGTTTCATACAAAAGACAACCACAAAGTAAAACTGCATAGGTAATTTCTCTCATTTACTAATGAGTGATGTTCTGTAATGCACTCATGTTAGTTATTCAGTACTTAGAACATTATTTCCTCATAGGAAAATAATAGCACTATCAGCACTCATAGTACTCTGGAACCTAATAACTATTTATAATAAAAGTTTCTATGGGATAATTAATTAACATTTCTAACTGAGATAGAACACATTCCTCCTTCATCTGGTCCCTCCTCCCTTTCACCCCCATACACACACAAAGAACTGCCTCTGAAGCTCTAGAAATCTTTTTCCTATCAAACACACAACGCCAAAAGGGGCAATTCCACATAGCTGGGAGTGTGGCTCACATAGCCTTAAAGGCTTTTCTAAAAGCCTGATATGAAAAACGGGTCAAGGGACACACAGATAAGGCACAGAAGAGGAAAGACATAGCTGAGGATGGAGGTGAGAGGAAGAGACAAGGAACAGAGATGTGTGCTTACGTGTATGTGTTGGCAAAGGGGTTGAAACAATCCACAGTAATTGGATTGTTTCATTTTCTTCTCACTTCCAGTAGCTGAGTTATATACAAAGGATGGTAAAGTTCTGTTTGTAATGAATTAACCTTGGCTGAGATGAAAAAGGCATAGTAGGAAACAGCCTATGTACAGGTAGTCTCCTTGACAGAATATAATCATGTTTTATCTTCCCTGAAAAACAGAACCAAAGACCATATTGATTTGTTTAAACATGCTGATTTAAAATGTACCAAAGGTTATTTTGAATGAAGCCAGAGAATGTTTTATCTAATATCGTCAAACTTTTTTATCTGAGATAAAGTAGACTCTCATTCCTCTATAACAACTCCATGGGGTAAATGAGTTAAAGAATATTAAATCTCTTCTGCATTTTCTGATGTAAGAGCCCTCCTTAGGAAAGAGGAAGTGAGAAGTAGGCTGGCTCTGAAGGATAGGAGTTAAGGTGAAAAAGAAGGAAAAAGTGCTTTAAAGGCCTATTATTTAGCAACAGCCCTGGGTTGGCGTAGTATGGTACTCATCTTGCTTGCTCTAGGCCAATTTTGTAAGCACTGGAAAACAGGAGCTCAGCACATTCCAGTTCTAGTATAAGAGGGTTAGACATTTTATTTGTATTGCTTGCTACAGGAAGAATGCCCTGGTCATAAGACCACTAATCATAAGAATACTACTGTGAGCCCAGAGATAAGATTAAGAAGGATGGATGTGATTGCCATACCTACATTTTATTTTGTATTCTTCCACCAAAAAAACAAAACAAAACAAAAACAAAAACAAAAACAAAAACAGATCCCTCCTGCTTTTCTGTGCCTGGACTTAAACAGCGCTTAACTCAGTTGCAACATGCATGTAGACCAGGGGAATTAAAATAGGCTGTAAAATCATTTATTCATTCAAAATTCATTTGGCAGAAGTAAAGCATGCATTATTCTAATCTTATTTTGCACTTAAAATGTGCAGAGCTTTTTGCCATGCTAGTGGTTTTCAGCTTTGCTCTGCATCAGCAATATCTGTTAAGTTTTTGAAAAATATCTATGCTAGGGGTTTTACTCCAAATCTACTAAATATATGGGGCAGAGTCCCAGGCATCTGTTTAACTTTGAAAAGGTTGGTTTTTTTTTTTTTTTTGAGACAGTCTCACTCTGTTGCCCAGGCTGGAGTGCAGTGGCGCGATCTCAGCTCACTGCAACCTCCGCCCCCGGGGTTCAAGTGATTCTTGTGATGCAGCCTGCCGAGCAGCTGGGATTATAGGTGTGCACCACCACACCCGGTTAAGTTTTATATTTTTAGTAGAGACGGGATTTCACCATGTTGGCCAGGCTGATCTCAAACTCCCAACCTCAGGTGATCCTCCCGCCTCAGCTTCCCAAAGTACTAGGATTACAGGCATGAGCCACTGTGCCCAGCCAGCACCTAGATTCTCAAGTTAACTTCTGCCACTTGATAACTTATTTGACTGGCCTGCCCACACTGATTACACTGGAGTTAGAAAACTACTAGGCTGCCGAATTTGGTCCTCAGAATGCTGTTATCTGACAGGCACAATGTTTTTAAAGGTTTTGAACACACTGTCAGGTTTTACAAATCATACTTCACATAAAACCCCAGGATCTCTGGTTTTAGAAAAGTAAAAGATCTGAAATGTTACTGAAGAAGGTAGGAGTGTCTGACCAAAGAAACACAGTAGTACTGCAGAAACATTACAGTACTGCAGGTCCGTGTTGAAGGTCAGTGTGTATTTGGCTGCCATTTATGATGATAGCCATGTACCCTACTGTATGACTTTCTGCAGCAATTTTTGACTGCCTTTAAGGATAGTAAAGAAAGGAACCTTGGATGTGAATTTAAAGTACTGGTAAGAAAGTAAATGAAGTTAATAAAATGAGGGACCATGAAATCTAAACTGAACAAAGAAGTAAAACAGGTACAGAAAAGTAGAGAGGTGAAATACTGAGGTCTGAATGAAAATAAAGACCAGCCAAAATAGCAGTTAATCATAATGATAATGATAATACACATGAAGTGCTTATTCTGTGCCAGTCACTCTGAAGCACTTTACATGTATTAAAGTCTCACTAAAAATCACATAAATTAGGCACCATTATTTTCCCCATTTGAAAGGTGAGGAAACAGGCACAGACTAGTTAAGCAATTTGCGTAAGAAACAACAATGCTAACAAATGACAGAGTTGGGATTCAAATTCTGGCAATGTGGCTCCAGAGGCTATAGTGCTAACCATTATGCTAAAATGTATCTATAGCAAGCAACTAGAAAGAAAGAGATTAAGATTCAAGAATGAGACATTTAAATGAGTGATTAAATAGTGGAATTCTGAGGTGATGAATTCTAGGGAATTAGGGGAATGCCATAAATTATGGTAAACTTGGGGTTTGGGATATACATTAATCAAGTTTTCAAAACAGCACAAATCTCCAAGTTGCATCTATCAGCAGTTCTTAGTTGCAAGCAACAGAAGCTAACTCTGGCTTAGTAGGCAGAAAATGAGTTTATTAAAAGCTTAAGAACCATTTTTAAGGTTAAATTTCTAGGAACACCTAATATCACACTACCCAAACAACTGGATGGAGGAACCCTGTCTTTGGTAGGAAACACCAGATGCAACAATGAGCTCTGCTGTCATCTAGGAATATTGTAGCCATTGTTGTTGCTACTGTACACTAGAAATACCGCTGCTGCCAGGGCAGAACTGTGAGTGGACAGTTCAACTCTTCCTTCTTGCATCTCTAACTTCTAAATCAGACAGTGAGAAGGAGGTGTGTCTGACTGACAGAGCCTAAGTCAGATCCTGCATTCTTGCAAAGGAAACTAGGAAATGAGTTTTTGCTTCTACCTTGGTTAGACAAGGTTCATGCTATGGGACATTTCTTAAGCACAAAAAGAGTGTTCAAAAGATATTAAGCAACCATCAACATGCTAACATCCACTACAAAGAACACTACAAATAAAACCTTACCAAACACACACAATTTAGGAGATTTTGTGACATACATTTGCTGAGAAATGAGGATGATTCGAAATTGAACCATAATACAAACAAATCTTGAAATCTATACATTAATAAAAGGTGTCGGGGCGACATGGGTAGAAATATGAACACAAGCATACAACCCACAGCTTAAAAAATTGATGGCAAAGCCAATTTTTATATTTAAAAAGCAGAAATAGAAACAAGTAAAATGATAGTGAAAACTAATGATGCATTAATAAGGCAGCATCCATCCCCCAAATTTCAGAAAATGTCTGTAAATGTACATGGTAAGATATATGCAACGTCATCCAGTATGCACATGAGAATACTAATTTAGAATCCTAAACAAATTTGAGTTTATGTATACCAACTTCTAGGAATATTTAATAACTTATTTTGCAAATTCCAAGACAGTAAATCTTAGTAATATACAAGAATGAGTCTGTGGGTTTCAGTAAAAACTTGAATTTTTGGATTAGTTCATAGCCCATGAAGGAATTACCAATCAGGCTGCTGGTTTTTATGTGGCATTAAGTTGCCCAGAGTCTCACCTTAGCTTCAATTCTGTATGTTTTTTTGTTTTGTTTTGTTTTTTGAGACCGAGTTTCATTCTTGTCGCCCAGGATGGAGTGCAATGGCACAATCTCAGCTCACTGCAACCTCTGCCTCCTGGGTTCAAGTGACTCTCCTGTCTCAGCCTCCCAAGTAGCTGGGATTACAGGTGCCTGCCACCACCCCCAGCTAATTTTTGTATTTTTAGTAGAGACAGAGTTTCACCATCTTGGGCAGGTTGGTCTCAAACTCCTGACCTCAGGCGATCCGCACACCTCGGCCTCCCAAAGTGCTGCAACGACAGGTGTGAGCCACTGCGCCCGGCCTAATTCAACATGATTTTATAGGTCCGCTTCTCAACACTGTCAGACTGTGTGGTCTGGCAGCAGAGATTCTTAGGAGAAAGAATTTGACTCCGTGTGGGTCACATGCCTCCTTCTGAATCAATCAGTTATGGTAGGGAATTAGTCACCTGAAACAAATCTGGCTGCTGAGGCCTTTCTCTTCAGGAGGGCCTATGAAGATACTTCCTCAAAGGCCTCATATTTGTTTACTGAAACACCAACGACATCTGAGCCATATAGATAATGTAAAAGCAATCTGTGGTCCTTTTTGACAATCTTGATGGTCTGAGAATTCAGGTATTTTGGAATACAGGTGAGGTGACAGTGTCTAAGGGGGAATTAGAGTGTAGAGATAGTTTCCTGATTCACATCATTTCTCTATTTCATAACTAAATTTTTCATTAAGCACACCATCAAGCTTTTTCACGCAGCATTACGTCCACCAGCACCTCTAGTAACAAATCTACCCTCTATATTTCCTCTCTTCCCATTGCATCAGCTGCAAGAAAAGGAATGAGTCACTGCTCTCTTCCCCATTGCTTTCACCTCATCCTTTCCAAGGTCAACACTGCAGAAGGCAGATAGGCTGAATAATGTCATTTAAGAGACTCCTCTTTTCCCAGGTGGAAAGAGATCTTGCATAAGTTTTCCCAAATCATCAGGATAACCTCCCATCAGCTGATCTAAAAATGTTTAGACTAAGAAATTATATTAGTGAAAAAGTTACACTAATTTTTGTGAGACGCATTCTTTACATTGCCAATTACGTATAGTAATGATTATATCATGAAATGTGTCAGATAAACATAAGCTGTGATGTATTTGATTATAACACTTAACTCTGCTTGTGTATGCTCAGTCTTACAGAAGCTCAGTCAGCATGGCAATCAGCCTACAACTTTCAATGCCTTCCCATTGCACTCTGCGCAAAATCCAACTTCTTGTCCCAACAGCGCCACATTTGATCTAGCATTGTCTATCTCCTTATATTTGTATGCAAGCTTCTTAAAGATGTCTTGTTTGCCAATATAGCCCCTAGTCTGAGTACAGAGCCTGAGACAATGCAGTGGTCAGTAAATATCTGTTGAGTAAATGAATGGCTATCATATGGAGGATGATTTTCCTGTTACTAACTACATCCTAAAGTAATGGAATTGAGTCAGCTTCAAAATAGTATCCACTTATTCCTATAGAGATCAGAAACAACCAGCTTACTGCCAATGCTTGCTCAAAAGGCTCAGAATAAAGTACAATAGGTTATAAATATATAACAGGTTATGAATGGCAGCATTTCCCGAGTGTGTTTCCAGCGACACCAGTGCCACAAAATATTTATTTAAAATAGCGTTCAAAGGTTACATCTGATGTCTAACTGTCTACTCATCTCCATTTGAATGTCTAAGAGACATCTCAAATTTAACGTATCACAAACTGATTTGATTTCACTAAACATACATACATCCTCCCAGTAGCTCAGACCAAAAACCTCTAAATTTTCTTGACCACTTACTCTTATATCCTCATCTAATCCATTAGCAAATCTTGTTGGCTCTACCTTGAAAGTATATCCAGAATCTCTGCACTTCACACATTTTCAGTGTCACCATCTTGGTCCAAGCCACTATATTCTTTTCCCTGCATTGTTATAGTTGCCTTCTCATTGGTCTCCCTACTTGGGTCCCTGACCCTCCCCACTTCAGTCTATTCTCCACACACTAGCCAGACTGATACTTTCCAAAGGAAAGTCAGATCATGTCACACACCTGCTGAAAATCCTCCATGGTTTCCTATCTCACTCAGAATAAAAGCCAGTCCTTTTGATGGCTTGCATGGCCCTACCTGAACTGGACTCTGGTTATCTTTCTTTCTTTCTTTTTTTTTTTTTGAGACACAGTCTTGTTCTGTTGCCCAGGCTGGAGTGCAGTGGTGTGATCTCGGCTTACTGGAAGCTCCGCCTCCCAGGTTCATGACATTCTCCTGCCTCAGCCTCCCCAGTAGCTGGAACTACAGGCGCCCGCCACCATGCCCGGCTAATTTTTTGTATTTTGTTTAGTAGAGACGGCGTTTCACCATTATAGCCAGGATGGTCTCGATCTCCTGACTTCATGATCCACCCACCTCGGCCTCCCAAAGTGCTAGGATTACAGGTGTGAGCCACCCGCGCCCAACCAACTCTGGTTATCTTTCTATACTCATTGTCTATTACTTTGCACCAGATAACTGCATGCATAGGAGGCTTCTACCTCAGGGCCTTTGCACTTGCTGTTCCTCCACTTGATTGAGGAGGTCTTTCTTGCCTATCCTTCATAAAATAAGAAATCAACTCCAGCCCCTGATCAGTTTTCTCCAGTCCCCTTCATTGCTTCATTTGCCTTTAGAATATGTATCACTAACTGTCACGTGTTCACTGTATTTGCTGAGTGTCTGCATCTGCTGTCTAGAATGTAAGCTCTATAAGGGCAGGAGTTTTGTTTTGTTTCATTAACTGCCATGTTCCTAGTACAAAGCCTGATCAAATAAGTCATGTGTCTGAGTGTCTGTGCTCAGGTGGGGAGATATTTCAGAAACAGCATTCCTTGGAGTTTGGGAACGAAAAAAGAGTTGTAACTTGTAGCCTTCTGACCTTTAGCTCACAAAACAGAAGTACTTTAACAGGTACAAGATGAAATGACTCAATATTTAAAATACTCAACTATATTCTACATGAAACTGGCTATTTCTATAACTTAATTCCCTAACAGCTTTAAAAGATACTATAGGTGAGATGAAAAAGAACAAGTCATCTTTCTGAGCCTGAGATTCATCTGTAAAATACGCCGGGCATTGCTGGGAGGAGTGAAAATGATCACTTACTCTGTGTCTAAGATTGACACCTGATTTCTTTCTTACAGATATAAAATATTTTCATTTCAACTTTTCTTTAAAAAGGAAAATTGTGGCTTTTTTCTTACAACTGTAAAATTTGAGGAATTAAACAATTCTAGACTTCTCTTCAGTGCCCCATCTTGATCACTGTTTCACAACCACTATCCTACTGTCAGCATGGTACAAGCTCAGCTGGACCAGCATGATAGAAAATGTCCTTAGAACTGGTAGGGATAAGAAAGAGATGTATCAGAATGAGGAGGAAAGTGTTTGAAAAACACATTTAAGGCCGGGCGCAGTGGCTCATGCCTGTAATCCCAGCACTTTGGAAGGCCGAGGCGGATGGATCACCTGAGGTCAGGAGTTGGAGACCAGCCTGGCCAACATGGTGAAACTCCGTCTCTACTAAAAATACAAAAATTAGGCGGGCGTGGTGGTGGGCACCTGTAATCCCAGCTACTCGGGAGGCTGAGGCAGGAGAATCGCTTGAACCCGGGAAGCAGAGGTTGCAGTGAGCCGAGATCGCGCCACTGCACTCTAGCCTGGGCAACGGAGCAAGACTCCGTCTCCAAAAAAAAAAAAAAAAAGAAAAGAAAAGAAAAACATATTTAATATTATAATTTTATTTTTCAGAGGAGAAAAACGCTATAGATTTGGTAAGAGAAAGAAAAGTTCAACATCATTTTCTTGGTTGATGGGAGTGCACTAAAGATATTGAGACTCAACCAAAGGAATATCCCATTGGGGGTTGTGAAATTTTTGTGTTTATCAGGAGGTAAAAGCTTTTATAAGAGCCTGAGAAACTCTTATTTAGACTAACCCACTAAAAATATTCACAGTTTAAAAAATAAACGGAAAAAGAGTCCCAAAAACGTTAATAGACATATCCAACTCAGAAAACTGGGAAGTGGCTCAAAGGGGACTTAAAGAGAGATCCTTCTGAGTTCTAGTCCTGTTCTCCAACATTATATATTGGCTACGATTAATCAAGATTTAATTGTATACCAGCTGCCGAAATGTTTCCCGTACAATAAAAATCCTTAATATGAAACAGGTTTCCTATCACCAGTCGAGTTCTTTACTGACAAATTTCCGACCTTGCGTCCCAAATCCATATCTATATCTCTTCAGCATTTACTAAATGCTTGTTTTGCATACCATTAAGTCACTTAATACAACAATTCTGCCGGCTCAATGGTACTGTACCCACTTGGTAGACGACAAACCGAGGCTAGATGAAATTAATCATAAAATTAGCGGCACTGAAATTTAACTCAGTGCAACCCCAAAGCTCCTTCTACACCAAACTGCTCCCTGTAAGCAAGGAAACAGAACTCCTGGAACTTGTCCGCAGAGAATGAGCAGGGCTTTTTGCATGGTCTCGGCCATGGTTAGCCTGCCTTGTAACCCGCAGGTAACAGAGCTACGGAAATCAAATGAATCGCTGTCAAGTCGGTGCAAGACAACTATTCAGCACATTTCATGGTGACCTGGTCTCAACTGAACAGACTGAAAACCAATTTCACAATTTCTTTGTAGTGTTTCTTAGAAACCAGCCACTGTCACTGCTTAGAAAATAGGGGGCTGTTCCCTCAAGTGGTCAAAACGGGCCTCTCACTAGAGCTCGCCACTTGTTTAGCCGGTGTAAGGCCAAACAATCCTGCAAATTTCCCGCAACCTCCCGAAGGGGTCAAAGCCCACGCCCCAGCAAAAGCACAGGCACTCCCCGCCCAGCGAAGATAAGCGCATGCGCCTACCCGTCCTCTGAAGCTACCACCACGTGGTGGCGCCACTTCCCCCCACGCCCGTTTCACCCATTCAGCCCGCTCTTTCGAATACCTTTGTCCAACTCCATGAGGGCAGAGTTGGCATCCAGTTCCTGTTCGCCATAGCCGGCATCTGCCAGGAAAGACTTAGTTGAGTTTGACGCCATGACCCGAATAGTTACTCGACTAGCCTAGTCAGAAAGATTGCAAACTCTACCCCAGAACCGCCATCTTCTCCCGCCGCCTTCTTGTTGGTTTTTCCTCCGCGCGCTGTCAAGCCCTGTTACGCATGCGCCCTGGTCACCCCGCGGTTCGCAGTCGCCTCTGCTGCCCTCTGCGCAGGCGCTCAAGGAGCTCTTGGACTCCAGGTTCCCGCGGCTGGGAGAAAAGGAGGCGGGGATCCGAAGGGGGAAATGACTCTGAGGCGCCCGGACGTCGCTCGGAAGCCAATCAGAGAGCGTGACGTCAGTTTGGCGCGGAGTTTGGCGGCCGGGGCTTACAGTGGCGGGAGTTGGAGGCGATAACGATTTGTGTTGTGAGAGGCGCAAGCTGCGATTTTTGCTGAACTTGGAGGCATTTCTACGACTTTTCTCTCAGCTGAGCCTTTTCCTCCGGCCCTGATGCTCTTCAATTCGGTGCTTCGCCAGCCCCAGCTTGGCGTCCTGAGAAATGGTGAGTAACGGTCCCAACCGCTGCTCGGGGCTGGCGGGATTCATCTACCCCGAAACACACGCCACCTCCGACCAGGGCCGACTCCAATTCTGAACTCAGCTTCTGAGTTCTCCCATGGCAAGGGTAAATTAGGGTTAGCTGGGACTACTGAAGAAAGCTGTGCTTTCATCTCCTCGGAACACTTGTAATCGTAATCGGGCTTTTAAAATCGTAACGTAGGCATGGACGTCGAAATAACTGCCTTCCAAGGCCTCTTACAGCTTACATCTCCATTGCGCGTTAACGGGAAAATGCATGCATTTGTGTGTGTATGTTTCTCTCAACAGTTATTTGAGATGGTCAAAACTCATACTCATTGATTTATTCATTCGTTTGTTGTAGAATCTTAGTGAGCCCAGCTATTTGCTATGGGTATATACCAGTGAATATGACCCACTGTTAAGGAACTCAGTCAAGCAGAGAAGACAGGATATCTGCTTCTAACAGGATCAAAATCTTTTTTTCCCCGTTTACTACATGGTCATAAACATTTAGAGTGAAAGATGCCTGTAACCACATCCGCCAGAGATGACCCCTGTTAATAGATTGAAGTATATTATTCCAGATGTTTTCGACGCTAGAGGTAATATCTATTATTTTCAGAAATGGGATCAAAATGTCCTGTTTTTTCACTTTAATGGTATAAGTTGAACGTATTCCCATGTTAATATGTAGAAATCTAACTTTCTTACGCTAAAACATTGGCAATAAGAGATTTGAGGCTAGGTTTGGGTGTTATCAACTTAAACTTTTTGGTAAGTTTCTGATAAGGAAGGTAAGTAGGCAGACTAACCTTGGACAGAAATAAAATCTCACTCATGTGAACATCGACTATAGCCAGAGGTTCTTTTTCCTCTTGAAACCATGTGGAAAAGGAACCTGAGAGGGGAATTTTTATGTTCAGGGATGAGTCTAGGAAAATGATATTGAGAAAGAGACTGAGAAGTAGTCCCTCAACTTCCTGCTAGCAATCTGAAACTTTATACCATTCTTACTTCTTTCCCTCATAGATAATCTTTGTAATTATACTCTAAATGCTCCTCTTTCTCTTCTGGGACTTTGTTTGACTAACTTCTCTGTCCTCTGTTTAAGAGTGATAGTATGCACAGTGCTGCTGGGGTTTTATTATACCTCCACACCTTACTATATGTGTGTCCTGGGGGAGCTGTTCAGACTGTTTTGTGACAGATTTTCTCCTAATTCTCCATGTGTTTACCTTTCCCTTCCCTCTTTCCTGTTCACAAGTACTCATTCGTTGTTACACAATAGACACTGAAATTCATTCACTATTATATGTTACCCACTGAAATCTATAGAATCATCTCCTTTCCTCTTCAGTGTTGGTGTTCCCTCCTTGGCCCCTTTTCTTCTTCTTCCTACTCCTTTGGATGATCACAGCCATAACCAGGGCTTCTTCCACTTCTATGTACATACAACTTTCTATTTCTTATACGGTAAGTCCTCACTTAATGTCTAGATAGGCTCTTGGAAACTGTGACTTTAGGGAAAACAGTGTATAACTAAACCAACTCTACCATAGGCTACTTGATATAAACAAGAATTAAGTTCCAGTGGCATATTTTGGTCATACAAACACCACTGAACTTCTAAATAAAGACCCAAAACACTTTTAATATTAAATGTTGAAATAATTGTGTGCTATACATACATTTGAGAAAGATTAATAAAAACAAGTGAGATAATTATTTACCCAAGTTTGGCGTATCAGTGAGTGACCTCAGTCATAGTAGTGGTGGGCTAAATCAAGGAATAAATGTTTGCAAACTGAAAATTGGAGCACCTCCTACAACCACCCAGTTCAAAAACAATCACAAATATGGCAGCTCACTGATCCCTTTCATACCAAATCGTTTATTGTCATTCGTTTGTATGATTATTGTAAAGTTTACCATTTTTATTATATAATTATTTGTATTCATTCATTTTCTGACACACTTATTCCAGCTCAGGACTGTGGGTGCCCGGAGCCTATCCTGGCAGCTCATGGTACAAGGTGGAAACCAGCTCTAGACCGGACGCTATTTCATCACAGGAAGCACTCACACACACCCATTGTCTATTGGGACCATGTAGACATGCCAGTGAATCTAACATACCCATCTTTGGCATGTGGGAGGAAACGAGAGTACCTGGAGAAAACCTCTGTGAACATGGGGAGCACATGTACAAACTCCACCCAGCCAGTGGCCTCAAACAGGAATTGATTTTTTTTCTCATGAACAGTATGAGGAAATGACATTGTACAAATTGATGTTATTGGAAGACTTCATGTACCTGAGATTCATTTCTGTAAAAGCTGTGTGGGTTGATTATCACGCAGACTGTCAGTCCCACAAGCATCTCAAACTCAAATACCCAAAACTGAACTCAACTTCTCCCCCAAACCTGCTATATTACCAATTTTAGGGAGTGGCCTCATTATTTAAACCAGTTTTCCCAGCCAGAAACCTGAGTCAATTAAAGACTTCCTCATCTTCCTCATAGTTACACATTCAAAACATTTCGTTAAAATCTCTGTGATTATGCATCTTTACTGTATCCTGGATGTGTTCTATTTTTACCATTCCATTTCCCTAGGTTGGGCCCTAATGCCTTGTCTGGATTGTAAGAAGTCTCCCAAATGGCCTCCTAGTTTGTCTGTCTTCACTTTATTCTCCACATTGCTGCTAATGATCCTTCTAAAATGGAAATCTGATGACTCTTCTGTGTATTTTCAAATTGATATCTAAAAGTTTTTATCATAAATTTAAACAAATGCAAAGAATATAATTTCTGACCATATTGGGAATATTGACATTTTAAAATAAAAATGCTATATCACTCTTTTAAGTGTATCTAATATAATGTAAATACTGTAGTGATTTGATAGTCACGTCATCCATTTTTTAGAAACATACGAACAAACTCTTTAACTGCTAGAAATTCCATATAGCTGCTTTTTCCTCTTGAATTTATTTCCATTTCATTTCTCCCACAGTAATTTAATTTTATGCTTGAAAAGCTCTTTTACTGATCACTCTTGTCATACCCCTCTGTGTCAAAAGATGTATTTAAATTGCTGTTTTCTGTCATAAGCCTCTGAGTGTTAAAACTTCTTTATGGATTGAATTTTCAATTCAATTATTAGTACTATATGATTGTTTAAAATAATATAGATTACCAATTTTGGTAACTATTAACCAAAAGTAAAATTTTGTTGGAAGTACATCTTTTAAAGAGATGAATTTGGGTGTTTATGATTCCTTTATTGAAGGAGTTATTTATCTATTAAGGTTCCAAAAGTTTATTTGTTTTTATTTAAAAATATTTGATACCCAAAAGTTTTTATTCTTTGGATCAATGCAAGGTTTAAGATTGGGGCACGGGAATGCCTTTCTTTTATAAAGTGGAAGAAAGGAAGTAATGAAGGGAAAGGAAAAAAGTGATACCTCAACCTTCTCAGAGACATCAGGTTTTTCAGACAGGTGAGTTTTAGAAATGCATATATAGTATCCAATTGCTTATAAATGGAGATAACATTTTGAGAAATGCATCAATAGGTGATTTTATCATTGTGCAAACATCACAGAGTATACTTAAAGCTAGATAGTGGAACCTACTACACACCTAAGCTGTGTATTTTTCCTAGGCTATAAACCTGTACAGCATATTACTGTGTTGAATACTGTAGGCAACTGTAACACAATGGTAAGTGTTTGTGTATCTAAACATAGAAAAGGTTCAGTAAAAATAGGATATAAAAGATAAAAAATGGTACACCTGTGGAGGGTGCTTACTATGAATGGGAGCTTGCAGGACTCGGGGTTATTGTGAGTGAATCGATGAGTGAGTGGTCAGTCAGTGTGAAGACCTGGGACATTATACTACTGTAAACATCATAAACACTCTATACTTAGGCTGCATTAAATTGATTAAAAAATACTTTCTTGAATAATAAATTAACCTTAGGCTTAGCTTACTGTAACTTTTAAACTTACAAACATCTTAAATTTTTTAACTTCTTGACCCTTGTGGTAACAGCATAAAGCACAGACACATTGTATAATTGTGCAAAATATTTTATTTCTTCATATTCTTATTCTGTAAGTTTTTTTATTTTAAATTTTTTTCTTTTTTCTTCTTAACTTTTCGAACCTTTTGTTAAAAACTAAGACACAATAGGAATTTTTAGGCTTCATTATAATCTTATAAGACTACCATTGTGTATGCGGTTTGTCTTTGGCCAAAATGCCATTACATGACATATGACTGTATATCGTAGTTGAGTACAATAGTACCTCCTTATCCTTGAAGGATATGTTCCAAGACCCAACCCTATGTATGCTGTGTTTTTTACTATACACACACATACCTATGATTAAGTTTAATTAGGTACAGTAAGAGATTAACAATAACTAATAATAACAGAACACTTATAACGATATTCTATAATAAAAGTTATGTGAAGGTGGCCTCTCGGAATATATCATTGTACTATACTTGCTCTTCTCGTGATGATGTGAGATGATATAATACCTACAACATGATGAGATGAAGTGAGATGAATGACGTAGGCAGGCACTGTGATATAACATTAGGCTACTACTGACCTTCCAACTATGTAACAGACAAAGCAGCGAAGTGACTAAGAGCAGGTAACATATATGGCACGGATACTCTGGACACAGATGATTCATAACCCTGGACAGGTCAGGGTAGGACAGTGTGAAATTTTCTTGCTACTCAAAATGGCACACAATTTAAAACTTATGAATTGTTTATTTCCGGAATTTTCAATGTAATAGTTTCAGACTATCGTTGACCATAGGTAACTGAAACCACAAAAAGCGAAACCACAGATGAGGGGTGACTACTGTATCTGGAAATTTAGTCTCTGAAAACTCTCATGTTCTTGTATACTACTTGGAATATGTGCATGTAACTCTAGGGGCTTAAGTTGTACAATGAGGAAATAATAGCTTTTTCCAAATGTGTTGTGGAGGTAAGCATTACAGTTTCATGTTCATAACACAATAAGGATCCAAAACTAGCTTAGGGTGGTTCATCAGTGAAGTGTGTATTGCAGGGATTGCATAAGTAGAGGAGTAGGCAAGGACCAATCACTCACCATTCATTGGTGTTTGGATGTTAATTGTAGGCAGTGACGCAGAGTTAAAGTCATTGTTTAATTGTAAAAAATTGCAGGTTTTTTGGAGTGTATCATCTTCATTTCAACCAAGTTGTTCAAAAGTCCCTTTTGAGTTTGCATTTTGCAGTTGATTTTTTTTTTAATTCCAAAACATGTATATTTACATAACCTTTGAACAGAGGCTTTTGTTTTTACACACTTATTCTGTAGGTTAATACTTGTGAACTCAACGTAACTATTGCATTCTTTTTTTTTTTTTTTTTTTTTTTTGGAGACGGAGTGTTGCTCTGTCGCCCAGGCTGGAGTGCAGTGGCGCAGTCTCGACTCACTGCAAGCTCTGCCTCCCGGGTTCACGCCATTCTCCTGCCTCAGCCTCCTGAGTAACTGGGACTACAGGCGCCTGCCACCATGCCTGGCTAATTTTTTTTGTTTTGTTTTTGTTTTTATTTTTAGTAGAGACGGGGTTTCACGGATTAGCCAGGATGGTCTTGATCTCCTGACCTCGTGATCCTCCCGCCTCGGTCTCCCAAAGTGCTGGGATTACAGGCATGAGCCAATGCGCCCAGCCTATTGCATTCTTTTAGTGGTCTTTAACAGCTCCTTTACAATGATATCTGATGTTGAAATTATGACATGATGGCCCCAGAACTAATTATTAAATTTGGATTAAATTTTTTGGTGCCCTTCTATTGATTCCTTCAGGTTATGTCTATGAACACAAATGTAGATTTGTCTGAGGTTATGTCAAGCTAGGATGTATTCTCCACATAGTACTTTTGATGAAAAGTGAGAATTCAGAGTACCCTAAAATGTGAGTTTGTTATGCTTTCAATAGATTGTAAACTCAGTGTTTCCTCCAATGCTTATTGAACATTTGGTTTTCAGTAATTACTTGTTGAATGAATGTTTCTTTTATATGTTTAAAATGTCTTGACCACAAATCAGTATGATAAAAACAAATCTCTGAAGATATCTTACTATGTAGGACCATAGTGCACGTTAGATCTCTGACCCAAGCAGAATAAACTTTTCTTCCACCCTGAGTTTCCTGTTCTCTGTTCTAAATTCAGTGAAAATTTACCCATCTTTCAAGACCTCCTGTAAAGACTGCCTGACCCACTGCCACTAGCCAGGGCTAACTAAATGTTGACTAGGGGTAGGTACATAACGCTTCACTTTACAATTTCTCTAATATCATTTAAGATACTATAAGCGTTGCTATTAACATTTTAGATTCCTAGAATTTCAGCACTAAAGGAAAAAGAAAGTAAATTTGGTGAATATGTTACTGGCTATAGTAGTTGCATTGATATATATTATTTTCTTTGGCTCTTTGACCACTGGATTTTGTATGATGTTCCAGCATAAGAATTTAATAGAAAGGGATAACAGTTTTAATGGAATGCTTTTGTGGTTGTCTCTTTGGTAGGAGAAGGAGGAAGATCTTTCTTAATATGCAAAGGCCTCTTATTTCTTCTAATCTCAATGTGCTAGTGAGAGTCTTCATTTTAGATAGTAAGCCCAAAGCTATACCTCCCCAGAAGTTGGAAGTGCTTTTTCATTTTTTCCTTAGGACTCTTTTAAGGAAATACCAGAAACAGTGTCTTCCATAGATATTAATAGTACGTGGATCTATGTTAATATCTAAAGTTTCTTAAGAACAAATATTTACCTCTGGATTTGTTAAAAATGCTGAAATGTGATGCTCTATTGGAATTCTATAAGGAATTGTCTTGTTTTAGGATGGTCTTCACAATACCCTCTACAATCCCTTCTGACTGGTTATCAATGCAGTGGTAATGATGAACACACTTCTTATGGAGAAACAGGAGTCCCGGTTCCTCCTTTTGGATGTACCTTCTCTTCTGGTAAGAGAATTACTCTCTAGGCAAGGCTTGGACAGAAATGATCTATTTCACATTTACAGGGCAAATATACTTCAAAAAGTAAACTAGGTAGATGTTAGAGTTTTTGTAAAAACTGTTGTCTTTTGATTTATAAAATAGACTTTTCTTAATCTCTATGCATCATTAGCATAACTATATTTCTTCTAAAGCATAGGATTATTATAGCACCATTTTTAAAAAACCAATATAAGGAAATGGTTGCAAAGGTTCAGCTACAATGAAAACTGTTTTACCCAGTAGATACATACCCTTTGATCTGGTTGAATGTATCTTTCTGTGACTCACTGGGGAATATATGAACAGAAATAGAAGTACTTTGGCCAAGCTCAGTAGCTCACGCCTGAAATCCCAGCACTTTAGGAGGCCAAGGCAGGTCTGGGTGCAGTGGCTCACACTTGTAATCCCAGAACTTTGGGAGGCCAAGGCGGGTAGATCACTTGAGGTCAGGAGTTCGAGGCCAGCCTGGCCAACATGGTAAAACCCCATCTCTACTAAAATTGCAAAAAATTAGCTGGGCGTAGTGGCACATGCCTGTAATCTCAGCTACCTGGGAGGCTGAGACAAGAGAATCACTTGAACCTGAGAGGCAGAGGTTGCTGTGAGCCAAGATTGTGCCATTGCACTCCAGCCTGGGTGACAGAGTGAGACTTCATCTCCAAAAAAAGAAAAAAGAAAGAAATGGAAGTACTTATCTCCACCCATAATAGTTTTGAGGGGAGAGAAAAAGTTGTGAAAAGGAAATTTAAAACTAATAGACTCCTCACAGAAATTAGCCGAGCGTGGTGGTGCACGCCTGTAGTCCCGGCTACTGGGGAGGCTGAGGCAAGAGAATCGCTTGAACCTGGGAGTCGGAGGTTGCAGTGAGCCAAGATCACGCCACTGCATTCCAGCCTAGGTGACAGAGGGAGACTGCGTCTCAAAAACAAATAAAAACTAATAGACTATTACGTAGTCATGATTGTGGTAAAAATACGTAAATAAAAATATGATTTAAAAAAAAAACAAAACTAATAGACTCAGCCTGCTGGCGGCCTACATCATCATATGCTTTTGTTTGCCATTGGCCAGTACCACTCCTGTTTTGTTTAAGTACAACCCTCGATTTAGCCCTTCTCTAAATAAGAGATTATGTGAAGAAAATTTTGGTGGTTTTGAGGAAGCTTAAAAAGTTTTGTGGCTGGGCGCAGTGGCTTATGCCTGTAATCCCAGCACTTTGGCAGGCTGAGGCAGGTGGATCACTTGAGGTTAGGTATTCAAAACCAGCCTGACTAACATGGTGAAACCCCATCTCTGGTAAAAATACAAAATTAGCTGGGTGTGGTGGTGCATGCCTGTAATCCCAGCTACTTGGGAGGCTGAGGCAGGAGAATCACTTGCACCCAGGAGGTGGAGGTTGCAGTGAGCCAAATCGTGCCATTGCAGTCCAGCCTGGGCGACAGAGCCAGACTCCGTCTAAAAAAAAAAAAAAATTTTGTGTTACTCTTCATATATTTTATTCTTTATTTCTGCTTTAGCTCCCAATATGGAACATGTACTAGCAGTTGCCAATGAAGAAGGCTTTGTTCGATTGTATAACACTGAATCACAAACTTTCAGAAAGAAGTGCTTCAAAGGTAAGTCTAGGTCTACAATTTTTGTTTTAACATTTAAAAAACTTTACAGATCCTCAAGTGTATTATTATTTGAACACATTCTGTTTTAGTCTGTCTTGTGTTGCTACAAAGGAATAACTGAGACTGGGTAGTTTATAAAGAAAAAAGGTTTATTTGGTGCATGATTCTGCTGGCTAGAAGATTAGACATCTGGTGAAGGCCTCAGTCTGCCCCAACTCATGGCAGAAAGCAAAGAGGAGCCCATGAATACAGAGGTTACATGGCAAGAGAAAGGGGTAGTACCAAGCTCTTTTTTTAACAATCAGCTCTCCAGGGAACTAATAGAGTGAGAAGTCACTCATCTGTTCACCTCTTAGGGAGGGCATTAATCTGTTCATGAGGGATACACCCCCATGACCCAAATGCCTTCCATTAAGTCCCACCTCCAACTTTCAGGATTAAATTGTAACATGAGATTTGGGAAGGGACAAACATCTGAAGTATATATAACACATTCCCGATTATGTTAACTTCTGAATAAGTCTTTTTAGGGACCAGGTTAGATGTGAATGGTGGACTATCTATCTGTCAATAACTGTTAACTATGACAATGCCTTTACTCAAAGTTAAGAAAAATACATTTTAGGATTAAAAACAATTCCTTCAAAAAGTTGAATCTTTAACACTTTGGTTAGAGAAGTGTTGCTTTAAAATATTTATATTGATCAAACATTTTTCAGGTATAAAGCAAAGTTCTTCTAACCTTAAGAAGCTGATAATTTGGAACCTATAAGTCAAGTGTTGAAATAAATAAAACAAAGGCTATAAATTATACAGAAGTAGAAAGAAAACACACTGGTGTCAAAGAGAAAACTCTCATGTAGTAAAGAAGGCTAGGAAAATTTATGAAGAATGGGGCATTTGAGTTGGACTATGGTATTTAGACCGGTGGAAATGGAAGGGGGTACTCCAGGTGAAGGGAAAAGCATTAGCAAAGGTCTAGAGATGGAAAAGCATAGGATATAATAAAATAGGAAATGACCAATTTGGTTGGAATAAGATATCAAAAACAGTGAGAGATGAGGCTTGCAACCAAGATAAAGACTAAAGAATGCAAAATGTTGAATGTCAAACTAAGGTATTTTACATTCCATTCAGAGAGCATCATGAAGTTCTTTTTATTTTTGTTTTTTGTTTGTTTGTTTGTTTGTTTTTGGTAGAGATGGGGTTTTACCATGTTAGCCACGCTGGTTAACTCCTGGCCTCAAGTGATCTGCCTGCCTTGGCCTCCCAAAGTGCTGGGATTACAGGTGTGAGCCACTGTGCCCAGCCAGTATCATGAAGATTTTTGAACTGGAATATGTTTCAGAAAGATTCCATTTTAGAGAATATATTACTAGTGAACTCATGGAAAGGAATTTGACATCAGATGTTAGTTCTCATGTGGTAAATAAGGGAATGTGTAATTTCTATGAGTCCACAAATTATCTTTGCTCATGCCAAAGGGTGCTGACTACTGATTTTTTATGTGTGCATCTTTGTTTTTATTATTTTAAGTTCCAGAGTACATGTGCAGGACATGCAGGTTTGTTACGTAGGTAAATGTGTGCCGTGGTGGTTTGCTACACATATCAACCCATCACCTAGGTATTAAGCCCAGCATGCATTAGCTTTTTTTTTTTTTTGAGACAGAGTCTTGCTCTGTCACCCAGGCTGGAGTGCAGTGGTGCAATCTCGGCTCACTGCAAGCTCCGCCTCCCGGGTTCATGCCATTCTCCTGCCTCAGCCTCCCGAGTAGCTGGGACTACAGGTGCCTGCCACCACGCCCGGCTAATTTTTTGTATTTTTATTAGAGACGGGGTTTCACTGAGCTAGCCAGGATGGTCTCGATCTCCTGACCTCGTGATCCGCCCGCCTCGGACTCCCAAAGTGCTGGGATTACAGTCGTGAGCCACCGCACCCGGCTGCATTAGCTATTTTTCCTGATGTTCTCCCTCTCCGTGCTCCCCCTCAACAATCCCCAGTGTGTGTTGTTCCCTTCCCTGTGTCCATGTGTGCTCGTTGTTCAGCTCCCACTTATGAGTGAGAACATACAGTGTTTCGTTTTCTGTTCATGCATTAGTTTGCTGAGGATAATAACTTCCAGCTCCATCCATGTCCCTGCAAAAGACATGATATCATTCCTTTTTATGGCTGCATTGCATTCCATGGTGTATATGTACCAAATTTTCTTTATCTAGTCTATCATTGATGGGCATTTGGGTTGATTCCATGTCTTTGCTATTGTGAATAGTGCTGCAGTGAACATATGCATGCATGTATCTTTATAATAAAATGATTTATATTCTTTTGGGTATATACCCAGTAATGGGTTTGCTGGGTCAAATGGTATTTCTGGTTCTAAGTCTTTTGAGGAAGCACCACACTGTCTTCCACAATGGTTGAATTAATTTATATTCCCACCAACAGTGTAAAACTATTCCTGTCTCTCCGCAGCCTTGCCAGCATGTGTTGTTTCTTGACTTTTTAAATAATTGCCATTCTGACTGGCGTGAGATGATATCTCACTGTGGTTTTGATTTGTATTTCTCTTAATGATCGACTACTGATCTTTTTACTACTACAGCTTTCCAGGCATTTAAACTTCTATTAATATGGCTACCACAGAATACAATTTAGACATTTCACATTTACCATTTTCTTTGTTTAGAATGGATGGCTCACTGGAATGCCGTCTTTGACCTGGCCTGGGTTCCTGGTGAACTTAAACTTGTAAGTGACTTTATTTCATTAGGATCTGGGTAAATACTGATAAGGGATTGCTTTGTTAAATTGTGCTTACCTTATTTTTGAAAGGTTACAGCAGCAGGTGATCAAACAGCCAAATTTTGGGATGTGAAAGCTGGTGAGCTGATTGGAACGTGCAAAGGTCATCAGTGCAGCCTCAAGTCAGTTGCCTTTTCTAAGTTTGAGAAAGGTAGGTTTGTGCTTATCCTCTTTCATCTCCTTAACCTTCTTTACAGTGGGGAGGTAAGAACCTGTAATTGTTTCTACCCTTTCCCCTATCAAAGTTACTACTTTACCTACCTAGATGATTAAGATTCTTTTTTTGGAGACAGTTTCATTCTGTTGCCCAGGCTGAAGCGCAGTGGCACCATCTCGGCTCACTGCTACCTCCGCTGCCTCCCAGGTTCAAGTGATTCTCCTGCATCAGCCTCTGGAGTAACTGGGACTACAGGCGCACAGCACCATGCCCAGCTAATTTTTTTGTATTTTTAGTAGAGATGGGGTTTCACCATGTTGGCCAGGCTGATCTAGAACTCCTGAGCTCGGGCAATCCACCTGCCTCAGCTTCCCGGAGTGCTAGGATTACAGGTGTGAGCCACTGCACTCAGCCAGGTGATTAAGATTCTAATATGATTGAAAACCTTAATAAAATTAAATTGGTTTTAGGCCCACTCTTCTGGACATTATCTCTAGCTTGTCTCTGAAAGTCAAGAGTCTTTGGTAAATTTTTATATAGTCATGCACATAAGGTGAAGATTTATAAACAGCTATGATACCATTGTTTAACTTTGATTGTTCATTGAAGTTAAAACCTTGTACTGGGCACTCATTAACTCTACTTGTAAAATCTAAATGAGCTATAAGGCTGATAAACTGAACATGATTTTCTACCTAACAGTTTATCATGTATTTGGTTTAAATGGCCCGTTTTTTGTTTTTTGTTTGTTTTTTGAGATGGAGTCTCGCTCTTTCACCCAGGCTGGAGTGCAGAGGCTCGATCTTGGCTCACTGCAGCCTCCACCCCTCGGGTTCAAGCCAGCCTCCAGCCCCTGGGTTCAAGCAGTCATCTGCCTCAGCCTCCCAAGTACCTGGGATTACAGGAGCCCGCCACCACAGCCAGCTAATTTTTGTTTTTTAGCCGGGGTTTCACCATCTTGGCGAGGCTGGTCTTAAACTCCTGACCTCATGATCCACCTGCCTCAGCCTCCTGAAGTGCTGGGATTACAGGCGTGAGCCACTGCACCCGGCCAAATGGTCCAATTTTCTATTATGTTTTCAACTATTACTTAAAATTGATTTTCCTATGTTTATTTTATTGTTATAATGGACAAGGAAGATTTAAGAGTGATATAACACAGCGCAGTACTATGGCAGCTAGGGAAAAATGTATCAGTGGTGTCTGAATAAGCTCTTCATTTCTGTTGTTTGTTTTGTTTTGTTTTCTCCTTCCATTTGTTTCTCAGTAAATAAATTTTTTTTAATGGACCAACAAACATTTATCTCAAAGGAGTCTCTGAAGTAATCTGACTTTAATCTCTGAATAATAGTGACAGACATTACAATCTCCTTTATCACTTAAAAAAAATACTCTATTTTAAAAATCAAATGTTTTCATTTATTCACCTGAGCCATTTAGGAGGTTAAGCTGGTTTGGACTGGTTGTTTGTTTTTTGAGACAAAGTCTCCCTCTGTTGCCCAGGCTGGAATGCAGTGGCATGATCTCGGTTCACTGCAACCTCCTCCTCCCAGGTTCAAGCAATTCTCATGCCTCAGCCTCCTGAGTAACTGGGATTACAGGCGTGCACCACCACACCCAGCTAATTTTTGTATTTTTAGTAGAGACAGGGTTTTGTCATGTCAACCAGGTTGGTCTCGAACTCCTAACCTCAAGTGATCTGCCCGTCTTGGCTTCCCAAAGTACTGAGATTACAGGCATGAGCCACCATGCCCAGCCTGGCTTGGACTTTTAAGAAAGTCGGTTTTAATCTACTGTGGTTGCAGTTGAAACTGGAACCTTTAAGGAGAACTATGGCATGATTTTTCTTATTTCTGCATAACTTTATTAACATATTTAAGTAGTTAGGTATGCTTGTGTTCTAGTTTTCTACACTCCTGTGTCAGAGTTCACTCTGAGTTTGTAAAAATAATGTTAAAATAATGAAAATTTACCTAACTACAGAATAATGGAAAACATCATATTTTTTGGTCCTTTTGCTTAATTTTTACAACTCTGCATGTGAACCAGCTTATGACAATGAGCTGTAGAAGAAAAGGCACTGAGTTAGAGATTGGGGCAGGTGGCTTTTTTCATGGCTTTCAGTAGTCCATAGGTGCTCTAGTGTAAATTAATCTGATCAGATACTACTCCCAAGCCCTGTGGTTTGTTTTGGTAAAACAGAACAGATAATAGCTCTATTCACTCCATCAGCCATAAGCCCTCTTACAGGACAAACCTTTGCAACTAAACATGGAAGCCCTTTGTTTTATTCTGGACTCTTGGGCAAAGTGATTTTTACCTCCTTGGGCCTTCATTTTCTAATTTTGTGAGATAAATACCTATTCTATTTAGGTCACAAAAATATTGTAGACATAAAAGTGAGGTGAAATATGAATGCTTTTTTTTTTTTAATCTGAGCTCATTATGGTGGCTCATTCCTATAATCCCAGCAACTTGGGAGGCTGAGAAGGATGGCTTGAGGCAGGAGTTCAAGACCAACCTGGATAACATAGTGAGCCCCTATATCTAAGAAAATAAAAAATTAGCTTGGTACAGTGGTATGCACCCGTAGTCCGAGCTACTTGGGAGGCTGAGGTGGGAGGATCACTTGAGCTCAGGGGTTTGTGGCTGTAGTGAGCTATGATTGTGCCATTGTACTCTAGCCTGGGCAATAGAGTGAGACCCAGTCTCAAAATAAATTAAATCAATTGATCTGTCTATAATCAATCAGGGGACCATATAAATACTTAGTGTTTTGTGGGGGTTTTTGTAGGTAGCATGGTAGAAAAGATCATTGGTCCAGTTCTTCCCACCCTACCTGGGTAGGATACAAATAATCCTAACTGGACATAGTCATACTAACGGAATTTGCCTTCCCTAAGTATCTACCAACTAAAAGCAAAGAAAATGGACTCAGATAAGTGCTTTGTGTGGCAAAAGGGCAAGTATTAGAACTTTAGTGGAAAATTAAAATTGATTATAAATTTATTTCTATTTCCTCTCCTACAAACTTACCTATATTTGAACCTTCTTTCTCATCATTCTCAAGTTTTAATTAAATGAGAATCTCTTGGAAGTGGGCCAGGCATTTATTTTTTTAAAGTTCCTCAAGGGATTCCAATGTGTAGCTAAAATTGAGAAACATTCTTGATTCTTCCCAAGACCTTCCCCCATTGCATGTATCCCCACTACCCTGTATCTTCAAGTTCTCCCTCTCTATTGGCTGATTCTCCTTAGGAAAGACTCAAGAATGCCTGTGACCTATTTTCCCAAATATCTTAACCCTGTCTTCTCTTTTAGTTACTGTTACATATTTTCCATCTCCTTTAATTTGGTTTAATCTATTTTCCACATCTAGCCCTCTTCCTGAAATCACTCTTGCTAAGGTTATTATCTAATTATCAGAAAGCGTGAAACTTTCCAGGTCTTTTCTTCTGCTTGTATAATATGCTACACTTTTAGTGTTTATAATATGTTACACTTTTAGTGTTTATAAAATTCCAGTAAAAGTATTTGCTTAGAATCTGTGATATCCCACTCCCTCTGGTACTCCTTCTGCTTTCTCTTTATTCTTTCATAGTTGCTTTTACCTAGCTTGAAGTGTTAGCAAGGCCCAGGATTTGGTGTTTAGCCTTTTTTTGCTTTCAACCTATACCTTCTTGGACAGTTTCATCTGTACCAGTTTTTTTGTTTGTTTGTTTGTTTGTTTTTTTTTTTTTGAGACGGAGTCTTCACTGTGTCTCCCAGGCTGGAGTGCAGTGGCGCGATCTCGGCTCACTGCAAGCTCCGCCCCCCGGGTTCACGCCATTCTCCCGCCTCAGCCTCCCAAGTAGCTGGGACTACAGGCGCCCGCTACCGCGCCCGGCTAGTTTTTTGTATTTTTAGTAGAGACGGGGTTTCACCATGTTAGCCAGGATAGTCTCGATCTCCTGACCTTGTGATCCACCCGCCTCGGCCTCCCAAAGTGCTGGGATTACAGGCTTGAGCCACCGCGCCCGGCCTCATCTGTACCAGTTTTGTTTTGTTTTTCATTCTGCTTGTGTTGACCCAGATCTATAATCCTAGCCTTAAGCTTTCTGCAGGTACTTCAGATTCAAGATAGCAAAAACTGAACCCACAATTTCCTTCCTGAACTCATGATTTCTCCCTGGCAATGCCATCTTTTTCCTCTCCTCTGGTATCACTTCCTTGAATAACTTCATTTAACATTTCTTATAGTGCGAGTCTGATGGTAATAATTTACCTTTGTTTTTCTTTATCTGAAAATGTCCTTATTTCATCGTCATTCTTGAAGGACATTTTTGTTGGATATGAAATTCTGGGTCAACAGCTTTTTTTCCTTTCATTGCCTGAAGATGTTCCACTATCATCTCTGCTTTCATTGAAAACTCTGTGGTTGTTAAAATCATTTCCCTGTATATAATATGCTGTTTTTCCTGACTAATTTCAGGATTTTCTGTCTTTGGTTTCTAGCAGTTTGACTGTGGTATATCTAGTCATGGTTCCCTTCACAGTTTTCCTATTTGAAGCTTGCTGAGCCTTTTGTATTTGTTAATTCCTTTTTACTGAATAGGGAATTTTTCTATCATTTCTTGAAATATTTTTTCTGGGCCAGGCATGGTGACTCAGGCCTGTAATCCAAGCACTTTGAGAGGCTGAGGCAGGCAGATCACCTGAGGTCAGGAGTTCAAGACCAGCCAGGCCAACACGATGAAACCCCATCTTTAATAAAAGTACAAAAATTAGTTGGGCGTTGTGGTGGGCACCTGTAATTCCAGCTACTCAGGAGGTTGAAGCAGGAGAATTGCTTGAACCTGGGAGGTGGAGGTTGCAGTTAGCTGAGATCGTGAGTGTGCACTCCACATTCCAGCCTGGGCAACAGAGCGAGACTCTGACTCAAAAAAAAAAAAAAGAAAGAAATATTTTTTCTGCCTAATTTATTCATATTTTCTCTCCTCCCTGCTTCTTCTGGTACCCTAATTACTCATATGTATATATATATTTTCAATTATTCATATATTTGACTTTTCTAAATTATCCCATGCGTCCTTGAGGTTTTCTTTTTTTTCAGTTATCCTAAATTTAAGATAAACTGAAAAAGCCATAACATCCATCCATTTAAAGTGCACGTTTTAGTGGTTTTTAGTTTATTCACTGAGTTGTGCAGCTATCACCACAATCTAAATGTAGAATCTTTTCATCAACCCAAAAAGAAACTTGAACATATTAGCAGTACTTTCACTCATTCCTTCCAACCCTATACAACCACTATAGTAATTTCGGTCTCTATAGATTTGCCCGTTATACACATGCATACAAATGGAATGATACAATATGTGATCTTGTGTGACGAGCTTCTTTAATTTAACATAATGTTCAGTTCTGTTTTTCTCTCTCTTCTTCAAATTGAATGATTTCCATTAATTTGTCCTAAAGTTCACTTTCTCAATTTTCTCCAGTCTATTCTTAGGCCTATCAAGTGAATGTTTTCATTTCAGATACTGGTTTTCAGTTCTAAAATTTTCTTATTTTTTTTTTTAAAGACAGGGTCTTGCTCTGTTGCCCAGGTTAGAGGGCGGTAGCATGATCATAGGTGCATGCCACCATGCCTGGCTAATTTCTTTTTGTATTTTTTGTAGAGATAGAGTTTCACCCATGGTTGGTCTTGAACTTCTGGGTCCAAGGGATCTGCCAACCCAGCCTCCCAAAATGCTGGGTTTACAGGCATGAGCCACGGTGCCTGACCTTCATTTGTTTGTTTCCTGCTGAGATTTATCATCTTTTTATTGATTGCAAATGTATATATTTTTTTCTTCCTTTTTTTTTTTTGTTATTGTTGTTGTTGTTTGAGACAGGGTCTTACTCTGTCACCCAGTTTGGAGTACAGTGGTGAAATCTGCTCACTGCAACCTCTGCCTCCCAGGCTCAAGTGATCCTCCCACCTCAGCCTCCCAAGTAGCTGAGGCTATAGGTGCATACCACCACACCCGGCTAATTTTTGTATTTTTTGTAGAGATGGAGTTTTGCCATGTTGCCCAGGCCAAGTGTACGTTTCTTTAACTCATTTAACATGGATATGTGTCCTTTACAACCTTATCTGATAAATCAACATCTGGATCATCTTGGGATTGGCTTCCATTGAGAATAATTCATTTTCCTGGCTCTTTGTAAGTCAAGTAATTTAAGATTATATTCTGGACATTGCGAATGGTATGATGGATTCTAGATTCTGTTATATTGCTTAGAAAAGAGTTGGTGTTCCTTTTTTAACAGGCAGTTCACTTGTTTAGATCCAAATTGAAGACTATCACACCTACAGGAGGACAGTGGATCTTATCTCAATTATTTTCTTTAGTTTAAGCCTCAGTTGCAAACTGCTTTCAGTTTCTCTTGCCCATATTGTACAGGGGTTAGCCAGAGACTTGGACTGAGTTTAAACATGGAATCATAATTCCATGGGTTCCCTTTCTCTAGCTGTATCCAGGTTTTCCCATCCCCTCACTCTCTGACTGTTCTTGTTGCTCCCAGTCTCCTTTTCCTGGTTCTTCTGACTTGAAAGATGGCAGATTTTTTAATTTGCATTTTAGCTGCCTGGTATTAATGCTGCAACTTTGGCTGTCCTCAAGGTAAAACCACACACACACAAAAAAAGCAAAACAAAAACCCAGTAACTTAATCTCAGGCCAATCATTTGCTAAAGATGTTGACTCTCCTCCAAAAATTGTGTGTTTAAGAGGAAAGTGGGCTGGACTTGGTGGCTCATGCCTATAATCCCAGCACTTTGCGAGGCTGAGGTGGGCAGATCACCTGAGGTCAGGAGTTCAAGACCAGCCTGGCCAAGATGGTGAAACCCTATCTCCACCAAAAATATAAAAAATTAGCAGGGTGTGGTGGTGCATGCCTGTAATCCCAGCCACTTGGGAGACTGAGGCAGGAGAATTGCTTGAACATGGGAGGCTGAGGTTGCAGTGAGTCAAGATCGTGCCACTGCACTCCAGCTTGGGTGACAGAACGAGATACCATCTCAAAAAAAAAAAAAAAAAAAAAGGAGGAAAGTGGTAACTTAAAGGGAGGAGTAAATTTTATCCCTAAACAACAGTTTCTTCTTTAGGCAACAAATTCCAACAAAAGAGGGGGAAAATGAACCTGAGTGAGAGTCTGTACAACCAAAGCTGTTAAAAGGAATGAATAGTGCCTGACACTTAAAAAGTGCTGAATTAGATGAATGGTTTCAACATGACTGACTAGATGCATCTGGCACTTACCTCTTTCACAGAGTGGAACCCAAATAGTGAGATGATATAGTGATAGTGAGATCGTAGATAATCACACTTCAAATAGATCATCTAAGGGAGAACACTGGGATTCAACAGGGAAGTAACAAGAAGCTCTGGAAGCAAGGAAGGAGAGAAAAGTAAAGCAGCCTATTTGACTGGGATCAGCTAGGAATCTGGAGAGGCTTCCTATGCAGGGAAAGAGGAAGTGAGACACACAGCAGCCCAAATACCCACTGTGAACCCTAATAATAATAGCCATGGGAGACCCCCTTGATGCTCATGGACCCTGAGACTAACATAGGGAGCTGCCTGGAGACTTCATGAAGGCATTGCTCCAGAGAGATATCATACTGGGTCCCACAAACCTCCAAGTCCTAAGCAGCTATAACACAGTTTGATTTTCAGAGCCCAGCCCCCACCAGACTGTGTCCTGCCCTGCCACCCAGGCTGAATTAGGAGCCACACACAGCAACCTCATTCCCCTGAATGGAGGGGCAGCTGCATATTTTCACACTTCCCAAGGACAAATTCCACTGCCTGCAACCACCACCACTCTGAGCTGCCGCAGGGCAGAGGTGTAAGCGAAGCCCAGTCCCTTTACTGCCTGCCTATGGATACTCCCAGGGAAAGCAACCCCACTCTCCATGTCAGTACTGCAGCATAGCTGCTGCTGCTGCCCTTTACTTGAGCATTCCACCGGAAGCCTGGGGATCACCCCACCCCTGCCTTCCATAGCCAGCACCTGCAGGCACCACCAGGGTCACCGAGGGCAGTTCTACCCAGCCTAGCTTCATACTCGCCACTACCCAAGCACACTGTCTGGGAAGCCTGAGGATTGCCCAGTTCAGTTCATCACCAGTGGTGCCTGAGCACTCCTCTTAGAGTCTGAAGTTGGGCCTACTCAATCTGCTGCTACCACCACAGCTGGCATCAACCTGTACGTGCAACCTGCAGGTCTGGGGACTGGCCTGCCCAACCTGTCACAGCCACTGCCAGCACTAGTATGGAACACTTGGGTTCCAGGGGATTTTTCCATCACTGCTACTGTCATCACCCACATCACTCCACACCTGCTGCCCAAGGGCTCAAGAACTTGCCCACCTACCTGGCCCACTGCTGCCATTTCCAATACCTGAGTAAGCCATCTGAAGGCCCAAGAATCTACCTGCCTGGATCCATTAACACCAGTGCCAGTGTATGCTGCCTTGGAGCCAAAGGACAAGCAGGCTCAGACCACTGCTGCCACCACTGAGGCCTGAAGACTGGCCTACCTGGTATTTCAGTTTCTGGCAAAACTTAACCAGTCTGCACTAACAACCACACTCTAATCTACCAATGAAACCACAGATACCAAAAGGAATGGTAGAGACTATGCTACTGCATGCATCCAGAACCAAAGCCAAGTATCCTTTCCAACCATCACCATAGATACATCTTCAGGAAAATGTTCTCCACTACAAACCAAATTCAAAAAATTGGAAGGAGCAACTATTACACCAGGTGCACAAATATCAACATAAAAACACAGAGAAATTGAAAAGCAAGGATATGTGACACATCCAAAGGAACACAGTAATTCTTCAGCAACAAATCCCAATCAAAAAGGAATTCACAAAATCCTGAAAAAATGATCCAGAATATTGACACTAAGGAAGCTCAGTGAGATACAAGAGAATTCTGAAAGACAATACAAAGAAACAGAAAAATAATTAAGGAAATGAAGAATCTACCAAAGAGATAGGTATTATAAAATAGAGCTAAATTCTGAACTACAGAATTCATTGAATGAAATACAAAATACCTTTGAAAGCTTCAACAATGCACTAGATCAAGCAGAAGAATCCCAGAACTTGAAGAAGTATTGAAGATCTTTTAAAATAACCTAGTCAGACAAAAATAGAGAAAAAATAATAAAGATGAATGACTAAAGCTCTCATGGCATATGGGACACTATAAAGTGGCCAAATATATGAATTTTCAGTGTCCCAGAAGACAAAGATGAAAGAGTTAGAAAGCCTATTTAACAAAATAATAGGTGAAAACTTCCCAAGTCTAGCAAGAGATTTATATATCCACATACAGGAGGCTCCAAGATCCCCACAAGTATATAATTCAAAAAGGTTTTTTTCCATGTCACATTGTAGTCAAACTGTCAAAAGTCAAAGACAAAGTGAAAAATTCTAAAAGCAAAGAAAAAACATCTAGTCACCTATAAAAGAAACCCCACCAGACCTAACAGCAGATTTCACAGCAGAAATCTTACAGTCCAGGAGAGGATGAGATGATATATTCAACATGCTTAAAGAAAAAAACAAAAACAAACAAACAAAAAACCCTGCCACACAAGAATACTACACCCAGTAAAATTATCCTTCATAAATAAAAGAGAAATAAAGTCTTTCCCAAACAAACAAAAACTGAGGAAGTTAATCACCATAGATGGGCCATACAAAAATTACTTAAAGGAGTCTTATACCAGGAAGTGAAGAACAATATCTACTATTATGAAAATACAAAAACCACTGGTAAGCAGACACACAAGAGAGAGGAAAGACTGAAATGTTACCACTATAGAATACCATGAAACCACAATGATAAAAAGTACCAGAGAAAGGAAGGAACAAAGGATATACAAAACAACCAGAAGTCAATCAATAAAGTTAGGAATAAGCCTTCACATATCAATAATATTGAATGTAAACATGTTAAACTTTCCATTTAAAAGATACAGACTGGGCAAATAGACAAACATGACTTAATTATATACTGCCTACAAGAAATGCATCTCACCTGTGAAGACACATATAAACTGAAAATAAAGGAATGTAAAAAGATATTACATGCAAATGGAAACCAAAAGCAAGCAAGAATAGCTATATTTACATCAGATAAAAGAGACTTTATGTCAAAAGCAGTAAGAAGAAATGAAGGTTATTCAATGATGATAAATCAATGCAGCCAAAGGATATATCAATTCTAAACATGTATATACCTAACACTGGAGCACACAGATATATAAAGCCAATATTATTAGATTTAAAGGGAGAGAGAGACTCCAGTGCAATAGCAATTGAGGACTTCAACACCCCACTTAGCATTAGATATCTAGACAGAAAGTTGGATTTAAACTGCACATTAGACCAAATGGACCTAACAGATATTTACAGAACATTTCATCCAACAGCTACAGAACACACATTCTTCTCATCAACAAACAGAATATTCTCCAAGATAGACCACATGTTAAGACACAAAACAAGTCTCAACACATTTTTAAAAACTGAAATAATGTTAGGTATCTTCTGAGACCACAATGGAATAAAACTAGAAATCAACAACAAAAGGAAGTTTGGAAACTATAAATACATGGAAATTAAGCAGTATGGTATGAATGACTTGGGTCAAGGAAGAAATTAAGAAGGAAATTTTTACAATTCTTGAAACAAATGAAAATTGAAACCCAACATACCAAAACCCATGGGATACAATAAAAGCAGTGCTAAGAGGAAAGTTTATAGCAATAAGCATCTATATCAAAAAAGTAGAAAGACTTTAAAAAAATCTAATGGTGTACCTCAGGGAACCAGAAAAGCAAGAACAAACCAAACCCCGGATTAACAGAGGGAAATAATAAATAGCAGAGCAGAACTAAATAAAATAAAGACTTAAAAAGCAAGAAAAAGGGTCAGAAAAACAAAAGGTTGGTTTTTGGAAAAGATAAAATCAATAAAGTACTTGCTAGACTAACCAAGAAAAAAAGAAAGATGGTCTAAATAAAATCAGAACTGAAAAAGGAAACATTACAACTGATACCACAGAAATACAAAAGATCATCAGAAACTATTGTGTACAGCTAACTAGAAAACCTAGAGGAAATGGATAGATTACAAGACACAACCTACCAAGACTGAATCAGAAAGAAATAGGAAACCTGAACAAATCAATAATAACAAGATCAAAGCAATAATAAGTCTTCCAGCAAAGAAAAGTTCAGGACCAGACTCTACCAAAAAAAAAACCTCAGATCTAATAAATTCATTAAAAGTTGCAGGATACAAAATCAACATACAAAAATCAATAGCATTTCTATACATTGATAATGAATTAGCTGAGAGAAATCAGGAAGGCAATCTCATTTACAATAGCTACCAAAAAATAAAACACCTAGGAATAAATGTAGCCAAAGAGGTGAAAGATCTCTACAAGGAAAACTATAAAACACTGATCAAAGAAATTGAAGAGGAGACAAATGGAAAGAGACCTCATGCTCATGGATGGGAAAAATTATTTTCCCATGGGCATACTGCCCAAAGCAATCTACAGATTCAGTGCAATCCCTATCAAAATACCAATATCATTTTTCACAGAAGTAGAAAAAACAATCTTAAAATTTATGTGGAGCCAAAAAGAACCCAAATGCCAAAGCAATCCTAAGCAAAAAGAATAAAGCTAATATAGCTAAAACAGCATGGCATTGGCGTAAAAACAGACACACAGACCAATGGAACAGAAAAGAGAATTCAGAAATAAATCCATATATTTGCAGCCAACTGATTTTTCAATAAAGGTACCAAGAACATACAATAAATGGTGCTGGGAAAAGTGAGTATCCATATGCAGAAGAATGAAACTGTAACCCTGTCTCACTATATTAAAGAAAATCAAGATAGGCTGGGCATGGTGGCTAATGCCTGTAATCCTAGTACTTTGGGAGGCCAAGGCAGATGATTGCCTGAGCTTAGGAGTTCAAGACCAGCCTGGGCAACATGGCAAAACCCCACCTCTACTAAAATACAAAAAATTAGCTTGGCGTGGTGGGCGCGCCTGTAGTCCCAGCTCCTTGGAAGGCTGAGGCTTAAGAATCGCTTGAGCACAGGAGGCAGAGATTGCAGTGAGCCAAGATAGCACCACTGCATTCCACCCTGGTTGACACAGTGGGACTCAGTCTCAAAAAAAATAAAAATAAATCAAGATGGATTATAAAGACTTAAATGTAAGACCTGAAACAAAACTAGAAGAAAATTTAGGGAAAGCACTTCAGGATATTGGTTTAGGCAAAAATTTTATGGCCAAGAACTCAAAAACACAGACAGTAAGAACAAATAAATAAACTAGACTATACTAAACTAAAAAGCTTCTGCATGCCAAAACCTTTTGAATGGGAAGTATTTGCAAACTATTCATCTAATAAGGGAATAATATGTAGAATCTATACAAGGAACTCGAACAATTCAACAGTAGAAAAAACAATTAAAAAGTAGGCAAACACAGACTGGGCAATGTGGCAAAACTGGCTCTGCAAAGAAAAACAAAAAAATTAGCTGGGCATGGTGGTGCCCTACTGTAGTCCCAGCTATTTGGTGGGACTGAGATGAGAGGATCACCTGAGCCTTGAGCGGTGATTACACCACTGTACTCCAGCCTAAGTGACAGTGAGATCCTGTCTAAAAAAAAAAAAAAAAGTAGGCAAAGAACATGAATAGACATTTCATGAAAGAGGACATACAAACGGTCAGCAGGTATATGAAAAACTGCTCAACATGACTAATAACCACAGTGAGATATCATCTTAACCCAGTTAGAATGGCTATTATTAAACAAAACATGCTGGCAAGGATGTGGAGAAAAGAGAACTCTTGTACACTGTTGATGGGAATGTAAATTAGTACAGCCACTATGGAAAACAGTAAGATTTCTCAAAGAAAAAAAAAAAAAATAGAATTACTATTGATCTAGCAGTCTCATTATTGGGTATAGAGCCAAAAGGAAACAGTGTATCAAAGGGATAACTGCAGTCACATTATTGTAACACTGTTCACAATAACCAAGATACGGAATCAATCTGTCTATTAACGAACAAATAAGAGTTTTTAAAAATTGTAGTATATACACAATTGAATACTATTTGGCCATAAGAAAGAATGAAATGTCATTCACATCAACATTATGTTAAACAAGACAGGCACAAAAGATAAATTTCACATGTTCTCACTTATATGTGGGTGCTAAAACAATCTCACGGAGGTAGAGAATAAAATGATAGATAACCAGAGGCTGGAAAGTGAGTGGGTGTGAGGGTGGAATGAAGAAAGGTTGCTTGATGGATACAAGCATAAAGTTAGATAGAAGGTATAAGTTCCATTGTTCGATACCTGACTATTGTCACCTTACAAAATATTGTATATTTCAAGCAGCTAGAAGAGACGAATTGAAATGTTCCCAGCACATAGAAATGATGAATACTCAAGGTGATGGATACCAAATACCCTGACTTGATCATAACACATTCCAGGCAGATATCAAAATATCACATATACCCCATAAATATGTAAACTATTATGTATATCAGTAAGCAAAATTGCATGTTTTCATTCAGTTTCCACAGAGCCCTCAGATAGTTGTTTTTGTGTTTTATCCCATTTACAACTAATGCAAGTAGATTAGTTTTAAGTGCTCTTTCACACAGGAGGCAGGGGGTTTTTTGGCTTAGTTTTAAAGAATAAAACATTACAGATAAATTGAAGTTCTCCTATAGTGCCTCCTCCAATCCCACTGCATCCCAGAGGCAGCCTCTTTCACAAACCTCATACGGATCTGGTCCATATTTTTATACTGAGCCAATACAGTTTAGAGGTTTGGAGTGTAAGCTGATTCATACTGCCAGGAATACCTTTACAAGTTATTTACCCTCTCTGTGCCTCTCTTGGTACCTACCTAATAAGGTTGATAGCAAGGATTGAGATAATTTGTATAAAACATGTGGGATAGTAGCTAACATTTAGAATAATAAGCACTCTGTATTTTGACTGTTGCTTGTCATTTTTACTATAACCACTATATATTTTATATGGGTTTTAAAAAATTTACAGAGGGGTGATTCTATAAAGTTTTGGTTCAACATTAGTATCTCAAGCTCTTTGTAATCCTTTTTCCTATTTGTTATTGAGCCATATATTTTTAAATGTTTGACTCCAGTGCCAGATACAGTACCTAGCACATAATAGATAGTCTAGGAAATTTAAATTGAAATATATGTGTCATTTACTGGTTTTGTTAACCTCTCAATAATCTGTTTATTTCCCGCACAGCTGTATTCTGTACAGGTGGAAGAGATGGCAACATTATGGTCTGGGATACCAGGTGCAACAAAAAAGGTTAGATTTTAATTCTGAGAGATTTGGGATTACCCTGTACTTAATTTTGAGTGAAAGAGTTAGTGATTTCATCTGATTACCACCAGGGGGCGTGTACTCATAATTCCCCATTTCTGCTCACTGTTCCAGATTTCAGGATCTTTGTCATTGTTACAAGTATTACACTCACGTATTTATCTCATATTGTCTTCTGAATTATAATGCTATTTACCCACATTATTGATGGACTTAAAAATATTAATACGCAGCCTCACTGGTAAATGTCTTTAAATTTATTTTGGTTTTCAAGAATTTTTATTTTTTTATTTTATTTTATTATTTTTTTTGAGATGGAGTCTCCGTTGCCCAGGCTAGAGTGCAGTGGCATGAACTTGGCTCACTGCAGTCTCCACCTGCTAGGTTCCAGCAATTCCTCTAGCTCAGCCTCCTGAGTAGCTGGGATTACAGGCACCCGCCACCATGCCTGGCTAATTTTTGTTTTTTTTTAATAGAGATGGGGTTTCACTATGTTGGCCAGGCTGGTCTCAAATTCCTGACCTCAAGTGATCTGCCCACCCCGGCCTCCCAAGGTGCTGAAATTACAGGTGTGAACCACCATGCCCAGCCTGATTTTAAAGAATTAGATTGAATTCAAACATAAACTCATGGTTGTCTCGTGATGCCATTAAGCAGACAATGATGATTATCTCACTGTTCACGTTTAGTTAATTTATTAAAAATTTAGTTTCTGCATTTTGAAAAATTGATAACATAGTTGTACATATTTTGGGGGGTATATGTGATATCTTGATACATATATAGAACATGAAATGATCAAATCAGGGTAATTGGGAAATCCATCACCTCAAACATTTTTCTTTGTGTTTGTTGGAAACATTACAATTCTTCTCTTCTAGTTTTTTTTTTGTTTTTTTGGAGATGGAGTCTCACTCTGTCACCCAGGCTGGAGTGCAGTGGCGTGATCTCACCTCGCTGCAACCTCCACCTCCTGGGTTCAAGTAATTCTCCTATCTCAGCCTCTCGAGTAGCTGGGATTACAGGTGCATGCCACCACGCCCTGCTAGTTTTTGTATTTTTAGTAGAGACAGGATTTCACCATGTGGCCAGACTGGTCTGGAACTCCTGACCTCAGGCAATCTGCCTGCCTTGGCCTCCCATTCTTCTAGCTATTTTGAAATAGATAATAAAATTATTTTGAAAAATTTTAATAAACCTTATTTTGTAGAACAGTTTTAGGTTCACAGCAAAACTGAGCAGAAAGTATAGAGAGTTCCCATATAGCCCCTGTCCTGCCCACACACAGGCTTCCCCACTGACAACATCCTATGCCTGAGTGGTACATTTGTTATATAATCAGTGAACCTATATCAACACATGCTGCCACCCAGAGTTTATAATTTACATTAGTGTTATATAGTCTTAGTATTACACATTCTGTGGATATTGACAAATCTGTAATGACACGCGTCCACCATTGTAGCATCATACAAAATAGTTTCACTACTCTAGAATTCTTCTGTGCTCCAATTATTCATCCCTACCTCCCTCTAAGCCCTGGCAACCGCTGATCTTATTACTTCCCCTAGTCACATTTCCTCCATGTCATTTTATGGCTTTATCAAGCTCATTTATTTTTAGTGCTGAATAATATTCCATTGTCTGGATGAACCACAGTTTATACATTCACCCACTGAAGGACATCTTTGTTTTTTGTTTTTTTGGAGATGGAGTCTTGGTTGTTTCCAAGTTTTGGCAATTATTAAAGCTGTTAAAACATCTCTCCGTTTTTATACATTATAGTCTCACCACAGGAGATGTAGTGTAGCTGGCTCTGCTGGCTTCTAATTTCACCAATTTGGTCAAAAATCACTTAATATTGAAGTTTTATGTACACATGTTGTATTTAGCATGTAAGAATCCTGAAACCTAAATTTCCTTGGAATATCTTTCAGATGGGTTTTATAGGCAAGTGAATCAAATCAGTGGAGCTCACAATACCTCAGACAAGCAAACCCCTTCAAAACCCAAGAAGAAACAGAATTCAAAAGGACTTGCTCCTTCTGTGGTAAGGTTTTACAGATGTATACATGTGTGCAGATCTTATCTGTAGGATAGAATAAATGGGAGGCTATTGATTAAGTGAATGAGAATCTTCATGATTTTCATTTGATATCAATGGTTTATTGCTTATTCAGCGCCTACATTTGTGGTTCTCAAATTCTAATTTTTAGTTCTTCTGAATTATAATTACACTTACCTATATTACTGATGGAATTAAAATATACATAGGCTTGTTGATAAATATCTTTAAATTTATTTTGGTTTTAAATAATTGGATTGAATTAAACATAAGATCATGTTGTCTCATGCCATTAAGCTTTCTAGTGATGATTTTTTTTTTAAATTTCAGTGTCTACATTTTTAAAAATTAATAACATAATTGTACATATTTTGGGGGGGCACACTATGTATAATGATCAAATCAGGGTAATTGAGATAGCCATCACCTCAAATACTATGTACATCAGAGTTGCCTGAGGCACATGTTAAAAATTCACCTTACTGAGTCTCATCCCTAAAAATCTCTCTACACACACACACACACACACACACACACACACACACCCCTATAGTATAGTGGAATTCATTAGGAAAAGTCGGGGAGGAGTAGCTTGAGGAAGCATATTAAGTACTGTGATGCAGTCTTCTATGGGGAAAAATACCTGTTGTTTTCGTAATACAAACTACAGAGAGATGCGTTTTTTGTTTTTTGTTTCTTTGTTTTTTGTTTTTGAGACAGTCTCGCTTTGTCACCCAGGCTGGAGTGCAGTGGCGCAATCTTGGCTCCCTGCAAGCTCCGCCTCCTGGGTTCACGCCATTCTCCTGCCTCAGCCTCCTGAGTAGCTGGGACTACAGGCACCCGCCACCATGCCTGGCTAATTTTTTGTATTTTTAGTAGAGAGGGGGTTTCACCGTGTCAGCCAGGGTGGTCTCGATATCCTGACTTCGTGATCCACCCACCTCAGCCTCCCAAAGTGCTGGGATTACAGGTGTGAGCCACCACACCCGGCCAGCTTATTTTTAAGCATTTGACAAAATATTATCAAATATATTGAGAAACACATGGGTAGAACATAGTACCACTCTAATAACTTACAGTCAGAGCTCAAACAATGCCCATAATATATCCTTTTTCTTTAAAAAAATTGCCCTTTTTCTCACTTTAATTTTTTTTCATATTCGTGGTATGTAGGGTACAAGTTAATATTTTGGGGGAAGTATGACTGCTAAGACATTAAGACTTAAAACTATACACCATGAACAGGACACAAGCATGAATCGAGGCAGATAGTGGAGGCCGTATGAAGTTAAAATGAGTAACATTTCAGACATTTAATCGGGTTCTGAGCCAAGATAACTTGTTAGGTAATAGCAATTAGGAGGTAAGACTCCACTGGGCCTCTTTTTCAGAGAACATGTAATAATCTTTTATTCATAATTCTTTTGATACTCCTGTATGATAATCTAGGTAGAGCAACATTTTAGAGGTTAAACCAGCACAAGAAAGTTAAGTAAGTTTCCTAAGGATACACACAGCATATTAGTAGGGCTGAGTCTAACTAGATGCAGTAGGCTCAGATAAGCAAAATCTTTTAGTCACCAGTTTGTTTCTTGAGTACAAGTTGAAGTATTATATACTAAAACTTAATGATCCTTGCTAAAATTACCTCTTGGTCAGCATATATATCTGATTGAGCTCATTAGAGAAGACTTCATCTAAGTCAGTCTGGGGAGAAAAGTCGTTTTTTAGCACCTCGTTCTCTTGATGGTAAAGATTATGTTGCTCAAGATAGAATCTTCTTTTTCTTTTCTTGTGCTATCAGGATTTCCAGCAAAGTGTTACTGTGGTCCTCTTTCAAGACGAGAATACATTAGTCTCAGCAGGAGCTGTGGATGGGTAAGAGTCTATTTCTTATTTCTTCCGACGAGATCTTTTTTTTGAGCTGTGATGGTACAGTCACATAGTCTCATTATAATTAAATGTGTGCGCTTTCAACTGTCAACACAGCAAGTACCCCAAATGAGAAAAGGAACTGTAGATCACATTGGAAAATACCTAGTTGAAGGACTCTTGAAGGATAATTAAATGAAAGAATACATGTGTCACGCTTAGCACATTGTCTAGCACGTAAGAGCAGTGGTAGCTGCTGTTGCTATCTTAGAAAAGCTGGCTGGGTAGCTTGCTTGCCTTATGCAATATAATTTAGTCACTAATTCTCATTTTGAAGAGTAAAATTTCTGTTACTTCGGGTTTTATCTTTTTCAGGTTTAAGAATATCCTAAAAGAAGAAATCTGATTCTGGGGATGTAATTAACATTTCTGGGAGTAATCTAACTAGATTGATGATAGTAAGGTCTAATGACTTTCACATACCTATCATCCATGATTAGTCTGAATTCTTGGCTTCCAAATAAGTCTGCTCTGTGATGCTTGTTGGTTGGTTGCTTTGTAGAATATAAATTCTTTGCAAATGGAGACTCTCTTTTTAAGCTTCCTTCCTATTATATCTCTCAAGGCATCCTTCCCTTAAAATTTTTAATTTAAAATATGATGGCTTACCAAACTTGTGTCCTCTGGGCACTAAAACCCTCTGAACCAAATTATCAGGCAGGAATGAAGGATTATCTAAAAGTTATTAGTTCTGCTTGTGAATGACTGTGAAAGCTTGCTCTGTTTGTTTCCAAGAATACTGTCATTTCATATCAGGTCTGTGTTTTCAAGTTGCCTTCATGCTAGAAGTAGAGGGTTAAGACAATTATCTCAGTAGATGAAATGAAAAAATACTTTATTTCATGGAACAATTTGTTTAGATTATTTAAGGAGTTGTGTACGGAGATGTAACCACAGCGACAGAACTTACTACTTATGATATCAAAGGATATATGCAGAATATTAAGGCTTAGGAAGTGTTTTTTCTAAAAACAATGGAACAATTACTATCGGCACTCAACCTTCATCTTCCTTTTCCGTTCCCTTAGAGTAAACTCCAGTAACCCATCACTGGGTCAAATCACATCTGTTTCCGTTCTGTCAGAATTATAAGCCTGGTATTGGAGACAACAGTGTAAGATAGTTTGATTTGTTTCCCAATTAAGTATCCTCACTGTACCTAGCTAATGTGCCAGAAGAGTTAGATTAAAAGTCATTTCACATTTAGTGTAACTGAAGTTGTTTGGGGTTGGAAGAAGGTCTACAAAATATTTATTTGCCTTGGTTTTTAGGATAATCAAAGTATGGGATTTACGTAAGAATTATACTGCTTATCGACAAGAACCTATAGCATCCAAGTCTTTCCTGTACCCAGGTAGCAGCACTCGAAAACTTGGTAAGCCTTTGTATAGGTCTTTTGGGGGAGATATGAGTTTTTGTTAAAAAAACAAACAAACAAACATTAGGCTAGTTTCCAGTAACATTGATATGAAAAATTCTAATATGTGAAGTTCAAAAGATAAAAACTCAGAAGAATGTTTTTGGTTTGTGTATATTTTGGGGACAAAGAATTCTGATGATTCTTCTTAAGGAACGATCTATTTTTGTCTGTACGTTTTGTCTCTACCTCAAATCTACTCACCATCATCAGGACATGCTAACTTAAGTTTACTTTTTCCAGGATATTCAAGTCTGATTTTGGATTCCACTGGCTCTACTTTATTTGCTAATTGCACAGACGATAACATCTACATGTTCAATATGACTGGGTTGAAGACTTCTCCAGGTAAGACATTAGTCATTCAAATTCTCTTACCAGGAAACCATTATGGGCTTTTTTTTGGTAATGATAATTCAATGGGTTTTCTTCTAAACTGGACTTGTTAAGCCATATGAGGACTTTGACATCTTCGATTACATCCGGTGATAATTTCATAAGTGTACATTCCTTGTGATTTCATAAGTAAGCTGAATTGTGCTTTACATGGTGACTGAATTTTATTTTAATAGAGAATATCTCCTGAAATTATACCCTTTGGCCTATATTTAGAATTCTCTCAATTTTTGATTTAATAAGCTGTGGAGTAGACAAAGCGCTTCTGCTCAGCTTTTGTCCTCTTTAGGGGCTGCTGGTTAAAATTAGGGGACTGAATTTCTCAGACCCCCAAAATAGTTTTAGCCTATCTCAGGCTTCTCCTTAATGTTAAAGAGAGGCCCTTTTATTTCTAGATGTTTTCCCCAGCCTCGCCTTTTTTTTTTCCCTCAAAACTATAAAAATAGAATCTGATACTTACAACTAATAAATGATAGTTTTAAAAAGAAAACCCAAGTTTCTCAAGCATGCTTTCCTCTTTTTTTAATCTTCTCCCCTCCCTCTTCCAAATCACCAGCCTCAGGCATGCTTTAAGAGAGTTATTTGGGTTACGTTATTTTTAAGAACATCAATTTCTTAAGCTACATCTTAGTAGCCTGGTTATTCCTCATCTATAGATCTTTCAAAAACACTTTGAATTCCATAACCAATCCTCAGAGTTACCCAGTTTCCACTAAAGTGAAATGGTTTGATAAACAAGAAACCTCAAGTACAGAACTTGTCATTTTATTTATTTTTTTTTAATCTTTTATTTTTTATTTTTTTGAGACAGAGTTTTGCTCTCTGTTGCCCCGGCTGGAGTGCAGTGGTCCGATCTCAGCTCACTGCAACTTCCGCCTCCTGGGTTCAAGCAATTCTCCTGCCTCAGCCTCCCAAGTAACTGGGATTACAGGTGCCCGCCACCACGCCTGGCTAATTTTTGTATTTCTAGTAAAGGCGGAGTTTCACCTTGTTGGTCAGGCTGGTCTCGAACTCCTGACTTCGTGATCCGCCCACCTCAGCCTCCCAAAGTGCTGAGATTACAGGTGTGAGCCACCGTGCCGGCCCAGAACTTGTCATTTTAGCTGAGATCTTAAAGAAGTTTCCAAAGGTCACTCCAAGCAATCTTATTAGGACTTTAGTATTGGTGGCAGTATCATAGTCGGCATTTCTGATGCTTTGCACTGGGTCTGATTTTCTCTAAGCAAGAGCAATAATGTTTAGAAAAGGGAAGAGGTGTTTCTTTTGCTGCTTTCCTTAATGGAATCTGAGCTTGGAGAACTGCTAATTTAGTTAATCGAAAATCTTTCCTTGAAAGATAAAACCTAATCCTGATTATATTATCAGATGTACAAGAGCTCTTTCTATATAATTTTTGCTGCAGTGTGGCACTGAAAAGGGCCTTGAGTTTAGTGTCCTGCCGTCAAACACTTCGCTAATAATTTAGTAAACCTTTTGTGTGCTTCTATTTAATTTCATTTGCTCAGATGGATAGATAGGTAAATAGATTAATAGATCAATTTGTTCCTTAAAAATTGAATGACAGCTGGCCATGGTGGCTCACACCTATAAACCCAAGCCGAGGCTGGCGGATCGCTTGACCCCAGGAGTTCAAGACCAGCCTGGGCAATATGGCAAAACCCCATCTTGACAAAGATGCAAAAAATTAGTTGAATGTGGTGGCATGTACCTATAGTCCTGCTACTCGGAAGGCTGAGGTAGGAGGATCGTTTGATCCTGGGAGGTTTGAGTCTTCAGTGAGCCATGATCTTGCCACTGCACTCCAGCCTGGGTGACAGAGTAAGACCCTGTCTTTAAAAAAAAAAAAAAAAAAAATTGAATGACAACTCTGTGTGTGTGTGTGTGTGTGTGTGTGTGTGTGTGTGTGTGTGTATAACATCTTGTAATTACTTGTCCTTTTCAAAACTTCTGAAAGGATCTTGGATTTGATACTTGATCTACCATGCTTTGTATTTATGGTGTTATATTAAGTGATGTTCATGAGGATGACTTTGCAAGATTAAATTGAGCTCATTAAAGCCAATATGCATTTTAGGAGGATTTTTAGCAAGGTTTAAACATTTACAGTGCATATCATACCAGCCTTTCTTAGACCAGCAGAGGGCAATAAATCCTCACAGGTATAGTGGGAAATTCAGGCTAGAGTTTTCCATTCATAGTTCAGAGTTGCGGAAGATTAAAAATTACAGTTTTAAAACAATGTTCAGAATAAAGGAGCTTGTTTATTTTGCAGTGATAATAGGTGTATACAAATTGATTCATATCCTGCCTCACTTTCACAGTAAAAATATCTGATGTGAGGAGTCTTTGCTATGCCTGCATAGCTTTTTCCTTAAAAGCTATAAATACAAAGTTCTTTTCCAGCTTTATTCTAGAAAATGGAAGAGATTCCTGTAAGCACTTATGGAAAGCTGTTAAGTCCCCTACTAATACTTTTCTCTCTGGAGTGTGATTGTTTTTTCCTGCCTAAAGGTATCCTTAAATTCTCCAAACATTGAGATTTTTCTCTTGTATTTCCTAGTAGTGTTCTAATGTCAGAGGCCTCAGGTTTTGACCTTCTTAGGATAGAAGAACCTATCAAGAATGTATTCTAGATTGGGTTACCTGCCCTTTTGCCACTGATAGTGAGAAGGCTAAACCTAATCTAGCATATGAACATAGTTTACCCCACTAGCTACTTCCACCATTCAGCCTACTTAAAATGCTGGATTAAAATGATTCTCACATCCCAGATAAGCTAGTAGTAAGTTTTAACCAGAACTCAAATGATACTTTTCACTGTTTTGTTTGTTTGTTTGTTTCCTATTCATGGAACAAATGTTTGAGGATCTACTCTGTTTAAAGCACTATAAAATCTAGTGAAGAAAAAGTAAGACATAAAATTTATCCTCAAGATGCTTGAAGTATAAGGGGAAATTAGATGAATATATTATGCAGTGGAAGAAATCCTACCCTGGGCTGGAGAGAGAGGGTCTTATAAAGGTGTTTTACTGTCAGTTGCACATTGGCTGCATTCTTTTTTTAAGAAATGTTTTCATCAAATTTTTTTCTCTTGATATCGCCATTTTCATACCAAGTATTCAGACTGAGTTCATGAGATTGGATCTAATCTAAAGCCTCTTTCTAGGGTTTTGTTTTTCTGCCAGTGTCCAGTTCCCTTGTATTTGATGGATAAATCTAGACCATCTGCTTCAATAGGCAATACAGTGATAAAACTTGCTAGAATATATATGCTGTCTATATCCACTTGACCACTAGAAATAACAAGAGCCAAGTAATTTGTTTTTTTTCCTCTGGCAGTGGCTATTTTCAATGGACACCAGAACTCTACCTTTTATGTAAAATCCAGCCTTAGTCCAGATGACCAGTTTTTAGTCAGTGGCTCAAGTGATGAAGCTGCCTACATATGGAAGGTAAGCTGCTAAACTTCACCCACAAATGTTAGACTGAAGTATTCTTGCAAATATTTGTTCTGTCCAATATGAGGTAAGTTTAATGTAACCACATACTGTACTATTCCTACGTCAAATATTTAGTAAAGGTTGTTCTTGGCTCTTAATATAGCTGAAACCTTACTCTGCTACAGAATGTATGACACTTTCAGGGCCATAGCTTGTCAGAAATTGACAATTTGTATCCTCTGTTTCACAAATGATTAGGAATTGAGAATTCAGAGGGTAGTAAGAACCTTAACTACTTTGTTCCTGCATCCTGGAAAATATGCTGTACTGACTTTCTGCCCTGTGTTTTCAAACTCTTGTTCAGAATACAGTATTTTGATCCTTAGGATCCTGTGTTTGAATCACCCATGGAGCCTTGCACAAAACAGAAACTCAAAACTATTTGTGTGATTAATCTTTATTCTCTTGTTACAAGTAGCTGATCTTCAGGCTACAAGTAGATATGGCTGCTTTCTCAGATTTTTATATATTTAATAGCATTATTTAATAATCTTTTTTTTTTTTTTTTTTTTTTTTTTTGGGATGGAGTCTCGCTCTGTCACCCAGACAGGAGTGCAGTGGCATGATCTCGGCTCACTGCAAGCTCCGCCTCCCAGGTTCATGCCGTTCTTCTGCCTCAGCCTCCCAAGTAGCTGGGACTACAGGTGCCCGCCACCACACCCAGCTAATTTTTTCTGTAGTTTTAGTAGAGATGGGGTTTCAACATGTTAGCAAGGATGGTCTCAATCTCCTGACCTCATGATCTGCCCAAGTCGGCCTCCCAAAGTGCTGGGATTACAGGGTGAGCCACCACGCCTGACCAATAATCTTTTAATTAACTTTTTTTTTTTTTTTTTTTTTTTTTTTTTTTTTTTTTTTTTTGAGACGGAGTCTCGCTCTGTCACCCAGGCTGGAGTACAGTGGCGCGATCTCCGCTCACTGCAAGCTCCGCCTCCCGGGTTCGTGCCATTCTCCTGCCTCAGCCTCCCGAGTAGCTGGGACTACAGGCGCCGCCACCTCGCCCGGCTAATTTTTTTGTATTTTAAGTAGAGACGGGGTTTCACCGTGTTAGCCAGGATGGTCTCGATCTCCTGACCTCGTGATCCGCCCGTCTCAGCCTCCCAAAGTGCTGGGATTACAGGGTGAGCCACCACGCCTGACCTAATTAACTTTTTTTAATAACAGTAATTCTAAAGTGTCTACTGTAAGCTAAGAAATTTAAAGCTGTCCATTTGAAGCCCAGTGGAGAAAATAAAAATATTACACAACAGGTAGCACTTATTACTGAAAACTGTCTCTTGAAGGAATAATTAATTATGGAAATGTTCTGGGAATTCAGAGAACGATCATTAACGCATTGTTTACCCATGACTAAGAATTAGTTATCTTCTAGATCTCCCTGTAACTTCATTAATGTCTTTGACATTGGTGAATTGAATGATTAGAGTTCACATATTTTGGGTTTTAAAGTCATAACGTCTAAAACTTCATAGATCCCATAGTTTTGATAGTATCAAACCCTTCTCAAGAGAAAGTTGTATCATTCTTTATCCTGCCAAGCTCTAGAAAGTAATATTGCTAATTTTTTTTAGGACGGGGTAAAACCTGTTTAGTATGAAGCATAATTCTTCAGCTTAATTTCTTCCAGTCCTGAGGGAAGTACAAAAAAAAGTGGTTTCTATATAACTAGAGTTGCGAAAATGCAACACTGCTTTATTAAAATTTTAGTGACAATATCCTAAATAGTCACAAGGTGGAGATATTGCTCTATCTAAGATGCTTCTATGTTGGGCATGCCTTTTTCTACATGCATATTTCTTTCGTTATATTTTTAAATGAAAATTTGCCTATAAAATATATACTTGAGACTCCATCACAAGATGGAGTTTCCTTTTTAGAGTATTCTTCTTACTTGAGATTTTAACTTTAACAATGTTATGTACTGGCACTAATGCTCTTATATTTTAAATTTTCAGTTTCAAATTTGGTCTTAATGCTTATTTTGCTACCTTTTTCCTTTCTTCTTTGCTCACTGTCTTACCTGTGTTTCCTTCTCTACTTTGGCTCCCAACTTAACTAGAGGATTTTATTCCTACCACAGGTCTGTATCTTTTAAAGTTTGTTTCTTCTTAAAAAAAAAAAAATTTTTTTCCAAACATAACAAAAAGCATGTAAAGAATAATTCAAAAAATACGCATTGATCATTCTTTTTAAATATTCTTAATAAGTTTTAATTATATGTACATAATTATGTATACAATTACGTGTGTGTTGTATAGTTTTCTTGATACAGTTTTAAAATTCTTAATTTTTAAATTATATATATACATAATTATGTGTACAATTATATATTATGTGTATGTGTGTAAAGTTTTCTTGACAATTCTTAAAGTTCCTTCCTCTTCTCTAGTGCAAAGGCCTTTCTAAAATTTTGTTTCAGGGAATGAAGGTTGAGGGAATACTTCCTGCCTTTAAAGATATACACTAAATATAGTTGGCCGTTGTTTCTAAGCCATTTTCAGACAACCAATCAGTGGCTACCACATACATGGGTCACCCTTTTTTAATTCCTAGGCTGGATCACATGTCAGTGTTGAATGACGTGGTTCAGATGTGATGTTCTTCTGCCTGTCCACACATAACTCGGTGTACAGGCTCTGATATTTGAGATCCTGGCAAGCTTGCACCTCCTAAAATTGAATTTGCCTGGTGAGGTGGCTCAGTTTCTCTTTTCCATGATTAAAAAAAGGAGGAGTAGTATTTTAAGAGCAATTCCATTCAAGCTGAATATCCAGGCTGTTAGATTGCTCTTCTACGTGTTAAAAAGTCAGAATTATCTTAAGTATTGGAATTTGTTCTATGCTAAAAAGCCAAAAGCCCATGGGCACAAGAAAACAAAATAGAAGGGAGTTTTGTATCTTAAGACAGAAAAGAATGGCTTTTTAATCCTCACTACTGCCCAGCAAAGGGGAAATATAATATATTCAGACTGATATTGAGGTCTAAGACTTAAAAAGATTTAATATTATACCTTTTCTTTTTTATTTCCTAACTATTGTCCCACCCTCACCCCATCCTCTTTTCTCTGGTTTGTTTCTGATATAGCCACTGAATAGCATCGAAGTGGTTATAAATAAACTGATTTGGCATAGTCATTCTACCACTGACTGGTGAAACGTTGAGCCTGACACTTTAGGAAGTGTAAATGATCTCATGGCAGAAATAAAGATTAGACTTGGTTTCCAACTGGGCAGAGAAGAGATTTTGTGAGAAAAAGCGCTGATCTTCTTTGTATGTTTCAGTACACAGAATAACTTTATGAGATCTGTAGGTTAGAGCCATTTACTTCTAGAGGTACCTTCATAGTTCTAGGAGATTTAACTTTGGGATTCCTTGTGCCTTGAATTGAAGTCTTTATTTTACAAAAGGTAGAATATGTAAGAGAGGACAGTCTTCTGTGTCTGAGTATCTCCAAAATGCATGGATATAAATGTCTATTAGACTTAATTGTCTTCCTACTTAAAAGGGAAAGGAAGCTTTAAAAAATGAAGTTATGTAATTATGATAATGTTCTTATAATAATGTAGGGACATAAATAAAAACTTATTTGAATAAAAATGAAGGATTTAAAAGTCACCTGAATCTCATTAGAAGAAATGAATCTTTCTTGAAGTAGTCATACTATACCCTAGGATAGTCTTAAACTATCAAAGCATAAAAGTTCATAAAAACTTGTTAGACATTCGTTTCTCATTTTAACCCATAACATGCCCTTCCCTCAACTTTTCTTTATTGAGATAGATTTCATATAACATAAAATTCACCATTTTAGTCATTTTAAAGTTTACAATGGAGTACTTACTATTGTAATCACAGTGTTGTACCAACATCACCACTATTTGATTCCCAAACATCATCACACCAGAAAAAAAACTGTGTCCTTTAACAGTTAAGTCACTCTCTAATCCCCTCTTCGTCGCCAACACCTGCTAAACCTCATTCTGTCTCTATGGATTTGCTATTCCAGACATTTCATATAAGTGGAATCATACAAAATCAGCATTTTGTGTCTGACGTCTTTTACTTAATATCATCAAGGTTCATCCGTGTTATATAAGTAATATGCATTGTGCGGATAGACCACATTTTGTTTATTCATTCATCAGTTGATGGATATTTGAGTTGTTTCCATTTTTTGACATGAATAAAGCTGCTATGAACATTTGTGTATAAGTTCTTGTTTAACATAGGTTTTTAATTCTCCTGGGAGTATAGGAACAGAATTCTATTCCTAAGAATAGAATTGCTGGGTCATATAATTGTTTAACTTTTTGAGGAACCTTCCCCCCACTTTTAATGCTATGTAAAGTGCCTGGATTAGACTTTTACTGTCGTCATTGATACCTTGTTATCATATTCCAAAATGTTTTTCTAATGGGTCTGTTTCTTTTTTCTCTGAAACCCTATAGATAAATGCAAAAATGTGCATATATTCTATTGGTGGGTATTTCGGGGGTTTTTTGAAAACTTATTTTAATCCTTGGTGTACACATTTAGGTTCTTCTAGGTATTATAATACAGAAACTGAGGAAGGACCAATATCATGAAATTAAAAGCTAGAGGCAATAAGCAGAGTGAACCAATGGAAGAGAATAATGTGTTTCTACCAGGGATGCTCAGTAGGACTTGAGGATTTCCTCTCCTTTTTAATTTGCTGCTACCAGACCTGTTTGGACCTTGGGTGAAGAGAAACTTAATAGACTGGGGCCTTCCCAAATGGAAGAGGAAAGGAAAATTTCTGTGACTGCTGGGATAGTTAGAGACGATCTTTAAAGTCTTTTCTAAAATATTTTACCTGTAAGAACGAATTATCTCTGTGCCATTGTAGGAGTAGGCAGTAAGTGAGGTTCCTGTGGATATGGAAAAAGCCTCCTTTTTGTTAAATTTTAATTTACTCAGCAAGACAAGTTAGACTCTGCTCGTTGTATTCTTTTGCTTTTTGAATTATTGCATATGTACCATTTAAACCATTTAATGATTGAGTTGAATAACCTTATCAATCAGTGTGTCAGATCTCTTAACTATAATATGGGGAATCTATTAAGTTTACTTAGTCATTCCCACAAATAATCATTCCAGAGTCACCTCCACTTTCTTCATACAAATGAGCAATGATTCAGAGCCTCAGGAAAATGGAAAGAGAATAACTTCTCTCAGCCCCAACCTCCTTGCTCTTTTGAAACACACATGCTAATAATAGTTATGTGAGTTTGTACTCCTTATTGTGCTGATTAATTCCCATGGCCTATGAAAGAGATTGACATCTCTTGAATGAGTCAGCTGTATGATGCTGTCAAATGCACATAACTGGTGGCACCTGATGATGGAAAAATACGATTCTTAGTCACATGTACAGGACAGTAAAATGTGACCCTTCTTTCTACATTAAAATTTATTAAAATGTGAGTGACACTTACTTGAAAATTCAAAACTTCTCTCAGAAAATTAACTGAAATAAAGTTTTAGAGGAAAAAAAATGTTTTTCCAGAAAGGATACCAAAGTGCCATGTAAAATATAGTTTATATCCCTTCAGAATGAAGGTTATCCAACTCAAAATGAAGGAGTATAACTTTGAGTTTTGGTAAAAGTTACTGACCAGCTCTGTTGGGACAAGAGAACGGTCTTGTTTTGGAAGGAAGACCGTCGTTTTGTCCCAAGAGAGCTGGTAGCATGTTTCGGAAATCTGCAAGTTTCACAGTTAATTTAGTGTTCCTAGAAGTAGCTGACTAGAGATCTGACAATGTCTGTGCTGTGTAAAAACAGGACTGAGTTGTCAAGTTGACTACTTAAGGATGGATAACATCCTTGCAGAAAGTTTACCACCTAAGGAATGAGGGACAATGCCAGTCTTGAATTTTAGTCAAAATATATATGGCTAGGTTGTCCTGATATGAAATAAGAACTATCCTTGTGTGTAAGCTCATATTATTTACTTATTTTGGCTGTTTTCATTGTGTTTTCCCGGATCAGTAACAGAAATATTTCATTGCGCATTGGAAATCTTTTTTTTTTTTCCCCCAAACTATATCTAGGCAGGTCTAGTGGCCTTTGGTAACAATCCTAAAACTCTCTAAGACACACTTCTGAATTCAAAGGCCTCTATCTGGGAAATCTAACATTGCTTTGCTGACTTGTTTCTTTTTGATTGGACTAGGTCTCCACACCCTGGCAACCTCCTACTGTGCTCCTGGGTCATTCTCAAGAGGTCACGTCTGTGTGCTGGTGTCCGTCTGACTTCACAAAGGTTTGTAAATGAATCTCTATAGTTGGTTTAAAATGTAGATCACAGGTTTATAGGTTTTTCTAAGGTTTGTTTTGAGAATTATATAAATTTTTATGTTTGAGATTTTAAAGATCTAGGTGCCATCCAGGATCTATATTCACATTACTCAAGCATATTCTGCTTTTCTCTACCCATACCATAATGGTATTATGCCCTGTGAAATAAGGATAGATTTCTGGTTCCATAGAGTTATTTCTTTCCTAAATGTAGAATTAAGTTGTTAACTTAATTAAAATTTTCTATTAAAATCTAAGATAAAAATACAATCTAAGGTGAGAACTAGTCTTTTTTACTTTTTAGATACTATCAATGTAGTATATTAAAGGTAACATCTTGACAGCCTCATTTGGGTTTTCACATATGACTAACAAAATGGTTACTGTGAAGTCTTAACATGTTAGGTTATCTGTTGCTAAACTATGTAAGTAGGTCTGAAATGTTTTAGATACTCCAGAAAGAAGACAATATGCCCACCTTTTAATTTTTTTATAGCGACACTTTAAGAAACAAAAAAACCCCTAAAATGTAGAAAGGCCAGAAACATTAAAACCTATGTATATATTGGAATTTCATGTAATAGTAGCTCAAGTTCCGGTCATTCTCCCAACCCCCATTGCCTCTGGTCTTTGAGTTATTCTGGGTTTTACAGGACATCTTATTTCTGTGGAGGTCTCCCCTTTCACGTATGACATTTTGAGGTTTTGTTGCCTATTGTTCCCATCTGTTTTTTATCTTCCAGAAACTTCTCATGGTCTGGTCTATTTATGGCATCCCTGCTAGCTTCCAGTATTGCTGTGGATTTCTCCTTATTCTTGTTACCATTTCTATGCTCAACTTCATGGCAGACCTTTTCTTTTTTTTCAGTCATTACTTTAATCACCCGAAATTACATGTTAATGATGTTTTTTTCTCTGAGATTCCATGTAATTTCTAGTGAAATGTCTACTTTTAACATGGAGTGTTGCATCTTCATGGACTTACTAAGTTGAATGATTTTCGAATTATTCAGTTAATTATGTTATCTTTTTTCAATCGTCATATATTATCCTTACCCCTATGCATATCAGACATCATATATTAATTATCCTTATTTCCTGTGCTCAAAGGAAATACCAGGGCTGTTTATCTATACTAATGTATTGGCTACTTTTTTAAGTTTTTTAGAAATAATTTCATCCCAAGCCTAGAATTAGGAAAGTAGGATATGGTTTGTGTTGTTTTTGTGTTTTTAATGTCTGACATTTAGAATAAGAGAAAGCTTGGTTTAAATTCTAGCTCCTCCATTTGATTGTGGTTACTTTGGGCAAATAACTTTATTCCCATTTTGCATATGAGATTATTTGAGTACAAAGCTTTTAGAGTGTGAGAATTAAATAAGATAAAGAATGTAAACTACCAGACACACAGTAGATGCTCTGTAAATAACTATTGTTAATAAACTGTAGAGGAACTGTGAGATTCCAAACATTTCATATTGAACAGTTAAATATGTGTATCTTCTTTTGGCCTCCCAGTAAGGAAAGGAAAAAGCTGCCAGTCTCTTGGGGGCCAAGACTTAAGAGAACGTGTATTCTTTTTTTCTTTCTCTTTAGTGACTGAAATAGAGAAATTATATAAACAAATGCTGGGGAACAGCTCTGGTACCAGTGGCCATTTGCCACAAGCTCTTCAAGCTGGACTTTCTCTGCCATAAAAGGCTTGGGACCAAGATCGAGAATAGTCAGATATTTTTAAAGGGGCAAAGGTTATTTTTTAGCTTCTTTCAGCCTAGTGAACTTGTTGTTTTCCCAGATTGCTCCTTTACCTATCTGAAAAAGAATCTCAAAAGGAATGGTTTCCTTCTACTTGTCACAGCCTACTAGAGACATGGGCCAAGTCTGATCTTGCAAATGGTGCCATTACTTTAGCAATGTGGCACAAAATGCAGAATTCAGAAGAAAATTGTAGAAATTGTATGTTGGTAACATATACTGATTGATTATTTAACAGAAGCGTAAAAAGGGTGTCTTAATTACATATTTTGTATTTATACAGAAGATAATAAAGAGCCAGGTTTTATAGCAGAACTTTAGATTAGATAAGAAATGACCATTAACAAAAGACATACTAGTAGAATGTATATGAAGAAGAAACTAAAGAATCAGCTTTGTTGGAAATCTGGAATGATTCCTGAAAGCAAGAAATGGATGTACATGATCTTTCAGATATTATTTTCTATATCCTGTTTATTAGACAAAATAATTCTCCAGTCACAAGTCCTTAAGACACACCTGTTTTTTTAATGTATTGTGAATCTTTGATTAAAATTTCTTAATTCCCTTCTTGGTGCTTCCTCTTAGATTGCTACCTGTTCTGATGACAATACACTAAAAATCTGGCGCTTGAATAGAGGCTTAGAGGAGAAACCAGGAAGTGATAAATTTTCCATGGTGGGTTGGGCCTCTCAGAAGAAAAAAGAGTCAAGACCTGGCCTAGGTAAGGATATCATGTACTTTCCAAGTTTTTTATGGTTTGACTAGTTTAATCCTATAGTACAGAGTAATAAGCTAGATTTGATCTTGCTTTGGTATGTTTGGTATCTTCTTGCCATTCATTCTTTTTGATAAGTACTTCCCAAGCACTACCATGTTTATCATTTATACAAGGTACTACAGTGGTGGATTTATTCAACAAGTATTTCTTAAACACCCAGTATGTGCTGGGCCTTGTTCTTAGTTGCTAGAGATTCAGCAATGAACAAAATAATTTTAAAAATCCTGAAGATATAAATAGAGCTAACATATTAGTGTGAGAGGCAATAAACAAGATAAAAAAGTAAAATATATACTGTGTCAAATAACAATAAGGGCTTAGGAATAAAGGAAATAGGAAAGGGAGAAGGGCAAGGGTAAAGTATGCTATCAAAATTTTATATTAGGTGACCAGGGAGGCCTCAATTAAAAGGTGGCATTTGAGTAAAGAAAGTGAAGTAGTAAGCCATGTAGATATTTTAAAGAAGAGTATTCAAGGCAGATAAAAGTACACAGGCCCTAAAGCAGGAGCATGCTTGGCATATTTTCTCTTCCTCAGAGAGGCTAGCTTGGCTGGCCCCTAGGGCTGGAGCAGGCAAAGGAAAGGGAGGGAATAGTAGTAGAAAATGAAATTCTTGTGAGATTTTGGCTTTTATGTTGATAGAAGTCCACCAGAGGGTTTGGAGCAGAAGAGTGTCATAATTTGACTTTTAACTTGATCCATTCTTGCTCCTGTGTTGAGGATAAATAGTAAGGTGGTCAGGATAAAAGCAAAAAGCTACTTTTAAAAAGCCATTGAGATAATCCAGGAAGTGATGATGGTGACTTAGACCAGAGTAGTAGCAGAAGCTATGATGAGAAGACATTCAATTTTGGATATATTTATAAGACAGAGCCAACAGAATATGTTGAGGGATCAGATGTGGGGCTATATGGGAGAGTTATCAAGGATGACTTCAGAGGTTTTGTTTAAGAAGCTAAAAGGATGGAGTTTCATTAACCTAGATAAATATCCCTGCAGGAAGAGCAAGTTTGGGAGGTAACAGCTGGAGTTCCATTTGGACATGTTGTTTGATATGATTATTAAACACCCAAGTGTACATGTCAGGGAGACATGTAGATGTTCAATTCTGCAGTTCAGGGTTGAGACTGTAGATGTGAGGTTCATTATCACACAGGGTGAAGATAGGTATAGATAGAAAAAATTAGGCCTGGTGTCTTGGGGTACCCCGGTGTGTAGAGGTTGAGGAGGTGACAAATACCATTAAAGCCTACTGAGCAGCCACAACCAGAGAAGTAAGAGAAAAACTAGGAGAGTGTTGTACCCTGGAAGCCAAGTAAATAAGAGGAGAGAGGAATGAATTTGATCTGATGTTTCTGGCATACCAAATAAGATGAGGCCTAAAAACTGACCATTGGATTAGGCAGTTGTAGGGGTTATTTGGTGACCTTAATGAGTGTCATTTTGGTGGTATGGTGGCCTGATTGGTGTCATTCATGTGTATGACTTGGGGACTACAAGTATAGACAGTTCTTTCAAGGAGTTTTGTTATAAAGGAAAGAAGAGAAGTGAATTGGTAGCTGGAGAAAGAAGCAGGGTTGAAGTTTGCTGGGTTTTTTTAAAATAGGAATATAACATTTCGCAGTGATTGGCAGGATCGTATAGAGAGGGGGAAATTGATGCAGGGGAATTTGCTGGAGCAATGTTAAGCATGAGGGGATACTATCTGATACGCAGTAGAAGGGTGGGCCTTTGCCAGGAACGTGGACAGTTGATCCATAGTAATTGGAGAAAAGGTGGAATATATAAGCATGGTGCAGGTAGGCTACTGAGAGATGGTGGGGAGAGAGGTGGAGAGATGAGATGGCCATAACTTAATGGAAGCTTCCTTCTGTTCTGATGTTAAAACGTGAATCAGGGTTATTAACTGTGAATAAGGATAAGGGAGAAAGGGAGTAGAGATTTTAGAAGAGATAAGAAAGTCTGAAATAGTCACTGAGAGAAATAGAGGAATAAATGGACAGGAAAATATGATTGTTGGGCTTCAAGAGTCAACTTGAGGCTAGCAGTAATTAATTGAAAGTGAGCACTCCACATGGTTCTGTGTTTGCTATGCAAGTACAAGTATACTATAGGTAGGGAGCTGGATTTAACCAGGGATGTGGTTTAGCAATGCAAGTGAAGAAGGAAGTTGAGGGTGGATGCAAAGAGGATGATTATGACTATAGGATATAACCTTGGTAAGGAGGCATATTAGTCCATTTTCACACTGCTGATAAAGACATACCCGAGACGGGGCAATATACAAAAGAAAGAGGTTTAATGACTTACAGTTCCACATGACTGGAGAGGCCTCACAATCAAGGCAGAAGGCAAGGAAGAGCAAGTCATATTTTATGTGGGTGGCGGCAGACAAAGAAAGAGATTGGGCAGGGAAACTCCCCCTTATAATACTGTCAGATCTCATGAGACTTATTCGCTATCATGAGAACAGCATGGGAAAGACCTGCCCCCATTATTCAGTTACCTCCCACCAGGTCCCTCCCACAATACATGAGAATTCAAGATGAGATTCAGGTGGGGAAACAGCAAAACTATGTCAGGAGGGGAAGTGAGGACATAATGGGGCCAAGGGATAGTATAAATGTGGTACTATCAATGGATTGAGGATAAAAGATTATTGGAATTGAAATACTAAAGGGAGCTGGGAAAATAAGTGGTGGGATGACTGAAATTAAGATAATGGAAGATTTCCAGGTATTAGTAATAATAAGATCAAGAATAAGTGGCTTAGGAAAGTGAAAGGACAAGATTATTATAGAAGAAGGAGGTCAAGAAACTGAGAAACCAAGGTATTGGAAAGATTATGTACATGGATTTTTTAATCACCACAAATTGACAGAGACAATGTTGAAGAGAGTAACAGTGAACCAAGAGCAAAAATCTTCAAGCAATGAGCCAGCCACAGTGGATCCTCAGGGTATCAATTTGTACTTACATGGTAAACACACAACCATGTGGAATGCTCACTTTCAATTAATTACTGCTAGCCTAAAGTTGACTCTTACTGGCCAACAATCATATTTCCCTGTCCATTTACTCTTATATTCTCTCAGTGACTGTTTCAGACTTTATTATCTTTAAGCTTGAGGTTTAAGCTTAAAGATTCATTTTACTTCAGCCATCAAGGCCTAAGGTTAATGGGGAATTGAAGGTGAGAAAGGGAAAATATACAGGCCCATTTTTCTAATGACTTATTTAGTTGCTTATAAGATGCAGAACTAGACTTCAGAGGAGTCTTTTGCTCTAAGTCTGGTTTCTGTAGTCTTTGATGGTGCTGCCTTATTTGTTTTTGCTCTTTGCTTTCTTTAATTTTTTTTTTTTTTTCTTTTTTTGAGACGAAGTCTCACTCTGTCTCCCAGCCTGGAGTGCAGTGGCATGATCTCGGCTCACTGCAACCCCTGCCTCTCAGATTCAAGCGATTCTCCTGTCTCACCCTCCCGAGTAGCTGGAATTACAGGCACACACCACCATGCCCGGCTAATTTTTATATTAAGTCAGATAGTTCTACAAGAGTGAATAAGATAAATAGCAGTCTACAGACCCTCTGCCTCATAGTTTCCCTTTCCCAGAGGCAACCTCTTTTAAATCTTTTTGCTGATTCTTTGATATGTATGTCTAGACCTCTAAATAGTTTTGTGCATTTCTATTTATTTTTTGCAATCTTCAGCTTTATTAACTTCTTTCCTTTGTGGCATGAGGATTTAACTCCCTTTCCTGTGTCCCACCACTATCAAACCTTCATACTCCTCATCCTCCTAATACAGAGTCATGATTTTGGTTAAATCAAGATACTGTTCAGTTCCTTTAAGTATGCAGTTGTCCCTCAGGGTCCATGGGGGATTGGACCCAGGAACCCCCAACAGATACCAAAGTCCACAGAGGCTCAGATTCGTTATATATGTTGTAGTATTTGCCTATAACCTATGTACATTTTCCCATGTGCTTTTATCATCTCTAGATTACTTAAAATACCTGGTACAGTATAAATGCTATACTAATAGTTGTTGTACTATATCATTTAGGGAATAATGACAGGAAAGAAAAGTCTGTACATGTTTAGTACAGACACAACCATCTTTTTCACATTTTTGTTTTAATATTTTCAATTTGTGGTTAACTGAATCCGTGGCTGTGGAACCCAGCATACAGAACTCAAGATACAGAGAGTCAACTATATTTAGAGTTATGTAGTCATTAATACAATCTAATTCTAGAATATTTTCAACATCTAAAATGAAGGTTTCAATTTCTCTTGTGTTCTTGTCAACACTTGTTATTGTCCGTCTTTTTCATTGTACCCATCCTAGCAGGTGTGAATTAGTATCCCATTGTGGTTTTGATTTGTATTTTCCTGATGGCCAGTGATGTTGAATATCTTTTCATGTGCTTATTGGCCATTTATATATTTTCCTTGGCAAAATGTCTATGCAGATCTTCTGCCCATATTTTAATTGGGTTATTTGTCTTTTTATTGTTGAGTTGTAAGCATTCTTTATATATTCTGGACCTAAGTCCCTTATCATGTAATGATTTGAAATGATTTATTCTGTGGGTTGTGTTTTTACTTTCTTGATGGTGTCTCTAGACACATATAACTTTATAATTTTGATGAAGTTCAGTTTATCTGTTTTTTCTTTTGTCACTTATGCTTTTGATGTTAAATCAGAGAAACTACTGCCTATTCTGAGGTAACAAGGATTTACTCCAGTGCTTTCTTCTAGTTTTTTAATTTAGGCTTGTGTTTCATTTTGAGTTTATTTTTGTGTTATGGTGAGTTAGGCATTCAAATTAATTTTTTACATATGGATATTTAACTTTCTCACCATCACTTGTTAAAGAGACTATTCTTTAGCCCAATGAATTGTCATGGCACCCTTAGTAAAAATCTGCCAAAAATCAATTGACCATAAATGTGAGGGTTTATTTCTGACTTCTGACCATCACACCTGGATAATTTTTGTATTTTTTGTAGAGGTGGGGTTTCACCATGTTGCCCAGGCTAGGCTCAACTCGTGAGCTCAAGCAGTCCACCCACCTCAGTCTCCCAAAGTGGTGGGATTACAGACATGAGCCACAGCACCCAGCCTTAAGTACTTTCTATGTTATCTTTTTTGCAACACTATTTAAAATACTATACTTGAGTAAATGTTCCATAATTTACCTAGCTATTCTACTGTAGTTAAACATTTGTTTCCAATATTTTAAAAGTTGGAGGTTTTTCCTCCCTGAATTTAGGGTCCCCCTTCCCATTAAAATAAGATTCCCAAAGGTGGAATTCTTGTGTTAATGACTATACCATTTTTTAAAATTTGTGATGAAAAGTATCTGGCTTTTAACTATGTACTTTTAGTGTGCCATTAATTATTCTTAGAAGCCAAGTCACCAAAAAGTTACATATTGACCAAATTTGAGTTGTAATAATAATAACGTTTAGCCACTATTGACTCCTAGCATAATTGTTCTAAGGACCTACTTGGATTATCTCATTTAATTATGAAAACAACTGAAATGGAAGGTCAAGGAAGTTAGACTTGCTTAAAATCTCATAGCTATGAAGTTGTAGAACCAGAGTCTATAACTGAACCCTTACAGTCTGACTCTAGAACACATGCTCGGAACCACTCTGCAGCACTGCCTTCTTTAGAATCTAACAAAGCAAGGCAAAAAGTTCAGGTTAAGATCGGAGTAAGAGTTATGCCTAGATTACCCCATTTATGGGTGATGCTAGGGTTACTCTGAAGAGCACTACAAAGCAACAACCTGACATGGGTGCCAAAGGCTGGCACACTGACCATTCGACTCTCTAAGCCAGCTTCCAGCCACAGATTTACTGCTTCTAATCACATTGCCATCTTGAAAATCATGTTCCCCTGCTTTCCCAAGCTTCTAATTGCCACACCAACCTTTCATTGCTATCCTGGGGTGCATATCTTCACTCCTGGCCCTGGTTTGTAAACCCCCCAGTTAACACATTAACTGGAAGGGTTTAAGTGCCAAGACACAGCCTCTTTTCCCCTGCCCAACTGTTCCCAGCCGGCACCTGCTTTATTGCTTACCGCACTTTCCCTGTGTTTTAGCCAGACATCTCATAGCACTGCTGAAACCAATAGTCCTCAATCTTGGCTATGCATCATAGCTACTTGGGGAGCTTTTCAAGTCCATGTATCCCCAGTGATTGATTCAATAGGACTGGGGTGGAGGCCAAGTACCTGTATTTTTACAAAGCTCCAAGTAGGTCTGTTATGTAGCCAGGATTGAGAACCTCTGGTTTAAGCATTATTGAGTGACAAAGTTGATTATCCTTATCCTAAAGAGAAGGAAACCTTACCTATTCTGTCTCAATTGCTGCAGTCTCACAAGTCAACAGGATAATTATGGAGTTAATTTTCTGATGCCTAGAACCTCACCTGTATCCTTGTCAGCAGTAATGAAACTTAACAAACATTGTTTAATAATTCCTTGCTAGGCACTATAGGAGCACTGGGCCTAAAGATGAATAAACCATTGTTAGCTGCCCTCTAGGCTCACAGTCTAGTCTAGGAGGCATATTCAAAAACTGTAGCACACAGCCATTAGCTGTATAAACAAGGGACTCTGAGAACCTGCTTCCTCTGTGGGAGAAGAGGAAAGAAGTTGTGAATTCTTCACAATGGAGTTAACGTTGTCATCAGAGTCTTGAAACATGAGAAGAATTTCTGCCTGACAAAGGAGGAGCTGACTTGGCAAGAAAACCACATGAACAAAGAAATGTGACAGTACACAGCTTGTTCAGGAAGCAACTAGTAGTGTCCTGTAACATGATCCTAGAATAGCAAAGTTCATGATAAGACTGAAAAGGCAGGCTGAGGCCAGATGGCAAACTCTCATATAGAAAGAAGCTGGCCTAGCACGGTGGCTCACGCCTGTAATCCCAGTACTTTGGGAGGCCGAGGCGGGTGGATCGCCTGAGGTCAGGAGTTCGAGACTAGCCTTGCCAACATGGCAAAACCCCATCTCTACTAAAAATACAAAATTAGCCAAGCATGGTGGCACACACTTGTAATCCCAGCTACTCGGGAGGCTGAGGCAGGAGAATCGCTTGAATCCAGGAGGTGAAGGTTGCAGTGAGCTGAGATCATGCCACTGCACTACAGCCTGGGCGACAAAACAAGACTCCATCTCAAAAAATAAAGAAGCTGCAAACTATTAGTAGACTCCTTATAATTCTTCAAAGGAACTGACTTTAGGAAGCATTTAGGGCAATAACTCCATCTATGCTACCATGTCATCAAATCTCATATATTGCTTAAGGTCAATAAGGAGTTGGTCTACTTAAGTAGATGAAGTACTAAAGAAAATGGCATGCCATATTTAAATGTGTAGGCTCATATAATGGCATGCAATGCACCTGTAAAAAATAATGCAGTGCATCTATGTGTACTTTCATGAAGAGACATAAAAATAAAAGAGCAAATTGCAGAACATGTACATAGATATAGTATAATCCATTTGTATTTTGGAGTTTTTTAAGGTACGGTACATAACCTTTGTATATGCTAAATAGGCATAGAGAAAATTGTGGAATGCACAAGAATGTAAAAGTGAAATGAAAAAGTTGAAAAGAGGATCCTGTTTCTACCCTCTTCCCCTCTGTACTGGTTGAATTTTTTTACCATTAACTTTCATACTGTTATAATCTAGTTACTGTTTAAAAAACATATACACACACACTAAATTTGACCCAGCGTTTGCTAACCTTCAAAGCTAACAAAATCTCTTTGACCCCCATAGTCCATTTCCTCTTTCACCATGACATCCTGAAGGAAGAGGAAATGTCCTAACTTTCCAACACATCAATTTTATACCAGCCCTATCAGTAAATACTTCCAGTGTATGCCATGCAAGTTTCAGAAACCTACATACCTGGTTTGTCCCTGTCCCAACTCTTCCTTCTTCTCCAATCCTGCCTTGTTAATTGGCATATTATAGGACTCATAAAATTTTAAAACTTTCTGCCCTAGATGTACACTTTGACCTACTTAAATGGAACATGACAGATGACTGTGGCAGCTGTGCAGTGACTATTGACCTGCACCAAGGAGTGCAACAAATGAAAACTTCCTTCTGCTGAAAAAAATAGCTGTTATCAAGCTCTAGAGCATTAGTGTGAGAGCCATAACCAGAGGCTTCATGAATAGGTCCCTGTTACTAAGTCCTTTTCATAGCACCTTATGACAAAATGGGGTTTTTCATTAATGATCCTTATTAAAAAGAGCAGTATCATTTTGGCTGGTTCTAAACATATGGTTGACGAGAAAAGTTTAAGCAAAAGTCAATTTGTAGAATTTCTCTCTCTCAAGGCAAGACTGCTTTAGGAGTGAAAAGCACAGAGTGAAAAAGGACAGAATAATTAACTGACTAAAGTGAATACTTGCCAATCTTTATTTCTGCTAAAAGAGAGATTGCATTTTTATATCAGCCCATCCTAAATTCAGCTGGATATAAATGCAATTAGGTAAAAATCATAGTTAACAATTCAAAGGCTTTGTGACTAAGAAATAAATAAATGGCCGTATTATCTGACAACAGGAATGCTATTTCAGCAATCTAGAAAGCTCAGAAGGAAATTGAGAAAGTGTTGTCTGTGGTAGGGCCTGAGAGGGAAGAAGCATAAAGTTCATAAAAATTTGCCTGAAGTACTTGCCATCGTATGTAAACAAAGGGGTGGGTACACATAGAGAAACCCTATTTACTAAGTTTGATTTGATTTACAGAGAGCAAGCACTGAGATTCTGAATTTTTTTTTATTTGTGGAAAATAGTAGTCATTTGTAAAATAAAGTGGAAAGCCATGTGAGGCCTGATAACCTAAACACGTAACTGATTGAATGGCTTCTTGTGAAAAGAAAAACTATCTCCATTTAACAGATAAAGAATCTGAGTCCAAGGAGATAAAGGGTTATGCCCAAGTCACATAGTAAGTGATTGTGCCAGATTTTAGATCTATGGGTTCCTGTTTGAGAGCCCCTGTGCAGTGCCTTTCTGCCCTAGCATTGCTCAAGAGTATATATAAGAATGCTAATGGCAGCATTAAATGTGCCGTAGAATACCTATACCTTAGAATACATTGTAGCTGTTAAAAATGATAAGGTAAATCTGTATTAATGTGGGAAATGTTCACGATACATTAAGGAAGCAGGTTGGTCCTAATTTTAAAATGGGCAAAGAGCCTGAATAGATGTTTCTCAAAAGAAGACATACAGATGCCCAACAGGTATATGAAAAACTTCTCAACATCACCAATCATCAGGGAAATGTAAATCAAAACCACAATGAGATATCCCCTCACACCTGTTAGAATAGCTTTTATCAAAAAGACAAAAGGTAGCAAGTATTGGTAAGGATGTGGAGAAAAGGGAACCCTTGTACACTGGTAGGAATGTAAATTAGTATAGCCATTATGGAAAACAGAATGGCAGTTTCTCAAAAAATTGAAAATAGAACTACCAAATGATCCAGCAATTTCACTTTTGGGTATATATCCAAAAAAATGATAGCAGTATGTGGAAGCGATACCTGCACTCCAGTGTTCACTGCAGCACTATTCATGATAGCCAAGATACGGAATCACCTAAGTATTCATCAACAGTAAAGACAATATGATGTATATATACAATAGAATACTATTCCGCCTTGAAAAAGAAGAAAGTTAATGTCATTTGCAACAACAGAAATGAACCTGAAAGACATTATGCTAGGAGAAATAAGCCAGACACAGAAAGACAAACACTGCATGATCTCACGTGTGGAATCTTAAAAAGTTGAACTCATAGGAGCAGAGAGTAGAATAATGTACTATGTACCTGAAAATTGCTGAGTAGATTTTAAATGTTCTCACCGCAAAAATATATGAAGTGATGTTAATTGGCTTGATTTAATCATTCTACAATGTATGCATGTATCAAAACATCACATTATAGCTTATATACATAATACAAATAAATTGACTTGAGATAAAAGATTACTAAATAGTGTATATATATAGTGATCTCTCCTTTTTCAAAAATTTCAGTAGTTTTGGGGGAACAGGTGATGTTTGATTACATGGATAAGTACTTTAGTAGTGATTTCTGAAATTTTGGTGCACCCATCACCCCAGTGGTGTACGCTGTAACCAATGTGTAGTCTTTTATCCCTTACCTGCCTCCCACCTTGAGTCCCCAAATTCCATTGTATCATTCTTATGCCTTTGCATCTTCATAGCTTAGCTCCCACTTGTAAGTGAGAACATATGATGTTTGGTTCCATTCCTGAGCTACTTCACTTAGAATAATGGTCTCCAGGCCAGGCGCAGTGGCTCATGCCTGTAATCCTAGCACTTTGGGAGGCCGAGGCAGGTGGATCACCTGAGGTCGGGAATTCAAGACCAGCCTGGCCAACATAGTGAAACCCCCTCTCTACTAAAAATACAAAACTTAGTCAGACGTGGTGGTGCATGCCTGTAGTCCCAGCTACTTGGGAGGCTGGGGCAGGAGAATTGCTTGAACCTGGGAGATGGAGGTTGAGGTTGCAGCAAGCCGAGATTGTGCCACTGCAATCTAGCCTGGGTGACATAGCGAGACAACAGCTTTAAAAAAAAAGATAATAGTCTCCAACTCCATCCTGGTTCGTGCAAATGCCATTATTTCAATTCCATTTTATGGCTAAGTAGTATTCCATGGTATATATATACACAGCACATTTTCTTTATCCACTTTGATTGAAGGGCATCTGGGCTGGTTCCCCATTTTTGCAGTTGCAAATTATGTTGCTATAAACATGCATGTGCAAGTGTCTTTTTCATATAATGACTTTTTTTCCTCTGGGTAGATACCAGTGGTGGGATTGCTGGATCAAATGGTATATCTACTTTTAGTTCTTTACAGAATCTCTGTACTGTTTTCCATAGTGGTTGTACTAGTTTACATTCCCACCAGCAGTGTAAAAGTGTTCCCTTTCCACCACATCCACCCCAATTACGGCTATTCTTGCAGGAGTAAGGTGGTATTGCATTGTGGTTTTGATTTACATTTCCCTGATTATTAGTGATGTTGAGCATTTTTTCATAAGTTTGATGGCCCTATGTATATCTTTTTTTTTTTTTTTTTTTTTTTTGAGAATTTTCTGTTATTCATATCCTTAGCCCACTTTTTGATGGGATTATTTGGTTTTTTCCTTGCTGATTTTAAAACTGGAAAAGTTCCCTTGTCCCCCTTGCAGGACGTGCAGTGAGGGTGTGGCTCTCTTTTTCAATGCCCCGCTGCTCAAACCTCTAGGGGAGCATACAGATGCGCAAGCTGTGGGGCTCCAACCCCACAACAGTGTCTGGGGGTGAATGTTTACAGCTCCTGAAGCCGCAGTGGGTATGTGTTACAGGGTGCTCTTTTAGTTTTGCTGTCTATAGGCGGCTTGTGTTAACTAGCTCAATTAGACCCCTGCTTTATCTCAAGGACAGAGGGCTTTCTGTATTCCGGGGTTCTTGCCTTGGTGTACCGGAAGAATCGGATCACATGTGGGCTTGGAGAATTCGAGTGCAAGGTTCCACTGAGCAGAAGTAGCTCTCCGCAGATGGGGGAGCCAGAAGGGAGATGGTTTTCCCCTGGAGTTGGGCCCTTGGCGGCCCAAGTTCTCCTCTGACTGCCCCGACCAAACTGCATCATTCCACCGGTTGATGCCCTGCTGGCCGGCCAGCCTGCCGAAGCCTGTCAGTGTGCTCTTCTGCCAGCGTGCTCCTTTCAACGTCTGCTTGAGGAGCAGCCACTTGTGTCTTTTTCTGCTGATGTGTTCCTCACAACATCCAGTCACCATGTGTTCCTGCTAGGGTCTTGGGGGTTTTTATAGGCACAGGATGGGGGCGTGGCAGGCCAAGGTGGTCTGGGAAATGCAACATTTGGGCAGGAAATGCCTGTCCTCACCTAGGTCCGTGGGGATGGAGCCCTAGCCAGGGATCACACCTTCTACCCAGCACTTCTCTTCCCTCATTCTGTATCATTTAAAGGGGCCATGCGCTTCCCTTCCCAGCACTCCCGTATCAATTTGTTTGAGTTCCTTATAGATTCTGGATAATAGTCGTTTGTCAGTTGCATAGATTGTGAAGATTTTCTCCCACTCTGTGGGTTCTTTGTTTACTTTGCTGATTATTTATTTTGCTGTGCAGAAGCTTTTTAGTTTAATTAAGTCCCATCTATTTATCTTTGTTTTTCTTGCATTTGCTTTTGGGTTATTGGTCATGAACTCTTTGCCTAGGCCATGTCTAGAAGAGTTTTTCCCATGTTATCTTCTAGAGTTTTTATAGTTTCAGGTCTTAGATGTAAGTCTTTGGTCCATCTGGAGCTGATTTTTGTATAAGGTGAGAGATGAGGATCCAGTTTCATTCTCCTACATGTGGCTTGCCAGTTATCCCAGCACCATTGAATAGGGTTGTCCTTTCCCCCACCTTATGTTTTTGTTTGCTTTGTTGACGATTAGTTAGCTGTAAGTATTTAGTTTTATTTCTGGGTTCTCTCTTCTATTCCATTGGTCTATGTGCCTATTTTTATACCAGTACCATGCTATTTGAGTGGCTATAGCCTTGTAGTATAGTTTGAAGTCAGGTAATGTGATGCCTCCAGATTTGTTCTTTTTGCTTAGTCTTGCTTTGGCTATGTGGGCTGTTCTTTGGTTCCATATAACTTTTAGGATTGTTTTTTCTAGTTCTGTGAGGAATTATATGGTATTTTGGTGGGAACTGCATTGAATTTGTAGATTGCTTTTGGCAGTATAGTTATTTTCACGGCATTGATTCTACCCATCCTTGAACATAGGATGTGTTTTTCCATTTGTTGTGTCGTCTGATTTCTTTCAGCAGTGTTCTGTAATTTTCCTTGTAGAGGTCTTTCACTTCCTTAGTTAGGTATATTCTTTGGTTTTGCAGCTATTGTAAAAGGGGTTGAGTTATTGATTTGATTTGCAGCTTGTTTGCTATTGCTGTATAGCAGTACTACTGATTTATGTACATTGATTTTGTATCCTGAAACTTAACTGAATTCATTTATCAGATCTAGGAGCTTTTTGCATGAGTTTTTAGGGTTTTCCAGTTATACAATCATATCATTTGCTAACAGCGACAGCTTGACTTCCTCTTTACCAATTTGGATGCCTTTTATTTCTCTTTTCTGACTGGCTTTGACTGGCTAGGGCTTCCACTACTATGTTGAATAGAAGTGGTGAAAGTGGGCATCCTTGTCTTTTTCCAGTTCTCATGAGGAATGCTTTCAACTTTTCTGCATTCACTATAACGTTGACTGTGGGTTTGTCATGGATGACTTTTATTACCTTAAAATATGTTCCTTCTATGCTGATTTTGCTGAGGGTTTTCATCATAAAGCGATGCTAGATTTTCTGAAATGTTTTTTCTGCTTCTATTGAGGTGATCATGTGTTTTTGTTTGTTTTTCTCTTAGACAGAGTTTCGCTCTTGTTGCCCAGGCTGGGGTTCAGTGGCACGATCTCAGCTCACTGCAACCTCCGCCACCCAGGTTCAAGGGATTCTCCTGCCTCAGCCTCCCAAGTAACTGGGATACCACATCTAGCTAATTTTTGTATTTTTAGATGGGGTTTCACCATGTTGGCCAGGCTGGTCTCAAACTCCTGACCTCAAGTGATCTGCCCTCCTCAGCCTCCCAAAGTGCTGGGATTACAGGTGTGAGCCACCACACCCGGCCTGATTTTTGTTTTTAATTCTGTTTATATGCCGTATCACATGTATTGACTTGTGTATATTAAACTAACCCTGCATCCCTGGTTTGAAATCCATTTGATCATGGTAGATTATCTTTTTGATATACTGTTGGATTTGGTTAGCTAGTATTTTGTTGAGGATTTTTGCATCTACGTTCATCAGGGATATCGGTCTGTAGTTTTCTTTTTTGTCATGTCCTTTCCTGGCTTTGGTATTAGAGTGATACTGGCTTCATAGGATGATTTAGGGAGGATTCCCTCTTTCTCTTTTGGAATAGTTTCAGTAGGATTGGTACTAGTTCTTCTTTGAATGTCTGATAGAATTCAGCAGTGAATCCATCTGTTCCTGGACTTTTTCTTGTTGGCAATTTCTTAATTACCATTTCAATCACAGTGCTTGTTATTGATCTGTTCAGAGTTCCTATTTCTTCCTGGTTTAATCTAGGAGGGTTGTATATTTCCAGGAATTTATCCATCTCCCTAGGTTTTCCAGTTGGTGAGCATAAAGGTGTTCATAGTAGCCTTGAATGATCTTTTGTATTTCTGTGGTATTCGTTGTTAATATTTCCTGTTTCATTTCTAATTGAACTTATTTGGATCTTTTCTTTTCTTGGTTAATCTCACTAATGGGCTATCAATTTTGTTTATCTTTTCAAAGACCCAGCTTTTTGTTTCATTTGTCTTTTGTATTTTGTTGTTGTTGTTGTTGTTTCAATTTCACTAAGTTCTACTCTGATCTTTGTTATATCTTTCCTTCTCCTGGGTTTGGGTTTCGTTTGTTCTTGTTTCTCTAGTTCTTGAGGTGTTACCTTAGACTGTCAATTTGTGCTCTTTCAGACTTTTTGATGTAGGCACTCGATGCTGTGAGCTTTCCTCTTAGCACTGCTTTTGCTGTATCTCAGAGGTTTTGTTAGGTTGTGTCACTTTTTTCATTCAGTTCAAAGAATTTTTTTAATTTCCAGCTTGATTTTGATTTCATTATTGACCCAAAGATCATTCAGGGGCAAATTATTTAATGTTGCGTGGTTTTAAGAATTCCCTTTGGAGTTGATTTCCAATTTTATTCCCCTGTGGTCTGAGAGAGTACTTTATATAATTTTGATTTTCTTAAATTTATTGAGACTTGTTTTGTGGCCTATCATATGGTCTCTATCTTGGAGAATGTTCCATGAATGTTCTGATGAATAGAATGTATACTCTGCAGTTGTTGGGTAGAATGTTCTGTAAATAACCTGTTAAATTCATTTGTTCTAGGGTGTAAGTCCACTATTTCTATGTTGACTTTCTATATTGAAGTCCCCCACTATGAGATGAGATTCTATTTTGGTGTATTTTGAGGTTTTGCTTCCAGATTTAGAACTCCTTTTAGCAGTTTTTGTAAACTGTGCTGGCTTGGTAGTGGCAAATTGTCTCAGCGTTTGAAAAATACTTTATCTTTTCTTCATTTATGAAGCTTACTTTCACTGGATACAAAATTCTTGGCTGATAATTATTTTGTCAGCTAATAATTATTTAATAAGGCTAAAGATAAGACCTTAATCCCTTCTAGTTTGTAGGGTATCTGCTGTTAAATCTGATAGGTTTTTCCTTTACAGGTTACCTGATGCTTTTGCCTCCCAGCTCTTAAGATTTTTTCTTTCATCTTGACTTTAGATAACCTGATGACTGTGTGCCTAGGTGATGATCTTTTTGTGATGAATTTCCTGGGTGTTCTCTGAGCTTCTTGTATTTGGATGTCTAGATCTCGAGCAAGGCCAAAGAAGTTTTTATTCTTTTGCCTTTGTCTTTGTTGGATTGGGTTAATTCAAAAGCCTTGTCTTTGAGCTCTGAAATTCTTTCTTCTACTTGTTTGATTCTATTGTTAAAACTTTCCAGTGTATTTTGCATTTCTCTAAATGTGTCTTTCATTTCCAAAAGTCATGATTGTTTTTTATTTATGATATCTGTTTCTCTGGAGATTCTTTTCATCTACATCCTGTTTTGTTTTAAAATTTAAGTTGGTTTTCACCTTTCCCTGGTGCCTCCTTAAGTAGCTTAATAATTGACCTTCTGAATTCTTTTCTGGCAATTCAAAGATTTATTCTTGGTTTGGATCCATTTGCTGGTGAGCTAGTGTGATCTTTTAGGGGTGGTTATAGAACCTTGTTTTGTCTTATTACCAGAATTGTTTTTCTGGTTCCTTCTCATTTGGGTGGACTATATCAGAAGATCTGGGATTCAATGTCTGCTGTTTAAATTATTTTGTCCCACAGGGTGATCCCTTGATGTGGTGCTCTCCCCCTTCCCTAGGGGTGGGGCTTCCTGAGGGCCGGACTGCAGTGATTGTTATTGCTCTTCTGGGTCGAGCCACTCAGCAGAGCTACTGGGTGCTAGTCTGGTACTGGAGAGTGTCTGCAAAGAGTCCTGTGATGTGATCTGTCTTCAGGTCTGTATGCCATGGATACCAGCACCTGCTCTGATGGAGGTGGTAGCAAGGGGATGAAGTGGACTGTGTGAGAGTATTTGGTTGTAGTTTTGTTTAGTGCACTGGTTGTCTTGAATGCTAGTTCTGCTAGCACTGAAGTTATTACATGGACAGACTCAGGACCTCTGGTTGGCAGAGATGTTACAGGCAGTAGAATTAGCTGCTATTTTCTCCTTTCTTGGAGCAGGGTTGTTCTGTTGAGTTGCTGTGATGGCTTGAATTGGTTGGCCTCCAGCCCAGAGGTGTTGCTTTCAAGAGAGTATCAACTGCGGTGGTAGTATAGCAGGGATATAAGCTTGCCCTAAGGTTGCCTGGATAAATGTTTGGGTTTCTTACTCAATGAGCAGGACCATAGAGCTCCCACAAGTTTATGTCTTTTGTTTACGGCTACCAGGGTGGTTAGAGAAAGACCATCTGGTGGGGGCAGGGATAGTGTGTCTGAGCTCAGACTCCTTAGGTGGGGCTTGCTGTGGCCTCTGGGTGGTGGGAGTGGTGGTTCACAGGCCAACGGAGTTATGTTCTAAGGGAGATTATGGCTGCCTCTGCTGCTTCATACACATCACCAGGGAAATAGGGGAAAGCCGGCAGTGACAGGCCACAGCCAGCAAGGCCAGTCTCACTCCTGCCGTGCTTCCCTAACAGCCCAACAGAATCAAATTTATATCCATGCCTCCAGTGCACAGGGTGGATATCGTGCCCTAGACTACATGCCTCCCCGCCGAGAAAGCAAGCAGGGGTTTTAGACCTTGCCCATCTGCCTGCCACGGCTTCTGTGCTCATATGTGCACTTCTGTTTGTCCCATCCCCCCCACAGATTCTGCCCAGGAAAATTCACGCTCAGTTGAAATTATTACAAAGTTCAGCTGAAAGTCTCCTTCTCCCTATGGTCGTTCCCCAATTCCATTGGCTGCCCTCTCCAAAGACCCCTGTGAAATAGTCAGAAATGGTTTCCCTGGGGACCAGGAGTGCCTACAGGGCTCTTCCTGCTGCTGCTTCTACTTATATATTTTGCTTGGCTCTCTAAATTTATTTCAGTTCTCCTTCTCCTATGATCTGGATTTTCAGGTTCCCCATTGAGGATGTGTGCAGAGGTGGATTTTCACCCCTCACACTGTTTTCTGTTTTGAAATGGAGTCATGCTCTGTCGGCCAGGCTGGAGTGCAGTGAGCAAGATCTTGGCTCACTTCAACCTCCACCTCCTGGGTTCAAGCGATTCTTCTGCCTCAGCCTCCTGAGTAGCTGGGACTACAGGTGCACACTACCATGCCTAGCTAATTTTTGTATTTTTAATAGAGACAGGGTTTCACCATGTTGGCCAGGCTGGTCTTGAACTCCTGACCTCAAGTGATCCACCCACCTCCGCCTCCCATAGTGCTGGGATTACAGGCGTGAACCACCATGCACGGCCACCCTCTCACACTTTGGACCTTGAGAGTTTGTTTGGAGGTTCTAGCAGGGGAGTGCAGCTGCTCATATACCCTTGACCGAAGACCAGTTCTCTATCAGGGATGGTTGTCTTCTTCAACCAAGCATGCAGTTTCGGGAGCCCTCTCACACTTTGGGCACTCAATTTTTCTGCTGTCTTATGGATTTTGCAGCAGCAAGCTACTTCTTTCAAAGGATCTGTTAATTCTTTTGTTTTTTCTGATATGTTCCTGCGGTAGTTCTTGGAGCCAGAGTTCACTATGTGAGTCTCCACATGCTGTTCTGTTCTGTCTGAGTGGCAAGTTAGTCCTGCCTCCTATCTGCCACTTTCCCCTTCTATCAGTCTCATTTTTGTATAGAAAGAAGTTGAGATATGTAGTATGTATCACATGCACAAATATAGAAAGTATGCTAAACGTGGTTTATGTAGGCGCTTTAAATTTTTTCTCTTTATGTTTTTTGGTATTTTGTTGATTTTTACAAGTATATATTTTATAATGGGATAGTTGGGAGGTTGGTGACTTGGAAATGATAAAAGGGTATGGTTGGAATCAAGTGATGTATATAACCTACTTACTGGGAAATTGACCCTTAGATAATTAAGTTAACTATGATTTTTCTTGATGAGAATTTAGGGACTTTGTATGGCTTTCACTTCTGATTTTCATGATCCTCTCCTCTTTTTCAGTAACAGTAACGAGTAGCCAGAGTACTCCTGCCAAAGCCCCCAGGGTAAAGTGCAATGCATCCATTTCTTCCCCGTCATCCGCAGCTTGTGCCCCAAGCTGTGCTGGAGACCTCCCTCTTCCTTCAAATACTCCTACGTTCTCTATTAAAACCCCTCCTGCCAAGGCCCGGTCTCCCCTCAACAGAAGAGGTTCTGTCTCCTCCGTCTCTCCCAAGCCACCTTCATCTTTCAAGATGTCAATTAGAAACTGGGTGACCCGAACACCTTCCTCATCACCACCCATCACTCCACCTGCTTCCGAGACTAAGATCATGTCTCCAAGAAAAGCCCTTATTCCCGTGAGCCAGAAGTCATCCCAAGCAGAGGCTTGCTCTGAGTCTAGAAATAGAGTAAAGAGGAGGCTAGACTCAAGCTGTCTGGAGAGTGTGAAACAAAAGTGTGTGAAGAGTTGTAACTGTGTGACTGAGCTTGATGGCCAAGTTGAAAATCTTCATTTGGATCTGTGCTGCCTTGCTGGTAACCAGGAAGACCTTAGTAAGGACTCTCTAGGTCCTACCAAATCAAGCAAAATTGAAGGAGCTGGTACAAGTATCTCAGAGCCTCCGTCTCCTGTCAGTCCATATGCTTCAGAAAGCTGTGGAACGCTACCTCTTCCTTTGAGACCTTGTGGAGAAGGGTCTGAAATGGTAGGCAAAGAGAATAGTTCCCCAGAGAATAAAAACTGGTTGTTGGCCATGGCAGCCAAACGGAAGGCTGAGAATCCATCTCCACGAAGTCCATCATCCCAGACACCCAATTCCAGGAGACAGAGCGGAAAGACATCGCCAAGCCCGGTAAGTCAGCAGTGGTGGGAAGATACATTTCCTAACTTAAAAGAGGCCAGACACCCAGATGTCTCAAGTCAAGATGCTTTTTTTTTTTTTAAAGAAAGAAATCTATTTATTCCTAGTGCTACCAAATTTAGCACATAAATACAAAATTTTGCATGGGCCATATTTTAACTAAAAATTTTTTATGCTAAGAAACTTTTTGTTTGAAATTCAAATGTAACTGGATGTGCTGTATTTTATCTGGCAACTCTACTTAATCCCATTAAAATCCCTCCTGTCAGGGTCCATACTCCTCAGCCCTGTTGCCTGATTCACTAAAGCCCTCATCATGCTCCAGGATATCAATTCAAAAATATCTCCCCTCCCCTGTTAGACAGTATGCCATCCTCTTTTTATAGATAAAGCTGTTGTTCATGGGAAAGTTGCCAACATCCATAAGTAGATTTCCAGTTTGTAATTACATTTTGTGATTATTTAAAATACAGTGAAACTTAGATACTTACAGAACAATTTGAGTACAGAATCTTTCTAGATTTTTATGACTTGTCCCCAGTCTTTTATAATCATCTTGCCACACCACAGTAATACTTTTGACACTTATATCTATTCTTTTTAACATTCAGCGTAGTGTCACTTATCTTTTTAGAACTCATTTCATTGACTGACTTAATATTTAAATTAGATAATATCAGTCATCAGTGATTGCTGGCAGAAACAGGTTTGTGAACCTTGAAAAACAAGATTCATTACAGTGGTGGAGGCAGAAGTAGCTGAGAGCATTGGGTGAGCTATGGGCACCTGTCAGAGGGAATAAAAAGCTTCTATTGTTTGCATGTTGAGGGGAGATGGGTTAACCAAGTTTCCACTGTACTTCACAGTAGCTCTTGTTATGAGTTATGGAAGTGGTGGCAGGATGATTGAAATAGAATCCGGGAGCATGATCAGCATCATCTGCCATTTTAAAGGGCAGAAGCTAGATAACCAACCTTAGGCCAGTTTTGGTTTAATTAGTGTTCATACCCCCCACCTGCTCTCATGAAGGCCTATCCCATAATTTTAGAAAAATAAACTGATACATTTTAAAGACAACTTAGTACACAAACTGCAATCAAGACCTTGCTGTGGAAAGTGGAGAAAAAAGAGTTATAAGGAATCTTTCCTTCTCTCAAAATTGTGACTGCTCTTTATCCCTAGCCAAAATTTCTATTTTTTTTTTTTTTTCAAGGGAGCTGGTCTCAGCTATGTGTTAGCAGAAAAGTAGTTTCAAGGAAAAACTACTTTCACTGATAAATAAATCTTAAAATCTTTAAAAGGTAGAAATAGTGTGCTGGTCTTGTAATTTATTTGAAGCTAACATTTCTTAAAAATTTTTTACCTTTATATGATGATAATGTCAACTTCAGAAGAGAGTAACAGCTTCCATTTGAATACCTATTTTGTTTATAAATGGGGCAGCTGATTTATTCATTTATTTCAAAAAGGATGTTAATTGTAACTTCTTCGTTTCTTATTAGGAGACTTAGCTAGTAAATGTTTTCTTTTCATGTAAAAAGTCTATGCTTTCTTTCCCTACATATCATCTGTTAAGTTTTTACTGTAGTCAGTACAAATTAGCCAAAAAGACATTGCCATTAAAAGTATTTGGAGCTGAAAGTAGGCTAACTAAACAATCAAATTTCTGGCGGCCTAATTTAAGGTACACCTTAGTAATAACTTGGTAACAGTTGAACTTCAAGGAAATCTCTGAAATCTAAACTTTCTTCCTCTAGGTCACCATCACTCCCAGCTCCATGAGGAAAATCTGCACATACTTCCATAGAAAGTCCCAGGAGGACTTCTGTGGTCCTGAACACTCAACAGAATTATAGATTCTAATCTGAGTGAGTTACTGAGCTTTGGTCCACTAAAATAAGATGAAAAATACAAGACTGACTCTATAACTCTGGTCTTTAAGAAAGCTGCCTTTTCATTTTTAGACAAAATATTTTCAATGCTGAAATGTACCTAATCTGGTTCTGCTACCATAATGTATATGCAGCTTCCCCAGGATGAATGCTGTGTTTAAATTTCATAAAGTAAATTTGTCACTCTAGCATTTTGAATGAATAGTTTTCACTTTTTAAATTATTCATGTTCTCTACAATAATGACATCCTGGTTCATGGAGGCAAAAAACAAGTTTCTTGTTATCCTGAAACTTTTCTATGCTCAGTGAAAAGTATCTGCCAGCTGCAGCGTGAGGCCTGTGAAGGCTGACTGCTGAAGAAATCCTCTGCTGAAGACCCCTGGTTCTGTTCTGCCTCCAACATGTATAATTTTATTTGAAATACATAATCTTTTCACTATGCTTTTGTGGAGGTTTTTTTAAGTATGTGTAAAAATGTGATGTTCAGATAAGTACATTTATATCAGTTCAGTGTTAAAATGCAGTCTCTTGAGTTAAAGTCATCTTTATTTTAAATGCAGTGATAAATGTCAACTCTTTGGAGAAACTAGGAGAACAACAACAGAAAGCTGTGTTTGTCTTTTTTCTCTCAAATATATCTCCCGTATGAGATTTCGGGTCCCCATGTTTTCACCAAGCGATCTGGTATGTCAGCCAACCCAACATCACTTTCTACAGGAGGTTGTGATTTTCGCTATTTACTAGAGGAAGATGTTTTATAAAATCAGTTTGGGGTTTGAATTCAGGTGTAGTCATCGGTTCTTTAGGGGCTGCAATGTTTTTAAAAAAATAAGTCATCAGATTTTAAGAAAAAAGTGATGATTTCTTATTGATATTTTTATAACAGAATATAGCTTTTAACTGAAAATCCAGAACCAGAAACATAAACTTTGAGTTTCTCTTCATGTACATAAAAAGCAATAGCCTTTTAGTATAGATAGCCTTGAGCCGAAAAGTAATAGAATTTTCTCTAGATATTTAATACAGAGAGTGTATAGACTGACTCTAAGTTAATAATGTGCAAAATATCTTCAACATCCCTCCCCTTAAGCAACAATTATGTATCAGTGATCTTGAACCATTGTTTTATATTTTTCACCTTTGTAACCTCACGGAAAGAGGCTTTACATACTTTCTATGTACTACGTACTTAGAAGGGAGCCTCCTTCCAATCATGAAACTTTGTTTGTTTTATCCATATCCCTGAGGACTGTGTAACTTTATGTCGGTTTTTGTCATTATTTGAAAATCTATTCTTACTGACAACTTTTTAATTCCTTTGATCTTATAAGTTAAAGCTGTAACAACTGAAATTGCATGGGTCAAGTAAGCATAGTTTCATCCAGGGAGAAAAATAAATAAAAGGAAGCCATAGAATTGCTTTGGTCAAAACCAAGCACACCATAGCCTTAACTGAATATTTAGGAAATCTGCTTATATCTAGTGTTTGTTTTTTGACTGTTGGGCTTTGGAAAGATGTTATTTATGACCAATATCTGCCAGTAATGCTGTTTATCTCACTTGCTTTGAAAGCCAATGGGGGGAAAAATCCATGAAAAAGAAAAAGATTGATAAAGTAGGTGATTTTGTTTGTATCCCTACACATCTCCTGGCAGCACTACTGAGTGAAATTGGGATACATTTGGCTGTCAGAAACTATACCGAGAGTCTACTGGGTATAATATGTCTCACTTGGAAAGCTAGTACTTTTAAATGGGTGCCAAAGGTCAACTGTAATGAGATAATTATCCCTGCCTGTGTCGGTGTCAGACTTTGAGCTGATCCTGAATAATAAAGCCTTTTACCTTATCTGATGTCCTTTTCTGAGCTTTTTGCATTACCTAGAAGCAGTCTACACAAAAGAACTATAGTAGTCAAGAATCCCTTCTACTTGTTCATTAAATAAAATGTTTATTCCCAAAGTTATAATCTATTTCAAGCTGAAAGAGCTTTTAATAAAAAAACATCTTGCCTGGGTCAGACCTTGAGCATTTAAGATGGCTTGGATTACTTGATAAAGGAGGGTGGAGTGATGTAGTTCTTTTTCTAAACAAGTATTTCCAGCACAAACTTTTCCATTTGAATACATTCCAAGCACTATTGCTAGGATCCCGTATAAGAGTTTGCTTTTGGCTATTTCAACACGGGCCCTTAATTTAATTTTGTGAGGATGACTGACTAGTCCCTTCAAATGTTTCTTCATCTGGACTGCACATTTAACTGATGATGGATCAAGACCATGTGTAGCTACTCTTGTATTGAGGGTCAGCCCATTATCCCCATCCCCAGCCCTAATAGCTTAAAACAGCTTTAACTCCCAGCTTGAAATTAGCCTATGGCCATGTTCGTAACATCAGTCGTGTGTGGGTTCAACAAATGCTTTTTGAGAGCCTGTCATAGCCAACACACTGCTGCGCTTTTTTTCTGCTTTTCCTAAGTCTGTTTTTCTGCTTTTCCTAGTCCCAAGAGGGCCAGACTTCCTTTTACATTGCTCTTAAAGCAAAGGCCAAGTAGTCTCACAGAGAAAAATCAATTCCACAACTAGGTAGTGTGGGCAACATTTTACAAATGTGTGTCAGAAGAGAGACTGAGTGAAAATATTGTACTAGAAAAACTGAGTTCATTTCCTCCCTATGGCAATTCAACACAAGTGGTTTCTGCTTCATAATTCCATAAAGGGCTAAATGTAGGCCCAGTTGAGCTCTTGTGGGTAGATCTCATTGCTTCTCACACAGGTCTTCACAGGGAATTCTTTGCCTGCCCTAGGTTTGGATCATGCCACATTACCAATTAACCCATTACTCATAAAATTATCAGGGATTATGGAAAAAAAATTGGATTATGCATCAGTTCTTTAGATATTCGTTGGAAGTTATAGGCAGGCTGAATACATTTTGTTGGACTTCAGCTTAATGCTTTCATCCCTGGAATACAACCCTAGCTTGTTATAAGGTAACCATTTTGATCCCTAAAGTGGTAGCAAAACCTGTTTTATTTCTGAGCTGTGTTTGAGTACAAGCTAAAAAGTGTAGGGGTTGTTGAGAAATGATGTAAGATAAATTCAGCCTTTAAAGAAGAAATCACCTGAGCATATTAAGCAGCTTGTTTATATTGGTATGCCTGCAGCAAGCATATAACATCACAAATGAGAGATATTATGTTACTAAAGAATAGGCTTATTTGATCCCTAAAGTTCATCCCTTGCTAAGCCAGGAAAGAGGGTTTTTAGGGTATGCAACCAGGTTCCTTATTTTGAATGTAAAAGGTTTAATATTCCGTTTATACTCCATTTGTCTTTAATTTCCTTAACTTGCCACATGCCCCTTTGTTTTGACATTCTGAATAATTTATATTCAAGCCATTTTGTGAAATATGAATAGCATATTTCAAAATGCCTTTGATTGGAAGGCGTTTAAGTCAGCCAACATTTACATATCACCTGGGTGCCAAGCCCTGTGTGTGAGGCACCTGGTCTGCAAAGAGTTCCTTTCTTTATTTTCAGTTGCCAAAGGAGTCACTTTATAATACCTCAGGAGGCCAGAGTCAGCATTTGAGAGAAACAGCAAAGATCAGATTTCAAGTCCTTTGAATAAAGTTGTTTTGTAATCAGCTATTATGTAGAAGTACTGTCTAGAAGCCTACTTTTCCCTCCAGGAACTTAATTCAGCTGCTGCTTAGAACTTTTAACTTCTCAAAGTAAAATACTTTTTGGATACATGTTTTTATTAAATTCCTTACAAGGTTATAAATAATGGTTGAAAACATGATCTCTAGTGCCACACTGTCTAGCTTTGAATCCAAGCCCTGTGTGTTAGTGGACAAGTTACTTAACTCTTCTGTGAATCAGTTTCCTACCTTAAAATGGAATTATGTGGGGTGGGGCACAGTGGCTCATACCTGTAATCCCAGCACTTTGGGAGGCAGAGGCAGGCAGATCACAAGGTCAGGCGATGGAGGCCATCCTGGCCAACACGGTGAAACCCCGTCTCTACTAAAAATACAAAAATTAGCTGGGTATGGTGGTGCATGCTTGTAATCCCAGCCACTCGGGAGACTGAGGCAGGAGAATCGCTTGAACCAGGGAGTCAAGAGGTTGCAGTGAGCTGAGATCGTGCCACTGCACTCCAGCCTGATGACAGAGCGAGGCTCCGTCTCAAAAAAAAAAAAAAAAAGGATTTTTGTGGTTATTACACGTAAAGCTTTTAGGACAGTGCCTGGCACATAATACCTAATATTTTATTGAACAGTTGCTGTTAGCTGTAAAGTATGGAGGGCAAGGGTTATTATCCATATTCGATACATGGACATAAAAGTTTAGCTCATTCCTGTTCCCTTTCCACTAACAGCTACAGTCTGCTAAGGTCTTCGCAAATCAGAATCAACTGGTAATTAAAAAACAACAACAAAAGCATAAATGTTGCCTGGGCCTCCCAGTCCCAGCACTTTTCAAAAGGAGCAAGTAGGTCTGTGGGGAAAAATCAAGTTTGAAATTCATGACTTTGTCCTACCAGGTACACATGAAAATTACAGAGATTATTTCATATGTGGCCTGTAGCCACTGTTCAAAGAGACCATAATCTTCAAATCTGTATCCTGAACTCTTAAACAAACCAAAGCCTTTGCTCACACAAAGCCCACCCTCCCATTTCCTGACTGCTGCCCCCAGCTCTGCCTCATTGTTTAAGATGTGATCACCTTTAGAGAGGAAGCTGCAGCTGCTGGTCTTTAGAGCCAAGAGCCAACTCTTGCTCACTTGTTAGGCTATTGTGCTCTCTTGCTCATGAGCAGACAAATAAAATAGGTAAAGCTGAAAACAAGCCATGTTGCTGTCTGTTAGTAGTAGGATACAAAAGAAGATTAAAACATTTCATTGAAGTATAATGAAGACTCTAGATTCTTCGCTCTCACTTGATGAGATTCTTCCCCAGGCTACTCTGTTTTTGATGCCAATAATACTTGTTGCCATTCTCACATCAGTGTGAAAATACCAGCCCTGAAAGTTTGCTTGATATTTTGATGTATAAATCCAACACTGGGGTTTCAGCTGTCATCTAAGCGTCGAATTTATGCTGCCACTGATGCTATTAAGGACCCTAGTTTCCAATTTACAGGAACTTAAGGAATGTGGCATGCTTTTATTAGAAGCTGGTATCTGCTTCTGCAAATAGTCCTGCCACCTTGTATCCCCTTCATGGGTTTGTGCCAGTTATCAATTCAAATGAAGATGTTAAGAGCTGGGTTGTTTTTTTCTTGATAACAACCTTGCTTACTTCTGAAGTCAAGGTCTAAAAGCAATTATACAAATCAACCCTTTCTCTATCAATATATTACCATATGATATATGTTACTGAAACAAAACCAAACCATCTGGCCTTGCTATGTTGACGTGGAGTTAGCAAATATTGTTATACCATGTCACTTGATAATCATTCAGCATGACTGTTAATTTCTCTTCCACCTTTCCCTCATCTCCTGCAATATATTCAAACACAATTTTCCAAGAATTATTTGAAAAGAAGCATAAAGAGGATTTATTAAATGTAATTGTGAAATAACTTATTAGTGGTTCAGGAACTGAGAAATTAAAATCCAGTGGGCATTGTTGCCTCTATGAGAGGCAACATTCAGCCCAACCATTAATGTCAAGTTGGAAATGCTGCTTCCTCAAAAGCCCTTTTGGATTTAGACAGTTTTATATGGGAGTAAGAGACTCAGAGTCCAAAAATCAATGTCTTCAGAAAGAGGAAGACAAGTTAAAACGAACATTAATATCTTGAGTGTGGTTATGATAAACACTTCCCAACTCCCTAATTAGATAATGAGGTATTGGCCTTGGAGTGCTGCACGTGTAATTAAGTATCTGGCTTTGGAAAACTCCTAAAACCAAGAAATGTAAGTGACAGAGTCTGAAGTTATATACGGAAAGCCTGCAGGATAAAAAAAAAAAATTATAATAGGAGTAGTTTCTGTTCCAGCCAACTCTCCTGTACAATAAATTGCACAAAGAGAGGATGCTGTTTAGAGCAGCTTGTTAATTTGAGTTATCCTGTGGTGTCCTCTTGCCTTCCTGTTTACGTTGACAGCATTTCTAAGCCCATTTATATTCTCCCTTTTTATGTCATTTTGGCCACTGTACTCATTTGAGTAGTGCATGAACCCAGGATTGTGGGTTTCATTCCCAAATGGGCCAATTCATTTCACTGTGTGTATTCTGTGGCCACAGGCAGCGTCTCACTGCCTGCGCTAGCCAGCCACTCCACAAGGAGGAGTGGACAGAGTTTAGACTTGGTCTAAACACTAGATAGAAACTCATAGAATGTATCCTCACTATACAACCTGAAGGCATTCTCAGTGCTGCCTGTCTTTCCTCTTCCTGCCTGAAGACCAATTGTATAAACCTCTTAACAATCAAAGTTGTAGATTGTTTGATTTAGTGCACATTCCTGTACCCACTTATAACCCTATAAATGGGTATAATTATTATCTCCATTTTTTTTTTCAGGTAAGGAAACTAAAACAAAAGTTAAATAACTTGCCCAAGGATATGTAGCAAGTGGCAGCTTGTGGATTTGGTCTGACTCAAAGCCCACAGTCTTAATTCCCATCCTAGAGTGTCTGTCCTCTGGCCCTCCCCATCAATCAAATATGTGCTTTCCATTGTCAGTATATTCAAAAGAGAAGAACTCTCAAAATACATTTCCTACTAGAGTAATATTTGAAAAAATATTCCTTAGGAGAAGAAACAATTGTTAACTATAGAAGGAAGGGAATATGCAGGACTAGAAGCTAGAATCAGTGCTGAGAGTATGTTATAAGAGCACAGGAAGAAGACTGATGAACACAGTGATAGGAAAACAGGAACAAAAAAGCACAGAAGTTAAAATTAGAAAAAGTGAAGAAAGGCTTACCCCCGAATATGACGGCAGAGAATGAAGATAAAGGTACACATGCCCTATGACCCAACAATTCCACCCTTCTACCTGAGAGAAACTCACATGCACTGGGACACGTATAAAGATGTTTGTGGCAGCATTGTTTATGCTAGCGAAAGGCTGGAAATAATCCAAATGTCTGTCCACAGTAGAATGGATAAACTATGAAATACTCATATTGTAAATGTATATTACAATGAGATGGAAAAGAATGAACTAGCTACATGACAACGCCAATGAATGGTTAGAATGTTGAGCAAAAGAAGCAAGAAAGAGGAATGTATTCAATATGATTGCATTCAGATCAAGTGTTAACAGAAGACAGGAAATTCTAACTAGTATGGAGAAATATACACATGGGTGGTAAACAGCAAAACAAAATCCTGATTTGATTATTATAATGAAACAGTAGTTCCCTCTGGAGGGTTGTGTTTGGGTAGTAACATGAAGGACTTCCTAGGTTATGGCAAGGTTCTGTCTCTTGCCCTGGTTAGTGATTATATGGGTGTTTGCTCTATAATTATATCTTGCACTTATGTTTTATACATTTTTCTATATATGTTTTATGATTCATGATTTTTAAGGTTTTTTTAAAAAGGAATGAAGATCAGATAGTTCTCTAGAGAAGATAGACAAGAGGTGGGCATTGGGGAGGTCTAGATAGGCTTGCTACCAGTTCTTCAAAGGGAATAAGCTACTGGAGTGAGACTGTGGGTCTTCTTGATGCTTTCTAAGGAAAACAGGAGAATCCTCTGTTCCCTCAAAGCAGAAGGATAAACTAAGTTGCCTCTCCATGTACTGTCAGGATTCAGTATATGCATTCAGTTTAAAAGAAAAGAATTTTCCCTTCAGTAAAATGTGCTGTGGCTGAAGCATGGGGTTTGGGATTTTCATAGCTGGGACTGAGCCAGAAGACAGCAAGGGGTGGCCAACAGAGGGAGGTCCTGTAGCGTTGCCAGCACTGCAGCATTTGGCAGCCTGTTAAAGCTCCACATCATATGCATTTCCTCCTTTCTCCTTCTTCCCCAGTCTTGTATTTTCTTTCTCTCCTCAAGGTCAACCATCAAATCAATGCAGAAATGGGGCATAGAAATCAAATTCCTATTTTAAAGATACAGAGGGTCGCAAAGCTAGATAGTGGCAGAATCCATGCTGGTATCCTACAGTTTTTGCACCCAGTCCTCTTGATCTATTAGCCATTATCCTCAATTCTTTGCTATTCTGGTATTTTGAATATTTTGAACACTTGAATACTTTGCTATTCAAAATGTTTCTCTGCCTGGAATAGTTTTCCCACCTTAGGACTACCTTTAAGCCCTCATTTTTAAAGATCCAGTTCAACCCCTCCACCACTTCCTGTAGGAATTCTTCACAGATTTTCCTAATATAGCTTCCTTCCACTCAGCCCCATAGTGTCTGGTTTCAACACTCTGACAGTGCTTAGCACATTTGTCTTAGAATTATTTATATATTTCCTCCACTAGACTAGTCTCCTCAATATCCAACTGGTCTTACTTATTTCTCTATACCCAGTATTGTGCTGGAACTGGCTTATACTCGTGACAGCCAATTATTAAATATTCAGGGATTTTGTGAGCTGTTAAAGTGTTAGTAGCCTGATACTTAGAAGTAAATACTCAATCATGGCAAGAGTATTTACACTATGGAAGTAGGCAGAAGGTACAAATCGGGGTCTTTTATTTTTTTCTGGAGAGCTAGCTCACCAGCACATCACTGCACATATCCTACCACCACCTGTCTGCCCCTGTGCTTGCTGTAGTGCTTGGCATAGTGGTTGTAAGATGCATGAAGAAGAAAGGCAACCAGTGAAAGTGCAGATCAAAAGGAAAGAGAATTCAAATAGCGTCAGCTCAGGAGCCCAGGGAAGAGAAGTTTCTGAGAAGTGGGTGGTCACTGCTGCAGAGAAGTTGATGAAGATAACTTAAATAAGGCTAAATTAAGCACATCTTTGTCCTTCTCAAGACCTACTTCAGTAGGATGATAGATATGAAAGATGGCTGGGAATAAAAAAAATACAGGTGGCTAGGAAATGAGCAGTAGATGTAAATTCCTTTCAAGACAAGAGGAGTCTTTCTCTTATTAAACAGCTATTTGCTGAACATCTACTATGTGTCAGGCATTGCATTAAACAAAGACAACACATGGGCCCATCCTCAATTTGCTCCTGGACTCACAGGGCAGACAAACACAAGAACACAATGACAAGTGCTCTGAAGGCATGATCTGGGGGCTGTTGGAGCATATTAAAATAAGCCTGGAGATCCCAGGAAGTTTTGCATACAGAAGCCAACTCTAAGCTTAACTCTGGAGAAAAAACAAATTTTCCAGATGTTTAAGTGAAGAATTATCCTAGCAAAGGAAATAGCACAATAGCATGAACAGAGGTTTGAGGACATGAGAAAGAATGGCCTGTCTAAGGAACTCTGTTATTCCAGTTTCCCTGATGGCTGCAGCAGAGAGAACATGTAAAGAACAGCAGGAGATGAGACTGTGGAGGTAAGCAGGGGTAGGGCACAAAGGCCTGGCATTGCCACCATACTGAGTTTGGGCTTTATCTTGAGGCACTAGACAACTACTGAATGACCAAGCAGGGGACAAGCACAATCAGATTTTTATTTTTGAAAAGTGGTTCTATAGTAATGTAAACGGTTAATGTAAAGATTGTAAAGGAACCAGACATTGGGCAGGCAGCCCAGTTAGGAGATGTATTAGTCTCTTCTCACACTGTGGCAGGACAAGCCGCAGACAAAACTCCTCAGACACCGAGTTAAAGAAGAAAGAGGTTTATTCGGCCAGGAGCATCGGCAGGACTCCTGTCTCAAGAGTTGAGCTCCCCAAGTGAGCAATTCCTGTCCCTTTTAAGGGCTCACAACTCTAAGGGGGTCTGCATGAGAGGGTCATGATCGATTGAGCAAGCAGGGGGTACGTGACGGGCTGCATGCACCAGTGGTCAGAGTGAAACAGAACAGACCAGAAAGTTTTACAATGTCTTTCTATAATCTATAGATGACATCAGTTGCTAGGTCAGGGGTGGAATTTTAACTACCAGGCTTAGGACAGGCAGGCCCAGGCCTGGTTTCAGGTCTGGTTCCTTGGTTTCGGGTCTAGTTCCTAGGTGCCGGGCTACGTGCCTTTAGTTTTGCTTCTCTTTCCTTTTCTGAGTATAAAACAATATAACAATATGAGAGGGTCTGTCTCTCTTCTCTCAACACTGCTAATAAAGACATACCCGAGACTGGGTAATTTATAAAGGAAAGAGATTCAGTTGACTCACAGTTCCACATGGCTGGGGAGGCTTCACAATCATGGCAGAAGGCGAATGAAGAGCAAGGTCACGCCTTACATGGCGGCAGGCAAGACAGCATATGCAAGGGACCTCCCCATTATAAAACCATCAGATCTCGTGAGACTTATTCATTACCACGAGAACAGCACGGGAAAGACCCGTCCCCATGATTCATTTACCTCCCACTGGGTCTTTCCCATGACATGTGGGAATTATGGGAGCTACAATTCAAGATGAGATTTGGGTGGGGACACAGTGAAACCATATTAGGAGGTGATTGTAGTGATCCATGCAGTACGGAAGGTGGACCTGAAACAAAACAATGGTGCACATGAGAGGATGTTACTGCTTTGAGAGATGCTCCTGAAATGGCAAACTAAAGTCTTCTTAAGTGTGGAGAAAGGCCAGTATTATGGGTAATTAGAGAAAGAAGAGCTGACAGAGGTGACTGAGAAGCTATTTTAGGGAGAGAGAGTCCAGGACAGTTTCAAGGAGTAAAACAGTAAAGTCAAGCCAGATGAAGCACAAATAATGTCAATTGCATTTGACAATCTGGAAGGTAAGATTGGAGCCAAGTGGCAGTGTCAGGGAATGGGAGACAGCAAGTGCAGTTTACATTTCCAGAGAGTTTGGCTGAGAAGAGAAGTGAGAAGAACAGACACTGAGAGGGTATGGAGGGGGTCATGGTCAAGAAAGGACTTGGGGATGGGAAAGGTTAGATCAGTTCATGGGCTAGGAGAAAGCAGGCAAGAAAGAGGAAGGTTTTAAAGACCCAGATAACAATGAGGGGTTAACAAGGGAAGCAGGAAGGAAGGGGACTTTGCCTTAAGCAGGAGGAGGAGCCCCACCTCTGAGGCCAGAGGGGCGGCTGAGGATGCCAGGAAAGGCCAGAAGAATCTGGGAGGGTTTGGAAGAATAGGTATCCTGCACCAAGTTTGTAATGTTTGTAGGCAGAAGGGAAGGAGCCAGCCAGAGGCAGGGCCCATGCTATGGGAGAGGTGAAGCAGTAGTTCAGGGTCCCAGAAATGGAGGTTTGGGAGGGATGGCATCAGGAACAGAGATGGGCAAAGAAATAATTTAGAAAGTGCCCAAAAATGCAGTTGAAGTTATCACAGTGTTATGTATAATCTTGGAAAAATAGAAACAGCTTAAATGTTTCTGTTACCAACAAAGCCAGTGCCCCAAAAATGGGATCTCTCCCTGTTCGGTGCTACAAAGCCAATACACAAAACCAAAAGTGAGTGTCTAGCAGTGCAGGCCTTATTCAATGGCCATGGAATTGAGAAGTGGGAGTTTGACTCATAAACCAATTTATCAGCTTGTGAGAGCTGGGAAGTCACAGATACAGGGTATATTTAATGAAAGGTTTGGGCATTAAAAGCCAGAGGAGGAATATTCATGTCTTTTCTAGGAATAGGCAGAGAACTCAAAAAAGAAGTGCTACCTTCCTTTATGTCCTTTTGTGGTTTCTTCTGGTCATTGTCATGGTGATCAACTGTCATGGTGCTGTGGGAGTGTCATTTAGTATGGGAATTAGATTATAATGAACTTAGAGGTACTTCAGAGGTAAAGTGAGTACCATCTGGGATCCCATCAGTCTTAGCCAATTTGGTCATGAGGAGGAATTTTGATCTTAGGCATCAGAGTTAAGGTCGGGTAGAAAATCCCCTATTTCATATAGGTATTACATTGGGTATTACACTGGATAACACAGTTCCAACATTCTTAGAGGATGTTTAAATAAATTAAAATGTGGCTGTTAGAAATTATACTACTGTAATGATTTTTTAAAAATAGGACATAAGTTATAAAATAAGAGGTATAATATATAATTTTGTTATAAAATGTATAAATCGGCTGGGCACAGTGGCTCATACCTGTAATTTCAGCACTTTGGGAGGCTAAGGCAGGAAGATCACTTGAGGTCAGGAGTTCGAGACCAGCCTGGCCAACAAGGTGAAACCTCATTGCTACTAAAAAAATACAAAAATTAGCCGGGCATGGTGGCAGGTGTGCCTGTAATCCCAGCTACGTGGGAGGGTGAGGCAGGAGAATCACTTAAACCTGGGAGGTGGAGGTTGCAGTGAGCAGAGATTGTGCCACTGCACTCCAGCCTGGGCAATAGAGTGAGACTCCATCTCCAAATAAATACATAAATGGTATAAATCAGGGGTGTCCAATCTTTTGGCTTCCCTGGGCCACATTGGAAGAAGGATTGTCTTGGGCCACACGTAAAATACATTAACACTAACAATAGCTGATGAGCTTAAAAAATAATAACGTTTTAAGAAAGTTTACAAATTCGTGTTAGTCCACAGTCAAAGCCATCCTGGGCCACATGCGGCCCATGGGTCATGGGTTGGACAAGCTTGGTATAAATTATATATAGACACATACATTGAAATGTACTGTAATCACAGTCAGTAGAAACCACAAGTGATTTTTTTCTTTTGCTTGCATTTTCCAAATTTTCTACCATAAGCATATGTTAATATTGTAATTTTAAAAAGTTATTTTGGCCAGGCGCAGTGGCTCACCCCTATAATCCCAGCACTTTGGGAGGCTGAGGCAGGCAAATCACGAGATCAGGAGTTCAAGACCAGCCTGACCAACACAGTGAAACCCCATCCCTACTAAAAATACAAAAATTAGCCAGGCATGGTGGCAGGTGCCTGTAATCCCAGCTACTCGGGGGGCTGAGGCAGAGAATTGCTTAAATCTGGGAGGCGGAGGTTGCGGTGAGCTGAGATTGCACCACTGCACTCCAGCCTGGGTGACAGAGCGAGACTCCATCTCAAAAAAAAGAGGAAAAAAAGGTTATTTTAAGCCAGGCCAGGCATAGTGGCACACATCTGTAATCCTAGCACTTTGGCAGGCTGAAGCAAGAGGATCACCTGGCCCCAGGAGTTTGAGGCCAGCCTGGGCAAGATAGTTGAGACCTCGTCTCTACCAAAAATAATTGTAAAAATTAGCTGGGTGTGGTGGTAAGCGCCTGCTATTCTAGCTACTTGGGTGGCTGAGGTGGGAAGATCACTTGAGCCCAGGAGGTTGAGGCTGCACTGAGCCATGATTGTACCACTGCACTCCAGCCTGGGTAACAGAACGAGATGCTGTCTCAACAATAAATAAATAAAATTTAAAAGTTGTTTTACAAAATAAGGTTTAGTTGAAACTAGGGAGGAAAGAGGTTACTTATTTCTCAGAAGCAGGAGAAAATGAAGAAATAATGAGCAGAGATACAAAGAAGCTTTGCATTTTTTTTCCAGGATAAGGAATTTCACAACGAACATCTTTGTGTGTATAAAAACGCAGAATAGGCCGGGCATGGTGGCTCACACCTGTAATCCCAGCACTTTGAGAAGCTGAGGCAGGTGGATCACGAGGTCAGGTGATCAAGACCATCCTGGCTAACAAGGTGAAACCCGTCTCTACTAAAAATACAAAAAAAAATTGCCAGGCATGGTGGCGGGCGCCTGTAGTCCCAGCTACTTGGGAGGCTGAGGCAAGAGAATGGCGTGAACCTGGGAGGGGGAGCTTGCAGTGAGCCGAGATCACACCACCGCTCTCCAGCCTGGGTGACACAGCGAGACTCCGCCTCAAAAAAAAAAAAAAGAAAAAGAAAAAAACACACACAGAATATAAGCCAGGCATGGTGGCCCACACCTGTAATCCCAGCACTTTGGGAGGCCAAGGTGAGTGGGTCACTTAAGGCCAGGAGTTTGAGACCAGCCTGGCCAACATGGGAAAACCCCGTCTCTACTAAAAAATGTATACATACATACATACAAAAATAAGCCAGGCATGGTGGCACACGCCTGTAATCCCAGCTACTCAGGAGGCTGAGCCACAAGAATTTCTTGAACCTGGGAGGTGGAGGATGCAGTGAGCCAAGACCACACCACTGTACTCCAGCCTGGGTGACAGAGTGAGAGTCTGTCTCAAAAGAAAAAAAAAAAAAAACACAGAATATAGAGTCTTATAATGGAAAATATTTAAATATAACAGATTAACAGATTATATAAGATGATATAACTATGTTATAGAATATTATACACACATATCCAACTACTTCTTCATAATAGATTCCTAGAAGTGGAATTACTATGACAAAGAGTCTGATAAAGGCAATTGCCTTAAAAGTACCAACTCATTTTTAAGAAATTTGTACTATAAATGAGAAATTTTTGATAGAAATAAAAGGGAATTAAGAGAATTCACCCTAAAAGATCATCTGCAGAGAATAAATTGACAGGAGAGGGGTGTAGGGGTAAGAGAAGGAAAAATAACTAATATTTACAGTGCCTAATATGAGCCAGGCTCTGTGCAAGGCTCTTTAATAAATATAACCCTAATAGTATCATTATTATTCTCATTCTGCAGATAAAGAAACTAAATCTAGGCCAGGCACAGTGGCTCACACCTGTAATCCCAGCACTTTTGGAGGCCAAGGGGTGGATTACTTGAGGTCAGGAGTTCGAGACCAGCCTGGTCTACATGGCGAAACCGTGTCTCTACTAAAAAATACAAAAATTCGCCAGGCATGGTGGCACATGCCTGTAATCCCAGCTACTCAGGAGGCTAAGGCAGGAGACTCGCTTGAACTCGGGAGGTGGAGGTTGCAGTGAGCCAGTATCGTGCCACTGCATTCTAGCCTGGGCAACAGAGCAAGACTTCGTCTCAAAAAAAAAAAAAAAAAAAAAAAGAGAAGAGAGAAAGAAACTAAACCTCTTTGAATTTAAGTGATTTGCCCATGGAAGGTAGTGAGTGGCAGAGGGGGTATTTAAGTCCCAGCCTCCAAAACCTGTTGACATGGAAATGACTTTAAATAACTATCATGACAGGCCGGGCGCGGTGGCTCAAGCCTGTAATCCCAGCACTTTGGGAGGCCGAGACAGGCGGATCACGAGGTCAGGAGATCGAGACCATCCTGGCTGACACGGTGAAACCCCGTCTCTACTAAAAAATACAAAAAACTAGCCGGGCGAGGTGGCGGGCGCCTGTAGTCCCAGCTACTCGGAAGGCTGAGGCAGGAGAATGGCGTGAACCCGGGAGGCGGAGCTTGCAGTGAGCTGAGATCCGGCCACTGCACTCCAGCCTGGGCCACAGAGCGAGACTCTGTCTCAAAAAAAAAAAAAATAAATAACTATCATGACAATTGTAATGTCTTCTGTCTTCCCTAGAGAATGGGAACTGGGACAGCACAGCCCAGCTGAACAGTGGAGGTATCTGGGGTTGTGGCACATGGGTCCCTGACGGAAGCTCATCTGGGAGGTGATTCAGTCAAACACAAGGAAGAAGAGCATGGAAGGATGCCCTGAGAGTCTAGATGCTCACTGGGACCAGAGAGCAATGCTCTCTGGTCTAAATTTAACAGAAGTATTAAAGAGTCAGAATTGAAATATATATACGTCCACCGGGCACAGTGGCTCATGCCTGTAATCCCAGCACTTTGAGAGACCAAGGTGGGTGGATCACGAGGTCACAAGTTTAAGACCAGCCAGGCCAACATGATGAAACCCCCGTCTCTACTAAAAATACAAAAATTAGCCGGGCATGTTGACGCGCGCCTGTAATCCCAATTACTCAGGAGGCTGAGGCAGGAGAATCGCTTCAACCTGGGAGGCGGAGGTTGCAGTGAGCCAAGATCACCCTACTGCACTCCAGCCTGGGTAACAGAGCAAGACTCCATCTCAAAAAAAAAAAAAAAAAAAGAAATATACGTAAGTCCAATTAAAAGTGAACAGGGGATGATTTAAAAGATTGCTAGCTGTAGCAGAAACTCTGATGAAAGTCAACAAACTTTCCATGGAGCTCTTGTGAAGAGAACAGTATAAACGTGTCACCCAGATCCCATAATCTTGACTCTACCATCTACTGATCTTGTGACCTTATGCAAGTGACTTCATTTCTCTGAACCTGTGTCCTCACTGAAAAACAGGAAAGGCAATAACAGTACTTTCTCTGTTGTCATCGGAAGATTAAATGAATTACTATATGTAAGGTGCCTAGACAAGTGCCAGTCATGTACTACATTTTAACTTCTTATGATTATCCTGGGGGTGCTAAAGTCCCTACCTTGAAGTACAAATAGTGGGGAAGAGAGTCAGACACACATGGTCTTAATGGAATGGGTTGTTGAAGGCTCCAACACCACAGAGAGCTTGTATGTTTTCAGCTGCACTCAGCAATCTGGGAGCAGAGCCAAAGAAAACTGAGGTAGGGATTACCCAAGGTGGGAAGTCATCAGGGGCGACCCAGGGAAGCGTGAAAGCATGTGGGTCCCACGGGCACCTGGAAACAGCAGGCCAAGGGATCCAGGGTGGATGTGGAGGATGCAAGAGATTCTGGGAAGGGTGAGCAGGTGAGGAAGAATTACCTGAAGCAGACAAGTAAAAAGAAGCTAAGATGTTTGTGGTCAGAGTAGGGTTGTAAGAATTTGGTATGATATGGGCCATTCTGATGCCCATGTCCAAAGCGTATTTGTTACAGTGAATGACAGGTTGGGCAGAATTTAATGTCATTTGTAGGTTTTAGAAAACAATAATGAGGCCGGACGCGATGGCTCATGCCTGTAATCTCAGCACTTTGGGAGGCCAAGGCGGGCGGATCACAAGGTCAGGAGTTCAAGACCAGCCTGGCCAACATGGTGAAACCCCGTCTCTACTAAAGAAATAAGCCAGGCGTAATGGCGGGTGCCTATAATCCCAGCTACTCAGGAGGCTGAGGCAGGAGAATTGCTTGAACCCGGAAGGTGGAGGTTTCGGTGAGCCAAGATCGCACCACTGCACTCCAGCCTGGGTGACAAAGTGATACTCAGTCTCAAAAAAAAAACAAAACCAATGATGAAGCTAAGTTGCCATGAAAGCTACGAGGCAGGTACGTGTTAAGCCACTGAGGAGGGTAAGAGAATGTGCTGGACACCAGCAAACAGTTGAGTGGACTGAGCCGGCAGTAAAACAGGATGATGTGCCCAAGAAGGGAGGGGAAACTGGGGTCTGGAGAAGCTGGGGTCAGGAGGTTAGAGAATGTCAGCCTATTCTGACCCCGAGGAAGAGAGGTGGGGCCTGGTGGCAGGCCAGGTTTTCATGTAGGATGAGAAGGGGGAAGGAGTGTGTGTGAAAAGAATGGAGGAGGTAAGGAAAGGGTGTTCACCAGATAGCTGGTGCTGTACAGCCCAGGGTCACAGAGACACCTGCAAAAGCCCAGGGATAGCTGGCAGCGAAACACTGTCCTGGATTACTGCCCTGCCAGGAAGTGAGAGTGAGAGGCCAGGTTATGGCCCCACATAGCCCTGCCAGGGCCCCCCCATTGCAGTGCAGGGGACAGGCTTGCAGGACTCAGCCCGAGAAAGAATCTGGGCTCCTGAGTCAGTGCAGCATCCTATTTCTGCTACATTCAGCCTGCTGAGTAATGACTCCAAAGGCAATGCCAGCAGCTCACAGGGCACAAGGGGAAAGTGAGAAGCAGGGCCTGGCACCTTATTTTGGGAGCTGCTGTCAAAGGCCCAGCCCCGCAGGCACTGGCTGAGGTGCCCAGAGGGGCAGGCCCTGTAAAAAAGATGAGTTATGTGACTTCACCAAAGACGGGGGAAGTGAGTCTTTACTTCTTAAAGGAGTCCTTACTTCTTGAAGGAGTCAATCCCATTGGTCATCCCAACTGGGCTAGTGCCTCAGCCTGAAGTCCCTTAGGAGTGAGCCTTGTTTACTTTCACTGCTGACTTGTTCTTTGAAAATCACCTAAAATGATGACATGCAGAACACATACAAACGTGAGGTGTTAAGGTGTGCAGTTTGAGCTAGAGTGGACTTTGAGCTGGTTTCCAAAGGCAGAGATGCCACTCACACTCTCCCAGCCAGTCCTCCACGTGTCTCTAGTGATGCTCCTGGCTACAGCTAGGGCTCAGTCTAATGTGAAAACAGAGTGACATTAGTTGTCGCATATATACAAAGGTCAAACTTGCGATTCTTTGAGCACAGTGCTCTGGAAACTTGAGCTAACTGGCCCTGAGAACCTTTGAGACAAGCCTTTGGGTTAATTTCTGCTAAACATATAAAACCAAAGACTCAGCCCTGGGGATACTCATGGCTCTTGCATAGTAGATCTGGTTCCCTTAAATCTCCAGTCTTCCTTAGACCCCTCCAGATCCCCCAAGTCTGGACTCTAGGTGAGTTGCCATTAATATCTTAATTTCTTATATACTGACCCACCTTTTTCTTAAAAAGTATGTCCTATTGATTCCTTGGGATTTTTTCTTAGGAATTCAATTTCTCTCATATTAAGTACCCTTATGAAATAAAGGAATTGGGGCCAGGCGCAGTGGCTCACGCCTGTAATCCCAGCACTTTGGGAGGCCGAGGCAGGTGGATCACCTGCAGTCGGGAGTTCAAGACCAACATGGAGAAACCTCATCCCTACTAAAAATACAAAATTAGCCGGGCATGGTGGTGCATGCCTATAATCCCAGCTACTTGGGTAGATGAGGCAGGAGAATCGCTTAAAACCAGGAGTGGGAGGTTGCAGTGAGCCAAGATGGCGTCATTGCACTCCAGCCTGGACAACAAGAGCAAAACTCCATCTCAAAAAAAAAAAAAGAAAGAAAGAAAAGAATTGGAATCCAGTGAGATTGAGTGGTTTGCACTGAATGGTCATAAGAACTTTATAGCGGCCGGGTGCAGTGGCTCACGCCTGTAATCCCAGCACTTTGGGAGGCTGAGGTGGGTGGATCACAAGGTCAGGAGATCAAGACCATCCTGGATAACATGGCGAAACCCCGTCTCTACTAAAAATACAAAAAATTAGCTGGGTGTGGTGGCGGGTGCCTGTAGTCCCAGCTACTAGGGTGGCTGAGGCAGGAGAATGGCTTGAACCTGGGAGGTGGAGCTTGCAGTGAGCGGAGACTGCACCACTGCACTCTAGCCTGGGTGACAGAGCAAGACTCTGCCTCAAAAAAAAAACAAAAAACAACAAATAAAAGAACTTTATAGCCCAGCAGTGATTAGAGCCCCACAGTCTCTGCCTCTGTCAGTTGGCCCACCCTCCACCTGCTGATCTCTGGTTTGTGCCAGTCTAAGACCCAAACCACTTGTGACCACAGGTATGGACCCCTTCTGTGTGACAGTCTGGACATCACTGCATCGGGTAATGGTCATCACTACACTGGGGGAACTTTCTGACAGATTCCTTTCTGTGATAAGCCCAATCGGGTGGAATTCTATTGTGCCCAGAGATAATTGTCCTGCAGTCAGAGCGTTCTATATTTTTCTCTGTCGTTGATTAATCAAGAGGGTTTCAGGCTTCCCTGTAGGCAAAATGTCTAAAGCATAGAAATGGTGAGATCTGTGTTCTAAATTCCATTAGTTTTTCTGTGGCTACAACTGGGACTTAACTCATTTATCAGATTAAATGTAATAGTGTTGGAAACAGGCTGGGTGCAGTGGCTCACTCCTGTAATCCCAGCACTTTGGGAGGCCAAGACAGGCAGATCACTTGAGGTCAGAAGTTCAAGACCAGCCTGGCCAACAATGGCAAAACCCCATCTCTTCTAAAAATACAAAAATTCACCAGGCATGGTGGCACGTCCTGTAGTCTCAGCTGCTTGGGAGGCTGAGGCAGGAGAATCACTTGAACTCGGGAGGCGGAGGTTGCAGTGGGCTGGGATCACACCACTGCACTCCAGCCTGGGTGACAGAGCAGGATTTCTTAACCTTTAGAGGTTATCCACATTTTTGAGACTCTTTGAAACCTAAGGACACATACCCCAGAAAAATTCACAAGATGCTTATATACAAAATGTTACTTATAAGAGTGTGAGGAGGGGCTGCAAGTTTGTAAACCCTATAAAGCCCCTTGATGGAGTCTGGGAGATTTGTAGATCTCTATTTAAAGATGCCTTAAACTACTCTAAGCCAATTCAAGCCCAAGCACAATGCTGATGGAACAAGGCTGGTAGGTTTGGTCCCTGTGTGGTCGAGCCAACTTTGTACACAGCAGCTCTTATCTTAGAACCACAGAATAATCTCAAAAGTTCAGATCAAGAAGGAGGTTTAGCATGTGCTCAGTTCAACCACCTCGTTTTACAGATTAAACAGGAAAAAAAAAAAGAAGCAAGAGAATATTAGTCATTTACTTGAGGTCACATAGATAATTACTGGCAGGGTCAGGACTACAGCCTATGTCACACCACAAAGTAGATGTTCTTTTAATGGTGAATCAGGAATATCAACTTTATATATGGAAGAAAGCACATGATTATAATATCTCCATTTTTAAAGATATGAACCAAGATAGGCAGCCAGTATTTACTGTCTATCATACATTTGTTCATTTATTCATTTATCAAAAAAAATATTTAACGTCCACTGTGCACCAAGCACTGTGCTAGGTACTATTTACCATAAGGCTCAAACCTTCCTTAAGAAATTACTAACAAAAACTGACCGGGCACAGTGGCTCACGCCTATAATCCCAGCACTTTGGGAGGCTGAGGTCAGGAGTTCAAGACCAGCCTGGCCAACATGGCGAAACCTTGTCTCTATTAAAAAAAATATATAGGCTGGACGCTGTGGCTCAAGCCTGTAATCCCAGCACTTTGGGAAGCCAAGACGGGCGGATCACGAGGTCAGGAGATTCGAGATCATCCTGGCTAACACGGTGTAAAAAATTAGCTGGGTGCAGTGGCGGGTGCCTGTAGTCCCAGCTACACGGGAGGCTGAGGCAGGAGAATGGCGTGAACCCGGGAGGCGGAGCTTGCAGTAAGCCAAGATTGCGCCACTACACTCCAGCCTGGGTGACAGAGTAAGACTCCGTCTCAAAAAAAAAAATACAAAAATTAGCCAGGCGCAGTGGCTCGTACCTGTAATCCCAGCTACTTGGGAGGCTGAGGCAGGAGAATCACTTGAACCTGGGAGGTGGAGATTGTGGTGAGCTGAGATCACACCACTGCACTCCAGCCTGGGCAACAGAGCCAGACTCTGTGTCAAAAAAAAAAAAAAGAAAAAGAAGAAGTTACTAACAAAAACAAATACATACGGACACAATTTGGTGCCAACATCTTCTTCTATGGCAATATAGTTATCTTGTTCTGCATAGATATTGATTCAGATGCTGTCTACACCCAGGGATCCCATTGGCCACAGCATCAAGATCTCTTCATGTCATAAATCAAGTTGGAGGGAGACAAATTTAAGGTCCTCTACCATCTATGGCCACTTTAGTTTCAGACTCATCTTTGATGGGCATGTGACTCTGGAATAGGGCAACTCTAAAAGTTTGAGTAAATACTGGAACTAAACAACTAAAAAAGGGAGCCAGGATTCCACACTAAATCCAGATAAAACTATTTTAGGTACCTAAGCAAGCTCCCAGCCCTGTTCTGACTCTACCGTGTATACTCCATCATCTTGCTGCTTCTTTTCCTCAATCCCTGACATTCTTTGTTTTTGTTTGTTTTTGAGACAGGGTCTCACTCTATCATCCAGGCTGTAGTATGGTGATGTGGTGGCACAATCATAGCTCATTGCAGCCTCAAACTCCTGGGCTCAAGTGACTCCCTAATAATTGAGCTAACTTTGCACACAAGAGCTCTACAGGCCAGGCACAGTGACTCACACCTGTAATCCCAGCACTTCGGGAGGCCAAGGTGGGCAGATCACTTGAGATCAGGAGTTTGAGACCATCCTGGCCAACATGGTGAAACCCCATCTCTACTAAAAATACAAAAAAGGCCAAGCACAGTGGCTCACCTCACGCCTATAATCCCAGCACTTTGGGAGGCTGAGGCAGGAGGATCACTTGAGGCCAGGAGTTCGAGGCCAGCCTGGCCAATATGGTGGAACCCTGCCTCTATTAAAAATACAAAAATTAGCTGGGCGTAGTGATAGATGCCTGTAATCCCAGCTACTCAGGAGGCTGAGGCAGGAGAATTGCTTGAACCTGGGAGGTGGAGGTTGCAGTGAGCCGAGTTCATGCCACTGTGCTCCAGCCTGGGCGACAGAGTAAGACTCTGTCTCCAAAACAACAAAAAAAATTAGCCAGGTGTGGTGACGCACACCTGTAATCCTAGCTACTTGGGAGGCTGAGACAGGAGGATCGCTTGAGCCCAAGAGGTGGAGGTTGCGGTGAGTCGAGATCATGCCACTGTAACACTCCAGCCTGGGCAACAGTGAAACTCTGTCTCAAAGAAAAAAAAAAAAAAAAAAAAAAACAGAATATAACTACAGACACATGCCAATGTACCTAGCTATTTTATTTTATTTTATTATGTTATGTTATGTTACATTACGTTACGTTACGTTACGTTATGTTATGTTATGTTATTGGTAGACATGGGGTCTTTCTATGTTCCTCAGGCCACCATGGCCAGCTAATTTTTTTTATTTCTTGCAGAGACAAGGTCTTGGGGGCTCGCTATGTGTTGCCCAAGCTAGTCTCAAACTGCTGGCCTTGAGTGATCCTCTCACTTCCACTGTGATGGTTAATACCGAGTGTCAACTTGATTGGATTGAAGGATGCAAAGTACTGATCCTGGGTGTGTCTGTGAGGGTGTTGCCAAAGGAGATTAACATTTGAGTCAGTGGACTGGGGAAGGCAGACCGACCCTTAATCTGGGTGGGAACCATTTAATCAGCTGCCAGCATGGCTGGAATATAAAGCAGGAAGAAAAATCTGAAAAGACCAGACTTGGCCTAACCTCCCAGCCTTCATCTTTCTCCCATGCTGCATGCTTCCTACCCTCGAACATTGGTCTCCAAGTTCTTCAGCTTTGGGACTCAGACTAGGTCTCCTTGCTCCTTAGCTTGCAGACAGCCTATTGTGGGAGCTTGTGATCGTGTGAGTTAATACTTAACAAACTCTTTATATATCTCTCTATCCCATTAGTTCTGTCCCTCTAGAGAACCCTCACTAATACATCCACCTCCTAAAGTGCTTCAATTACAGGCCTGAGCCACGGCACCCAGCCCCTGACACTCCTTGATTTGCATGTAGTCCTCATCCTGCCCTGACTCCATCTGCACCTAGATTTTTCTCCTGGAAAAGCAGGGATTACCTGTAGGCCAGGAGGACAATGGTATGCTGTAGGTAGGATGCCCAGTCCTACCTAGACATGGACTTAGACTTTGAATTGAGTGATCTGGCACTAAGCCAGGGTCATATTGGACTTGGCCAGCTGTATTGAACCCTCCCTAATCTGGAGTCATTCCCACAGCTGGGCTTCCTGGCGGGTCAGGGTGGGAAGGGATCATTATAGAGCACCAACTATGTGTTGGGCACTATGCTAAATACTTTACATGGATAATTTCACTTTATCTTTACAACAAAGATGCAAGGCAATGCTTTTATTATCCCCATCCTAAAGATCAGGAAACTGAGGCTGAGAGAGGTTGAGTAACTTCCCTAAAGCTTGCAAGCAGTGAAGACAGGACTGAACCCAGACAGTGTGGCTCCACCACGCCCCTCTGAGAGCCGAGTTAGCAGGAAGTCATGGGGTGAGCAAGCTCTAGTCACAGCCTCTGCCTGCTTTCCTCCGGCCTGCAGTATACCCAGAGACAGCCATCCTCTGGTGTCTCTATTCTTCGTTTGGATGTGGATTACACTAGTTTTTCCTATGTATGTGGCTCATTATTTTTAAAAATACATTGTGAGCTCCTTAAGGACAGGGACCATGTTCCACTCTAGTACTGCACACATGCCAAGCAAATAGCTCAGGAAGTATGTTTTCACTGGGGATCCAAATTGCCTGAAGACAGAGATTCAGCATAGAGAACCACAACTGGATCTCAAAGATCTTCTAGACTTCAGAGTCTCATTTTACAGTTGAGGAAACTGAGGTCTACAAAGTAGAGTCAGGGCCTTTCTTCAAGGCAGAGCCCTCCCAAATCATTCTCTTCCCCACAGCCCTGGGACCGTTGTCGGAACTCTGTGCTTATCAGCTAAATCATGTGAAGACTTTGATATCCAAAGACTGTAAAATAATTTAAACCCAGTGTCATTTCAGACCAACCAGAGACTAATAGCCAGAAGTAAAGGAGCCTTAGAAATTACCCTGTTCGGCCAGGCACAGTGGCTCCCGCCTGTAATCCCACCACTTTGGGAGGCCGAGGCGGGCGGATCACGAGGTCAGGAGATCGAGACCATCCTGGCGAACACGGTGAAACCAGTCTCTACTAAAAAAAAATACAAAAAATTAGCCGGGTAATGTGGCGGGTGCCTGTAGTCCCAGCTACTCGGGAGGCTGAAGCAGGAGAATGGCGTGAACCTGGGAGGCAGAGCTTGCACTGAGCCGAGATGGCGCCACTGCCCTCCAGTGAGACTCCGTCTCAAAAAAAAAAAAAAAAAAAATTACCCTGTTCAGTTTTCAGGTTGTAAATGAGGAACAGGCCCAGAGATGACAAATCACCTCCCCATCCTTGTCAGTTGGCCAGTGACTTCTTATTAAATGGGGTTGTCCCTGGCCTGGCCTGAGGTAACAGAGGCATGCAGGATGCACAGGGCAGCCTTTCTCCGGTTGGGGTGTGTATGTCCAGGTGGGAGTGGGAGTGACTGGCTCCTTCCCCAAGGCCAGCCTGCTTGGAGAACAGCGTCCACCCTCCAGCAGAGCCACCCTCCCATGTTCGCCCTCACTCCTCTGTCTCCCGAGCAGCAGAGGCATGGCTGGAGCCTGTGGCTGAGCTGGAACCTGATGCCACCACTCCTCCCATCCTCCTCCCTAAGCTTTTCCCTTCCCAGCACCAGCTCTGGCCCAAAGACCAAGTTAGGAATGTCACATATTCACAAATTCTTTTTTTTTTTTGAGAGAGTCTCGCTCTGTCGCTCAGGCTGGAGTTCAGTAGCACAATCTGGGCTCACTGCAAGCTCCTCTTCCCGGGTTCACGCCATTCTCCTACCTCAGCCTCCCCAGTAGCTGGGACTACAGGTGCCCGCCGCCACGCCCGGCTAATTTTTTTGTATTTTCAGTAGAGATGGGGTTTGACCGTGTTAGCCAGGATGGTCTCGATCTCCTGACCTCGTGATCCGCCCGCCTCAGCCTCCCAAAGTGCTGGGATCACAGGCGTGAGCCACCGCGCCCGACCACACATTCACAAATTCTAACTTGGCTGCCCTGTGTCTCTTTGGGTAAAAAGTACAGAGCTCAGGAAAGTAAGTGTCTCCATTCTATTTTGCTTCCCACAGAAGCCAAGGGCCATAGGAAAGAGAAGTCCCCTTGCTTCTTATGGGCTGTATTGGAGTATCATGTGAGCTGGGAGCATTAAAGAAGGCTGTTTTGTCCTCACTTGATATTAATAGTGACCTTCCTCAGGGGGTCACCCCTGGCCCTCCCGTGCATTCCCATGCACAGTCTGGATCAAGAAAAAAGACCTTTCTGAAGGCTGAAAAGGATTGTTCCTGACAAGCCTGTAAAAACAGCAAACGGCATATAAGGGGACTGAGCTCTACATGGGGAATCTGTCAGGCTTAACAAAGGGCGGGCTCTCCCAGGGACAGGAAGTTAGAAGGTGAACTGCAGGGAACCTCCTTTTATGGGGATGGAGAACCACCCTCTCCCACTTCCCTGTGGCTGTGCTTCCACAGAAGAGCTGAGTGGCTGGCTGTCTCCATCTACCCAGGTCTCAAAGCAGTGCAGATAAATTCTCTCCTCTCTCTGGCTAAATCCCACCCCCAGATGAAGGAAACTATTTTCTTCCTTCTTTCCTGCAACCAAATACTTTTTGTTTGTTTGTTTGTTTGTTTTTGAGACGGAGTCTCGCACTGTCACCCAGGCTGGAGTGCAGTGGCGCAATCTCGGCTCACTGCAAGCCCCACCTCCCAGGTTCATGCCATTCTCCTGCCTCAGCCTCTCAAGTAGCTGGAATTACAGGCACCTGCCACCACGCCCGGCTAATTTTTTGTATTTTTAGTAGAGATGGGGTTTTACCATGTTAACCAGGATGGTCTCGCTATCCTGACCTCGTGATCCGCCCGTCTCGCCCTCCCAAAGTGCTAGGATTATAGGTGTAAGCCACCACGCCCGGCCTTTTATTCTTTTCTTTTTTTTTTTTTTTTTTGAGATGGAGTTTCGCTCTTGCTGCCCAGGCTGGAGAGCATTGGCGCAATCTCAGCTCACCACAACCTCTGCCTCCCAGTTTAAAGGATTCTCCTGCCTCAGCCTCCCGAGTTGGGATTACAGGCATGCGCCACCATGCCTGGCTAATTTTTTGTATTTTTAGTAGAGACAGGGTTTCCCCATGTTGGTCAGGCTGGTCTCGAACTCCCGACCTCAATTGATCCACCCACCTCGGCCTCCCAAAGTGCTGGGATTACAGGCATGAGCCATCGCACCCGGCCTCCGAAATACTTTTTTTTTGTTTTTTTCAGACACAGTCTGGCTCTGTCATCCAGGCTGGAATGCAGTGGCGCGACCTCAACTCACTGCAACCTCCACCTCCCAGGTTCAAGCAATTCTCTTGACTCACCCTGCTGAGTAGCTGTCATTACAGGCGTGCACCACTACACCTGGCTGATATTCGTATTTTTAGTAGAGACGGGGGTTTCACCATGTTGGCCAGGCTAGTCTTGAACTCCTGACCTCAAGTGATCCAACCACCTTGGCCTCCCAAAGTGCTGGGATTATAGGCATTAGCCACCATGCCTGGCCTAAGGCAACCAAATACTACCAGAGAAAGTCACCATAAGGCAGATGGGTTTCTCTATAATTCAGAATCACCAATTCCACATGGGACCAAAGGATGCTCGAAAATATGACAACTGTGCTCTGAAAATGTAGTACTATAGCTCACATTCCTACTATAATCAACTATTTCAAACCTTCTGCACTCTCCCGATACCTCTGACACTCCCCCCATCCCCCACTCTCCACAGATGTCATAATCTGAGTTCTTCCTTGTGTTACCAAATGCTTAAACCCACCCACACCTGCACCCCTCCTCCTTGCCTCCCGTTGCAATTGAGGAGCTTCTTTTCTGTCTAATCAAGAGCAGCTCCACCACTTGTGTTTTAGATCCCATCTTCTCCTACCTTTTCATCACCCTTCTCTCTAGATTACCCAGTTCCTCTCTTGTGCATTTCATCATTCCTTCTCTATTGGATCCATCTCATGGTTATTTAAAGAAGCTGATATCCCTGTAAAAAAAAAAAAAAAAAAAAATCCTCTGCCTCTACACACTCTAATTCCTCAAAATAGTTCTACACTTTCTAGTTCCATTATTTCCATTTCTCACCTCCCATTCACCCCTCAACCTGCTCCAATCTGACTTTTGCTCTCATTATTGTATTGGAACAGCTCTTGCAATGGTCATCAATGACATTCGTGTTGTTTTATACAGTGGTCACCTTTCAGGCCTCATCTTGGCTCTTCATCATTTGACACTGTTGAATGATTGATCATTTCGTCTTTCTTAAAGAAAAAAAAAACTTTCCTTGTCTTCTATGATGAAACACTCTTCCTGCTTAATTCCTATGTCTTTGACTACTCTTGCTCAGTCTCATTTGCAGGTTCATTTTCTCTACCTAGTCATTAATTGTCAGAGTTCAAGTCATGGCGTTCTCAAGTCTGTTTATGCTAAAGTGCTCTTAAACACCACACTGTACCGCTCCATTGAAATGTTTAAATCTGCCAAGTGTGGTGGCTTACACCTGTAATCCCAGCCCCAGCACTTGGGGAGGCTTAGGTGGGAGGATCGCTTGAGGCCAGATGTTTGAGACCAAACTGGGCAACATAGTGAAACCCTCCTGTCTCTACAAAAAGAGCATTTTTAATTAGCCAGGCATGGTGGCACACACCTGTAGTCCCAGCTTCTCAGAAGGCTGAGGTGAGAGGATCACTTGAGCCCCAGTTTGAGGCTGCAGTGAGCTATGATTGTGCCACTGTACTCTAGCCTAGGTGACAGTAAGACCTCATCTCTTAAAAAAAAAAAGCTTAAATCTGCAACATGTTACAAACATCTCCCATATCTGCAAAATTATTTACTAAGTGCATACTATGGATTTGTCATACTTATTTACTTAGTCCCCCATTGTTAGTTATTTAGGTAGTTTCTAATATTTTTACCTTTATAAATAGCACTGCAGCAAACGTCCTCATTTGGTTCTTTTTACATATGATGTGACAGGATGAATAATGCTAACATTAATTACCACTATCCAGTCAGTAATAAATTACTATAGGCAAACTGGGGATGTTTGGAATGTACACTTAATCTTTTGAGGTCAATAACATGGAGTGCAACTACTAAGCAACCACACCAGAACACTGTCCAGGACAGAATCTGAGGCAAAAAAAAAAAAAAACTACTTGCTCTGTCTAGGGTGATATATCTCCCTTTTCCTGTTCTTTGGAGCTCTCAACGTGAGAGGCATCACCACGGACAGACTGGCAAGGGCTTCCGGACAAGGCTCTGCTCACTCTGGAAGTCACAGATCATTTGCCTTATTCCCAGGCTATACTTTGGCAGAAAACCGGTCCTGATAGAGTCCGTTTCCAAGGCCCAGAACCAGCCCTGGAACTGATTGGTCAGGCCTGGAGCTGGATGGCCACAGAACAAAGCAGGTCAGCAGAAGTCAGTGCCAGAAAGGTGGCAAGAGAAGGCTGACCGAGCAGACAGGATGGGGAGAGTCATGGGTGTAAGAGACAATGAGTGGGGGAGAGTTGGCACAAACAGTCAAGAGTTCCTCTTCATCTCTCCAAATAACTTAATATTAGACTGCCCAGGGCTCAGTGCTTGGCTTTATCTTTTCTGTCTTTTTTCTTTACACTTACTTCCTTATTGAGCTCATCCAGACTCAGCCTCAAATACCAGCTGTACACAGACAATTCCCGATTTTATGTTTCTAGCCTGGCCTCCAGCCTGAATGCCTGGCCTGTATAGCCAACTGCAAAGCTGACATCCCCACTGGGATGTTTAACAGGCATCTCAAATTTAACATGTTTAAAACTGAGTTCCTAATTTTACCCACCCTCACAACCCCAAATGTGATCTAACCTCAGGTAATAGCAATGCCCCTCTCCCAGTTTCAGGCCAAAAGCTTGAAGTCATCCTTAATATCTTTCTTTTTCTTTTTTTTTTTTGAGACGGAGTGTCGCTCTGTCGCCCAAGCTGGAGTGCAGTGGCCGGATCTCAGCTCACTGCAAGCTCCGCCTCCTGGGTTTACGCCATTCTCCTGCCTCAGCCTCCTGAGTAGCTGGGACTACAGGCGCCCGCCACCTCGCCCGGCTAGTTTTTTTGTATTTTTTTAGTAGAGACGGGGTTTCACTGTGTTAGCCAGGATGGTCTCGATCTCCTGACCTCGTGATCCGCCCGTCTCGGCCTCCCAAAGTGCTGGGATTACAGGCTTGAGCCACCGCGCCTAGCCAATATCTTTCTTTTTCTTACAACCTATATCCAACTCATAATCAAATCCTATTGGCTTTATTTATTTATTTATTTATTCAGTCAGAGTCTCGCTGTGTCGCCCAGGCTGGAATGCAGTGATGCCATCTTGGCTCACTGAAACCTCTGCCTCCTGGGTTCAAGCAATTCTCCCACCTCAGTCTCCCGAGTTGCTGGAACTACAGGTGTGCACCACCACACCCGGCTAATTTTTGTATTTTTTGTAGAGACGAGGTTTCACCATGTTGACCAGGCTGGTCTCAAACTCCTGACCCAAAGTGATCCATAGGCCTTGGCCTCCCAAAGTGCTGGGATTACAGGCATGAGCCACTGCACCCAGCCCTGTTGGCTTTATTTTCACAATATATTCAGACTCTGCTTCCACTCATGGAGGAATAACTAAAACAGGAGTTGCTTTCTCCTGCTAAACAACTGAGAAGCTGGATCAAACACACGAAACAGCTATTTCCAGACACAGACAAAAGGCAGTACAGGACTGTGACCACTCAGGGAAGGGAACAAATGAGGTTAGCCCACAGTTGTGGAGGCAACTTCCAGATTTCAATACAGGAAAGGAGAACTTAGAAAGAGCCCCGTGGTCTTCCCAAGTTGAGGAGTCAGAGACTGGAGTACCGGGAAGCCAAATCAGCTAGAATTTGCTAGATAAAATACCAGCGAGGAGGGAGCTACACAGAGAAAGAGCTCCGTGTAAAACATTGAGTCTCTAGCTGAATACCAGTAGTGCATGCGTAGGGTGACACTCCACAAGGCCAGGCCAAAAAACAACTGCGGGGGAAATAACAATGACTGAGGAGATGGAAGCCAAACATCCTTAGAGCTCATGTAGGGCTTGGATCATTCAAGTTCTGATCAGTCAAAGTAGAGAGACCCTGTGACAGACTGTATTTTCCAAAGACGGACCAATAGTTCCAATCTTGCAACCTTGTTATTCCCACACTAAGAGGTGGAGTCTATTTCCATCCTCCTTTAATCTGGGAAAATTTATGATTGTTTCTACCCATTGAATATGGTAATGAAGCTGTGTTGACTTTGAGCCTCGGTTGGAAAGGCAGTGAAGCTTCCAGACACCAGTGTCATCTACCACCTCTCCCGCAGCTCGCACTTGTGACCACCTGGGTGGTCCCTTAGGATCGGCCAACAGAGGAGGAAAAAGCACCAGCCTTGGTTCACGTATGGGTCAAGCCACAGATGGTACTGCCTCTCAGCCCATTTCAGGGCAGCTCTGAAAGACAGTGGTGAGGGGAAATCTTCCCCGTAGACAGTGATGCTATGCATCTGTCATTCACTGATGAGGGAAGAGAAGTTGCATGAGGTAAAAAGTACAAAGATTCATACGTTGTGGTGGTGAAGGTCTTGACTGTATTGGTCAGGGTCCTGGAAGGTGAAACATTGGATTGGGGGCAAGGAGGTCTGAGAGGGGTGTGTGTGTGTGTGTGTGTGTGTGTGTGTAAAGACAGTTACAAAGTGTGAAGATCTTTGCACCACAAGTTAATTCCCACAAGAAAGCATCAGCCAAGCAGGCAGAATGGCTCAGCCAACTGATGTCAGATAGCCTCTGTCACGGGACTCATTAGTGCCACTCTCGAAGACTGGTCTAGCTATTGCTGCTGCAAATGCCCAACCTGCCAGAAACGGAAACTTACTCAGTCTCAATACAGCACCATCCTTTGAGGAGACAATCCAATCATTTGGTGGCAAGTTGACTACACTGGGTCTTCTTCACTCTGGAAGAGATAACAGTTTACCTCGACTAGGGATTAAAACCTGTTCCATGAACTCGAAATGAATTACAGATATACATGTAAAATGTAAAGTTATATAACTTTTAGAAAAAACAGAGGAGACCACCAGGCACGGTGGCTCATGCCTGTAATCCCAGCACTTTGGGAGTCTGAGGCACGTGGATCACCTGAGGTTGGGAGTTCAAGACCAGCCTGACCAACATGGGGAAACCCCGTCTCTATTTTAAAATTACAAAAATTAGCCGGGTGTCGTGGTGCATGCCTGTAATCCCAGCTACTCAGGAGGCTGGGGTGGGAGAATCACTTGAACTCGGGAGGTGGAGATTGCAGTGAGCCGAGATCGTGCCACCCTGGGTGACAGAGCAAGACTCCATCCGAAAAGAAAAGAAAACAGAGGAGAATATATTTGGGCTCTGCCAAGAGTTAGTGAAAGAGTTCTTAGACTTGATGCTAAAAGTATAATCTATAAAAAAAAAATTTGATAAATTTGTCCTCATCAAAATTAAAAACTTGCTCTGTGAAAGACCCTGTGGAAAGGATGAAGAGACAAGCTATAACTGGAAGAAAATATTTGCAAAGCACATATCCAACAAAAGACTGGTATCTAAAATACATAAAGAACTCTTAAAACTCAACAGTAAAAAAAAATTGAATTAGAAAATGGGCAAAAGATATCCACAGACATTTTACTGAAGAGAATATGTAGGCAGCAAATAAGCACATGAAGAGAGATATTCAGTATCATTAGCCATTAAATAAATACAAATTAAAGCAATAATGACATATCACTACACACAAAATTAAAAAATAATGACAACATCAAAGGCTGGCAAGGATTTGGAGAAACTGGATCAGTCATACATTGCTGGTGCAAATGTAAAATGGTACAGAAACTCTGGAAAACAGTTTGGCAGTTTTTAATAAAACCAAATGTGCAATTACCATATGACCTAGCAAGTGTACTCTTGGGCATTTATCCCAGAGACATGAAGACTTACGTTCACAAAAAAACCTGTATACAAATGTTCATAGAAGCTTTATTCATAACAGCCAAAAAACTGGAGACGGCCCAGATGTCCTTCAGTGGGCGAGTGGTTAAACAAACTGGTACATTCATACCATGGGATACTCAGCAATAAAAAGGAATGAACTATTGATGAATGCAACAACTTGGACGAATCTTCAGGCAATTATGCTGAATAAAAAGAGTCAATTCTGTACTGTATGGTTCCAACATTTCATAAAAACGTTTTTTAAAAAGCTCAACATTGGGCCAGGCGCAGTGGCTCATGCCTGTAATCCCAGCATTTTGGAGGCCAAGGTGGGTGGATCACAAAGTTAGGGGTTCAAGACCAGCCTGACCAACATGATGGTCATCTCTATTACAAATACAAAATCTATTACATCTCTATTACCCCATCTCTATTACAAATACAAAAATTAGCCAGGTGTGGTGGCATGCACCTATAATCCCAGCTACTCAGGAGGCTGAGGCAGAAGAATTGCTTGAACCCAGGAGGCAGAGGTTACAGTAAGCAGAGATCATGCCACTATACTCCAGTCTGGGCGACAGAGTGAGACTCTGCCTCAAAAAAAAAAAAAAGTTCAACATCACTTATCATTAGAAAAATGTAAATCAAAACCACAATGAAATGCCATCTCACACCAGTCAGAATGGCTATTAAAAAGTCAAAAAATAGGCCACGCACGGTGGCTCATGCCTGCAATCCCAGCACTTTGGGAGGCTGAGATAGGCAGATCACCCGAGGTTGGGAGTTCGAGACCAGCCTGACCAACGTGGAGAAACCCATCTAACTAAAAATACAAAATTAGCGAGGCCTGATGGTGCATGCCTGTAATTCCAGCTACTCGGGAGGCTGAGGCAGGAGAATTGCTTGAACCCGGGAGGTGGAGTTTGCGATGGGCCAAGATTGCACCATTGCACTCCAGCCTGGACAACAGAGTGAGACTCCATCTAAAAAAAAAAAAAAGTTAAAAAATAGCAAATGCTAGCAAGATTGCAAAGAGCAGAGAAAAAGGAACAAATGATTATACACTGTTGATGGTAGTGTAAATTAGTTCAACCATTGTGGAAAGCAATATGGTGATTCCTCAAGGAGCTTAAAACAGAACTACCATTCAACCCAGGAATTCCATTACTTGGTATATACCCAAAGGAACATAAAGCATTCTCACATGCACACATATGTTCATTGCAGCACTATTCATAATAGCAAAGACATAGAATCAACCCAAATGTCCATCAATGCTAGACTGGATAAAGAAAATGTGGTACATATACACCATGGAATACTATGTGGCCATAAAAGAGAATGAGATCATTTCATTTGCAGGAACATGGATGGAGCTGGAAGCCATTATCCTTAGCAAACGAATGCAGGAACAGAAAACCAAATACCATGTGTTCTTACTGATAAGTGAGAGCTAAATGATGAGAACTCATCGACATAAAGAGGGGGACAAAAGACACTGAGGTCTACCCGAGGGTGGAGGGTGAGAGGAGGAAGAGGATCAGGAAAAATAACTAACAGGTACTAGGCTTAATATCTGGGTGACAAAATAATCTGTGCAATAAACCTCTGTGACATGAGTTTACCTATGTAACAAACCTGCACATGTACCCCTGAACTTAAACATTTTTAAGTCTTTTCTAAAATACTTTTGAAATGACAAAATTGTAGAAATGGATAACAGATTAGTGGTTGCCAAGGGTTAGGGACAGGAAAGGGAGGAAGAAGTGAGTGTGATTATAAAAGGCAAACACAAGGATCCTTGTGGGAAGGGAACTGTTCTGTACCTTGACTGTGGTGGTGGATATACAAGCCTACCATGTGATAAAATTTTATATTAAACACATGCACATACACACATGAGTGCAAGTAAAACTGGAGCAATCCGAATAAGTTTGGGTGGTTGTATCAATGCCCATATCCTGGTTGTGATATTGTACTACAGTTTTGCAAGATGTTACCTTTGGGGGAAACTGGAAAAAGGGTACGTGTATTAGTTCTTACAACTGCATGTGCATTTACAATTATCTCAAAAATAAAAGTTTAATTTTAAAACAACATATTCCACATTGATCTTCCAAATTTGAATTTGCCTTTCTTACCAGTAAAGCCTCAGGCAACACCAGTATCCAGCGGTTTACAGAGAACATTTGTTCCACTGACATAAGATTGAGTATAACCTTGGCTTGGACCAAGGGCCTTACTTTTCAGCAAAAGGTGTGTGGAAGTTGGCACATGACCATGGTATGCACTAGTTCTATCTCATACCCCAAAGCTCCTGGCCTGATAGAGTGATGGAGTGACTGCTTAAAGACACAGCTGAAAGAAAAATAAAAAAAAACTATTAGAACTGATAAACAAATTCTGTAAAGTTGCGAGATACAAAATGAACCCACAAAAATCAGTAGCATTTCTATACGCCAACAGTGGACAACCTGAAAAAGAAATCAAGAAAGTAATCCCATTTGCAATAACTATGAATAAAATAAAATACCTAGGAATAAACTTAACCAAAGAAGTGAAAGATCCTTACAATGCAAACTATAAAACATTGATGCAAGAAATTGAAGAGGCTACAAGAAAAGGAAAGATATTCCATGTTCGTGGATTGGAAGAATTAATGTTGTTAAAATGTTCACACTACCCAAAGCAATCTACAGATTTAATGAACTCTCTATATCTCTATCAAAATATCAATGACATTCTTCACAGAAAGAGGAAAAGCAATCCTAAAATTTCTATGAAACCACAAAAGACCCTGAATAACCAAAGACATCCTGAGCACAAAGAACAAAGTTGGAGGAATCACATTACCCAACCTCTTATACTATAGAACTATCATAACCAAAACAGCACAGTACTTGCATAAAACCAGACACATATACCAATGGAACAGAGTAGATAACCCAGAAATAAATCCATATATCTATAGTGAACTCAGTTTTGACAAAGGTGCCAAGAACATACATGGGGCAAAGGACAATATCTTCAATAAATGGTGCTGGGGAAATTGGATATCCATATGCAGGATAAAACTATACCCCTATCTCTCACCATATACAAAAATCAAATTAAAATTGATTAAAGACTTAAATCTGGCCAGGTGCAGTGGCTCACGCTTGTAATCCCAGCACTTTGGGAGGCCAAGGCAGGCAGATTGCCTGAGCTCAGGAGTTCAAGACCAGCCTGGGCAACACGGTGAAACCCCGTCTCTGCTAAAATACAAAAAAAAAAAAATTAGCCAGGCGCTGTGGTGTGCACCTGTAATCCCAGCTACTCGGGAGGCTGAGGCAGTAGAATCGCCTGAAATTAGGAGGCAGAGGTTGCAGTGAGCTGAGACTGTGCCACTGTACTCCAGCCTGGGCAACAGAGCAAGACTGTCGCACAAAAAAAAAAAAAAAAAAAAAGAAGAAAGAAAAAGAAAACACTTAAATCTAATACCTCAAACTATGAAACTACTAAAAGAAAACATTGGGGACAGTGGTCAGAGCAAAGATTTCTTAAGTAATACACCAAAAGCACAGGCAACCAAAGCAAAAATGGGATCACCTCAAATTAACAACTTCTGCACAGGGCTGGGTGTAGTGGCTCATGCCTATAATCTCAGCACTTTGGGAGGCTAAGATGGAAGGATCACTTGAGGTCAGGAGTTCAAGACCAGCCTAGTCCACATAATGAGACCCCCATTTCTAAAAAACAAAAAACAAAAACAAAAAAAAACCTACTTCTGCATGGCAAGGGAAACAATCAACAAAGTGAAGAGACAGCTCACAGAATGGGAGAAAATATTTGCAAACTATCCATCAGAGAAGGGATTAATAACAAGAATATATAAGGAGCTCAAACAACTCAATAGGGAAAAATCTAATAATCTAATTAAAAATAAGCAAAAGATCTAAATAGACATTTCTTAAAAGAAACATACAAATGGCAAACAGGTATATGAAAAGGTGCTCAACATGATTGATTATCAGAAAAATGCAAATAAAAACTACCATAAGATATCATCTCATCCCAGTTAAAATGGCTTTTATCCAAAAGATGCAATAGGAAATGTTGGCAAGGATGTGGAGAAAAGGGAACCCTTGTATACTGTTGGTGGCAATGTAAACTAGTACAACCACCATGGAGAACAGTTTGGAGGTTCCTCAAAAAGTTAAAAATAGAACTACCATATGATCCAGCAATCCCACTGCTAAGTATACACCCAATAGAAAGGAAATCAGTATATCAAAGTGACATCTGCACTCTCATGTTTATTGCAGCACTATGCACAATAGCGAAGATTTGGAATCAACCTAAGTGTCCATCAACAGATGAATGGATAAATGTGGTACATACACATAATGGAGTACAACCATAAAAAAGAATGAGATCCTGTCATTTGCAACAAAATGGATGGAACTGGAGGACATTATGTTAAGTGAAATAAGCCAGGCAGAAAAAGACGAACTTCACATGTTCTCACTGATTTGTGGAAGCTAAAAATTAACACAATTGAACTCATGGAGATAGAGAATAGGAGGGTAATTACCAGAAGCTGGGAAAGGTAGTGGGGAAAGTCGTGGCAGGAGGGGGAGAGGGAAATGATTGTTAACGGGTACAAAAATATGGTTAGATACAATGAATAAGATCTAGTATTTGATAGCACAAGGTTGTTACAGTCAGCAATAATTTGTTGTACATTTTAGATTAACGGAGTACAACTGAAATGTTCATAACCCAAAGAAATGATAAATGCTTGAAGTGATAGATACTCCATTTTTTAAAACCATTCCTATGGTGCTGAGATAGATACCCCATTTATCCTGATATGAATATTACATATTGTATGCTTGTATCAGAATATCTCATGTGCCCCATAAATAAATACTATGTATCCATACAAATTAAAAACTAAAAAATTTTAAAAAGATGCAGCCGAGGTGCCAACTTGGAGTTGATATCCTACAAAGTTGAGGTGTCATCCTCCAGGTGTCATCCTAAATCAACGACCATGATATGACACTGTGTCCCCAGTGGGCAGAATACATAGGTCCAGGAACCAAGGCGTAGACCCACTTACCATCACTCCAGTGACCTCCTGGAGGAATTTGTGCATCTTATTTCTGCAACTTTGGCTTCTGTGACTCTGGAAGTCCTAGTTCCCAAAGGGAGAATGCTTCCACCAGGAGGAGGTATAGTAGTTTCAGTAAACTAAGCTATGGCTGCTGCCCAGTCACTAAACTCCTCATGCCAAGAGACCAGCACACAAGGAAGGGAGTGACCACACAGGCTGACGTCATTGACCCTGATCATAAGGCGATAAGGCTGTGTTATGCTGTGAGGGCAGAGAAGAATTTCAAATTCATGTAATCCACTGAGATATCTCCTGACACTTCCTTTCCTAATTATAGAGGTAAGTGGAGAAGTGCAGCCTTGATCTGAGAAGGGCATGGTGACCCACGGCTAAGAATTCTTAGGGATGAAGGTCTGGGTCATACCACAAGGCATGGAATAGCAGAGGTGCTAGCGAAGGGTGAGGGAACTCTAGAATGGGTAGTAGAGGAGGGAGATGAAGAATGTTGATGTGGCCTCAAGACTAGCTGCAGCAGAGGGGACGGAGGAAGCGGTGGCTAGTTCGTCCCGCTAACCTTTAAGTTTCCCAAGGAAATAGACCAAGCAGAATCCTAGAGAAGTTATTCCCAGATGGAGTGAATTTATTATAAGAAGCAAATGGATGTGAATGGTGAAAGGAGTGGTTTGTGGTTTGTAGGGGACTCTGCGATAGAACATCCAAATTCCCCCTTCAGAACTAAGACACTCATCTCCTCAGCATCCAAGAGTGTTGACTATTGATGGCTCACAGCTGTGTCCCTCTCTGGGCAATTGCTGGCAGCTGAAGGGAGCTTCCTTGACTCAATGCTACCCCCCCTCACTGGGGGCAGCCCACATCCAAAGACCGGTCCATATGGGGTTACAAAGCCTTGCCCAGTGCCTCAGATTGAGGCAATTCTGTCTAAAAAGCATCTCAAAGTTAACTTGTTCACAGCCAAGTCTCTCTCTCTAAACCTAAACCCATTTCAGTACATGCCAATTCCACTCTTTTTGTCCAGTCTGAAACTTTGCAGTCTTTCTTGACTTTTCTCTTTCTCTGGTTCCCCACATCTAATTTGCCAGCAAATCCTGTTGGCTCTGCTTTCACCTCCACAATTTGACCATCTCTCAGCACACCGCTGCTAACCCTCTGGTCCAAATCCCTATAAACTCTCACCTGGAACACACCATAGCCTCCCCAGCTGGCCTCCCTGCTTCTGTGCTTGCCCCGCCCCATCTATTCCAAGCAAGCAGCCAAAGTGATCCTGTTAAGAGCTAAGTCTGTTCATGTCACTTCTCTAACAAATTCCTTTAGTGGCTTCTCATCACACTCAGACTACAAGCTAAAGTCTTTACAAGAGCCTCCAAAGCCCTCCATGTCCTGGCGCTGGGCCACCTGTCTGACCTCCTCCCCTGTCACTCTTCCCCCAGCCCTGTTCCAGCCTCTGGCCTCCATGCTGCTCCTCAGGCACACCAAGGACGCTCCTGCCGCAGACCCTGTGCACTTGCCTTTCCTTCTGCCTGGAAAGCTTTTCTCCCAGATAGCCACATGACTCCATCCCTCACTTACTTTGGGACTTTGCTCAAATATCACCTTGACACAGAGATGTTTCCAGACCATCACATAAGTCATAACAAACTCTACTCCCATCTTTTTTTTTTTTTTTTAATTTTAACAGAGTCTCGCTCTGTCACCCAGGCTGGAGTGCAGTGGCACGATCTTGGCTCACTGCAACCTCCACCTCCCGGGTTCAAGCAATTATTGTGCCTCAGCCTCCTGAGTAGCTGGGACTACAGGCATGCACCAGCACGGCCTGGCTAATTTTTGAATTTTATTAGAGATGGGTTTTCACCATATTGGCTGGGCTGGTCTTGAACTCCTGACCTCAGGTGATCCACCTGCCTTGGCCTCCCAAAGTGCTGGGATTACAGGCATGAGCCACCGTGCCTGGCCCTCTACTCCCATCTTATCATCACCCACACCCCCTATTCCCCTTTGCCCTGCTTTAGCACTTACCACCTGCCGTCAATTTTTGTTTACTATCTATCTGCCTCCACTAGAATGTAACGTGCGTGAAGCCAGGGACTTTGTGTTTTTGTTTATTGCACGATATCTCCAATTCCTGTAACAATGCTTGGCATGTAGTCAATATGCAAAATAATTTGTTGAATGAACAGGTAAAGTTTCAGGAACTTTATAGTCTAGGAATTCACACTGCCCAACTCCACTCCAAAACAGCTACCTCCTGAAATGCAGATGCACCAAAACAACCATAGAAACACTCCTAGGTAGAAAAAGAAACATAGCACGGCCAGACAGCCATGGGAAACAATGCACTCACTGACCTGAGGGGAAAAAGGCCCCCTCACTTGTGAATTCACTGTCCTGAACTACCTGGATTGCAACGGGACTCAAAGATGTAGAAAGAGAAAACTGGAGCCTGCAGGAATAGCTTGTGGCCTGACACCAGGGCTGATCTGTCCATTAGGCACAGGAAACTTAGCACCAAGGACTCCTGACACTTTTAGGGGCCCACAAAAATATTTCAATTTATTTTAGAGTCAGAAGAAAAATGAACATAATAATTAATATGAGGTAATAAATCCAGTTGGGATTATAATCATCTTTATACCAATGTAGTCATAAAATACAGTTTCTCTTTCTCTCTCTCTTTTTTTTTTTTTTAATGGAGAAAGCAACCAGGAAGGCAAAAGAGACCCATGAAAATAACAGTGTGGTCCTGACTAAGCTCCCCTTTAAGGCTCTGGCCAATATCAAGCAAGAGCCGGTCAGGACAGGGAGATGGAGGGAAATTGATATTCAGTGTGTGTTCCCATTTATTTGTCACCCCAGCCCAGCTTTTTGGTCCTAGGTTATAAAAGAGGAAATGGGAGCTTGGAAAAGTTAAATGATTTGGCAGAGCCAAAGATAGTAAATGGCCATGCTAAAATTTGAGCCTAGGATGTCAGAGACCAAGCCACAGATGACCTTAGCGCACTGCAGCTACCAAATGGTGCCTGCAAAGTTATAGGCGCAAATGTGCGGTTAGACATTTTCCTCAGATCTGCCTCTGCCTGCCAAAGGCAGCCCCACTGAGTCAGCCCAGCTCCACCCTGCCCTTCATGAGCCCAAATGTGCCTTGTCTACCCCATCCCCAGTGCCAAGCCCCTGCCCCACCCCTAGCTCCAGGTCTTAATCATGAAACTTTGGGGAAATAAGGTTAAGTGGTAACACCCCACCCTATGAATAGGCAGATCTGGCTGCCCTCTCCTGCCTGTCAGTCCTTGCAGAGAGCATGAACTCGTTCCTCAGAAAGAAAAGAGCAGCCTGGGAAGAACTCATCCTTATTATTCCCACTGAAGCTGGGTGCCAAGGCCTCTCTCCTTGTGCCAGTGCAAAGACTCTCACGGCCTCTCCTGTCTGCATCCTAATCCTCCTCAGCCGGCACTCAGGGTCAAGTTCTTTCTTGAGGCCTAAGCAAAAATTCTCTCAGATTTCCTTGTGAATCTCCCCTCTATCTCCTGCCCCTATTTGGTGAACCCTCACATGGGAGCAGTTGGGCAGTATTCAGTATCCAGGAGGGTAAGAAAACCTAGCATGAACTTGGGAACAGAAGGGCTTAGTTGAATTCCAGCTCTGCAGATAAATAATTTAACCTTTCCAAATGGAAATAAAACCCCTCTAAACAAAAAGAGAGAGAGAACAAAAGGTTCATAAACTGCTTAGCACAGAATCTGCAACAAAGTTGTGCCAATCAATGTTCGTGATATTTGTGCCTGGTGATGTTTCCACTCTAATTTGCCTGGTTTTATGGTGGCTGTATTCTGGGTTCCTCACTAATTCAGTCCTTAATTGCACATTTATTGAACACTTACTATGTGCTGGCTACTATATAAGCATTAGAGACACAAAGTTGGAAATAAGACATCTTTGCCTTTGAGGATCTTGTAAGGATGGAGAGAAGTGGATAGTCAACTACAATACAGTGTGGTAATTGTCCAGCTCTGCATCTCAGTTGATGGTGTTGCCATTGGGAAACCAAAAAGTCAAGGGTTGGAGAAGCATGTAGCCTTCACAGAGGAGATTAACAACATGAAACCAAAGCATATTATAAGATGGACCAGGAGAGAGAAAAATGGGACCCTAAGACCTGGCCTTCAGCAATTTTGTATAGTAGAAGGTAGAAATCTAGCTGTTCCTGGCTATCTCTCTTAAGAGAAGCCTCTATTAGGGTCCTGGGGATTTAGCTCTAGGAGGTTTCTAAAATGGTAAGAGATTATTTTTTATCAGGGCTGACTTTATGAGTAAGTGGAGTAGGTTGCTACCTACGTGTGCCTCAGTCGTATACAAAAATGACTCCTCACATCACTGTTCTCTATTATTAGAGTCAGTCCTTAGGGACTCATTTAGCCCCCAGAATCTCCATTGAAAGGCACATAATCCAGGGACAATGACCGTTTGCCCTAGCTGCCCCCTGCTTAGGTTGCTCTTTTCCATATATTCAAATCCTAGCTGTCAGTCAGGGCCCGGTGCACTTCCTCAGTGGTTTCATTCCAGCCTACTCTGCTCTGTTGCCCTATTCTTTGGGCTCTGTATTGCTGGTACATGTATTTGATCTAGTAGCTATGGCCTTGTGTGGCTTCTTGGCTGGATTCTGTGTGTGTGTGTGTATCCCCTCTCTTCCTGATTAGTCTGTCAATTATCTACTGTTGCATGAAAAACCACCCCCAAACTTAGTAGCAACTATTGATTTACTCCTAGACTAGGCTGGGATCAGATGGGTGGTTCTTCCGCTGGTTGGCTTGATGTTTCTTATGCAGCTTCAGTCATCTGGAGGCTCAGCAGGGGTGGGAGGATCCCAGAGGGCTTCATTCACCTGTCTGACACCTCAGCTGAGGAGATTATAACAGGGAGGGACTGATTGTCCCATCTCTCCATGTGAGGTCTCATCTTCCAGGGCCTCTCTACATGAGCCTCTCTCTCCAGCAGGGTAACCTGGACTTTTTTTATTTTATTTTTTTGAGACAGAGTCTCGCTCTCTCACCCAGGCTGCAGTGCAGTGGCACAATCTCAGCTCACTGCAACCTCTGCCTTCCAGGCTCCAGTGATTCTCCTGCTTCAGCCTCCCTAGTAGCTGGGACTACAGGTGCCCGCCACCACGCCCAGCTAATTTTTTGTATTTTTAGTAGAGATGGGGTTTCAGCGTGTTAGCCAGAATGGTCTCGATCTCCTGACCTCGTGATCCGCCCACTTCGGCCTCCCAAAGTGCTGGGATTACAGGCGTGAGCCACCGCGCCCGGCCTAGCCTGGACTTTTTTACAGCATGGTGGCTGAATTCCAAAAGAGAGTATTTCAAGAAGTTGAGCCTCCATATGCAAGAGCTTACCTACTTGTTTCATGTTTGTTAGGATCTCACTAGCCAAAGAAGTCACACAACAAATCCCTAAGTCATGGCCAGGTGTAGTGGCTCACGCCTGTAATCCCAACACTTGGCAGGTTGAGATGGGTGGATCACAAGGTCAGGAGTTTGAGACCATCCTGGCCAACAAGGTGAAACCCCGTCTCTACTAAAAATACAAAAATCAGCCAGGTGTTGTGGCAGGTGCCTGTAATCCCAGCTACTTGGGAGGCTGAGGCAGGAGAATCACTTGAAACAGGAAGGTGGAGGTTGCAGTAAGCCAGGATTACACCACTGCACTCCAGCCTAGGCAACAAGAGTGAAACTCCATCTCAAAAAAAAAAAAAAATCCCCAAGTCAATGTGGGAAAGGTCTCCAAAAGGATATGACTAGCAGAAGATGTGGTTTATTGGGGGCCATCAATGTTGACCACAGTTTATAAACACTTAGGGTAGAGATTGTATCTTCTATTTTGGAAATGTTCACATTTACTAGCATTGTCTAGAGTATACTGGTAGGCACTCAATCAATATTTGTTGACTGAATAAATGAATGGCAAGTAGAGTTAACAGAGAGCAAAGCTCTGTAGGATAAGCCTTGCAGGCAAGAGCTGAAGGTTGCTCCATAAAGAAAGCAGAGGCCTGAGAGGAAAGGTGGTTGAACCCCAAAAACCAGTAGGTGGGTTTTAGTGAATTTAACTAATGCCTTCCTCATTGATTTTGAGACTAGAAGAATGTAAGCAATAAATATCCTAAGAAGCCAGAGTATGCTCAGCTCAGCACTGCATTAGGCCTCAGGGTGCGTATGGAAGAAAACAAGGCCATTGAGGTTATTGAAGAAACCAGAAAAAGGATAGGAAAACTTAAATATTACAAGGCCTTGGCCTGGTGCAGTGGCTCACGCCTATAATCCCAGCACTTTGGGAGGCTGAGGCGGGTGGATCACCTGAGGTCAGGAGTTCGAGAGCAGCCTGGCTGGTGAAATCTCGTCTCTACTAAAAATACAAAAATTAGCCGGGCATGGTGGAGCATGCCTGTAATCCCAGCTAGCAGGGAGGCTGAGGCAGGAGAATCACTTGAACCCGGGAGGTGGAGATTGCAGTGAACCAAGATCGCGTCACTGCACTCCAGCATAAGCTACAGAATGAGACTGTCTCAAAAAAAAAAAAAAAAAAATTATATATATATAAAACAAGGCCTCATACTTAACATAGTACATGGCACATAAAAGACACTCAAAAAAATATTCTGGAAAGAAGGAAAATGATGTGGTCAGGAAATAAAAGATGGGTTACTTCAGGGTTCAGCAAACAATAAACCACAGGCCAAATATGGCCCTCCATCTGTTTTTGTTTTTGTTTTTTTGTTTTTTTGTTTTTTTTAGATGGAGTCTCGCTCTGTCACCCAGGCTGGAGTGCAGTGGCATGATCTCAGCTAACTCTAACCTCTGCCTCCTGGGTTCAAGTGATTCTTGTATCTCAGCCTCCCGAGTAGCTGGGATTACAGGTGCACACCCTTACCATGCCCGGCTAATTTTTATATTTTTAGTAGAGACAGGGTTTCACCATGTTGAACAGACTGGTCTCAAACTCCTGACCTCAAGTGATCCACCCGCCTCAGCCTCCCAAAGTGCTGGGATTAGAGGCATGAGCCACCGCGCCTGGCCCCTCCATCTGGTTTGGTTTTTTTGTTTGTTTGTTTGGTTTGTTTGTTTGAGATGGAGTCGCACTCTGTCACCAGGCTGGAGTGCAATGGTGCGATCTTGGCTCACTGCAACTCCGCCTCCCAGGTTCAAGCGATTCTCCTGCCTCAGTATCTCCAGTAGCTGGGACTACAGGTGCCCACCACCACTCCCAGCTAATTTTTGTATTTTTAGTAGAGATGGGGTTTCACCATGTTGGCCGGGATGGTCTCGATCTCTTGACCTCGTGATCCGCCTTCCTCGGCCTCTCAAAGTGTTGAGATTACAGGCATGAGCCACCGCACCAGGCCCCGTCTGTTTTTTAAAAGAAAGTTTTATTGGAGCACAGCCATGCCCATTTATTTGCATATTGTCTATGGCTGCTTGTCCACTCTAACAGCAGAGTTAAGTGGTTACAACGAAGACCATAAGGCCTACGAAGTCTAAAACATGTACTATCTGGCCCTTTACAGAAAAAGTTGCCAATCTCTAGGTTAGTCTAAAGTGACTCAATCAGTGCTTCCTAGACTCCGTAGAGCTGACACAGTTTTCCTTGATGGAGGAGAAGGGAGGTGAGTACAAGGTTAGATGGAAGATGAAATGCTTTGTGCTCAAAACTGTGAATAGTTCTGGTCCTAGTGAAAAAATGGTTTTTAGGACCCCAGCAAGGAAAAATTTGTGGTGATATGCAATAATGTCAGATCCTGGGCCCCTGTTCAGATCAGTGGTCCAGGTAATTCCTCTCAACTTTCTCCCCATTCATTGCCCTGTTTGCACAACCCCATCCACTTTTTTGACCTGATGTGGAGCAAGGTACCCAGATACTACAGTTGGACAACAGGGAACCACTGACAAGGTAGATGCACTTTATATTTGAACATACATCTGGGTCCATAGGAGGAAATGGGAGCATCTAACTATGAAGAGAAACAGCTCAATACCTTAAACTTTATTCCTTCACCTTACAAGGGTCTCAAAAGGTCATCTTGATCATTCCCCTCTAACTAGACTGAACTGATGTTTTTTTAATTCTTTTTTTTTTTTTTTGAGACGGAGTCTCGCTCTGTCGCCCAGGCTGGAGTGCAGTGGCTGCATCTCAGCTCACTGCAAGCTCCGCCTCCCGGGTTTACGCCATTCTCCTGCCTCAGCCTCCCGAGTAGCTGGGACTACAGGCGCCCGCCACCTCAGCCGGCTAGTTTTTTGTATTTTTTAGTAGAGACGGGGTTTCACCGTGTTAGCCAGGATGGTCTCGATCTCCTGACCTCGTGATCCGCCCGTCTCGGCCTCCCAAAGTGCTGGGATTACAGGCGTGAGCCACCGCGCCCGGCCTTTTTTTTTTTTTTTTTATTTTAACATGGAGTCTCACTCTGTCACCCAGGCTGGAGTATAGTGGTGCAATCTCATCTCACTGCAACCTCCGCCTCCCATGTTCAAGCAATTCTCCTGCCTCAGACTCCTGAGTAGCAGGATTACAGGCTCCTGCCACCACACCCGGTTAATTTTTGTATTTTTAGTAGAGATGGGGTTTCACCACGTTGGCCAGGCTGGTCGCGAACTCTTGATCTCAAGTGATCCGCCTGACTCAGCCTCCCAAAATGCTGGGATTACAGGTGTGAGCCACTGCACCTGGCCTAGACTGGACTGATTTCAAATCATCTCCCAGATCTAACACACACACACCCCTCCTACTGTACCCCACACCCACATGCTTAAAAATAGAATAGCCTCTCTCCAGGGCTGACCTGTCCATAGGCACAGTGGGCACAGCGTGGAGAGTATTTTAGGGGCCAAAAAAATGTTTTAATTTGATTTCAAACCAGGAAAATACAAAGGATGTAATAAGAATGGATAGATAATAATGAATCCAGCCTGGATCATATTCTTTATACCAGTTATATAAAATATAATTTGATATGTTCTTATGGAGGAAGGACCCGTAAAAGGCATAAGTGCCGAGGGCTAGCAGAAGTTACAATGCGGCCCTGACTTCCTTAAGTAACAGGTTTCAGGGTCCACAAACTTCCTGGAGACGGGATTGTTTATTCCCCCAAGGTCTCAGAATCCCTGCTTTGACCGTGTCCTCCCTTGGCCCAGTCCTTTGGAGAACTGAACACAGCTGCCTTTATCCTTTGAGGCAGGATAAAAAACAAAACAGCTCTCTGGGAAGGAAGCGGAGGCCTGCAGGTAGGAAAGAAGAGCGCTGGTGTCATTTCACTGGCCCCAGGGCCTGGCGAGGTGGGACTGCACAGCCCAGTTCTGGGCAGAGCAGAACCCAACTCAGATCCTCCTGAGTAAATATTGCTTCAAGCCCAAGAGTGTTGACTTAAGAAACTGTGGTTCCTTCACCCTTCCCTGGCAGTGCAGATTAATCTCCGGGAGCCGCCTCCAGCTGAGAGCTCTCCGTGGAGTAAGTGCTGCCTAGAGTTTGCTTTTAAGCTTTGGTCACTACTGATTTGCCACTCGGGCTCTAAAATGCTCGTCTCTCAGGAGCCAAGGAGTTTGTTTGTTCATTAACCAACTGCTTCAATTTGCCTCTAAAACTCAACTTCCCACCACACTCCCGCCCCACCCCAGTTCCCTTTGTTTCTGCCTCACAGTGTTTCTTCTTTTTTTTTTTTTTTTTTGAGACGGGTTCTCACTCTGATGCCAGGCTGGAGTGCAATGGCGTGATCTCGGCTCACTGCAACCTCCGCCTCCTGGGTTCAAGTGATTCTCCTGCCTCAGCCTCCCAAGTAGCTGGGACTACAGGCGTTCGCCATCGCGCCTGGCTAATTTTTCGTATTTTTAGTAGAGACGGGGTTTCACCATGTTAGCCAGGATGGTCTGGATCTCCTGACCTCGTGATCCACCCGCCTCGGCTTCCCAAACTGCTGGGATTACAGGCGTGAGCCACTACACCCGGCCTATAGTGTTTCTTCTTAGAAGGGTAGGGAGAAATTTGTTTTCCTTAAAGTCAGAGCAGATGGTGTTCATTAAAATGCAACTTAAAATTTACGTCATCTTTGTTATGGGTTAAAATGTGTCCCCCCAACAAAAGATATGTCAAAGTCCTAACCTCTAGTACCTCAGAATGTGAGCTTATCTGGGAATAGGGTCATTGCAGATGAATTCAAGTTAAGATGAGGTCATACTGGAGTAGGGTGGGCCCCATAATCCAGTACGACCAGTGCCCTTATAAAAAGAACAGGCAGGGCCGGGTGCAGTGGCTCACACCTGTAATCCCAGCACTTTGGGAGGCTGAAGTGGGTGGATCACCTGATGTCAGGAGTTCAAGACCAGCCTGACCAATATGATGAAACCCTGTCTCTACTAAAAATACAAAAAAATTAGCCGGGTGTGGTGGCATGCGCCTGTAATCCCAGTAACTCAGGAGGCTGAGACAGGAGAATTGCTTGAGCCCAGTAGGCGGAGCTTGTAGTGAGCCAAGATTGCACCACTGCACTCCAGCCTGGGCGACAGAGAGAGACTGTCTCAAAAAAAAAAAGAGAGAGAGAGAACAGGCAAACACACAGGGAGAAGGCAGCCCCTGAAGACATAGGTAGAGATTAGAGCCAAAGCATGCCTGAGGCCACCAGAAGCCAGGACGAGGCAAGGAAGTATCCTCTGCTACAGTCTTATAAAGGAGCGTGGCCCTGCCAATATCTTCTAGCCTCCAGAACTCTGAAAGAATACGTCTCTGGTGCTTTAAGTCATCTGGTTTGTGGAACTTTGTTTGGAGATCCCTAGGAAACTAATAGAGCCTTCAAAGCAAATAATCTGCACCCAGCTGGAGCCTCAAAAATGGATGGACTGACATAATCACACCAAGCTCCTGTACAATGTAAAAACTTTACTTCTCAAAGTCCTTTTGTTAGTGACGGCTAATCCGTACAGGTCTGCAGCAACCTCAATTCTTGCCTTCTTAGAAGAAAGAGTTCCACCAAGGGGTGTAAGGCAGAGGGAGAAACTGAGGCAAGTTTTAGAGTAGGAGTGAAAGTTTATTTTAAGTTTCAGAGCAGGGGCCTGGCACGGTGGCTCACGCCTATAATCCCAGCACTTTGGGAGGCCAAGGCGGGTGGATCATGAGGTCAGGAGATCGAGACCATCCTGGCTAACACAGTGAAACTGTCTCTACTAAAAATACAAAAAAAAATTAGCCGGGCATGGTGGCGTTGCGCCTGGTAGTCCCAGCTACTCGGGAGGCTGAGGCAGGAGAATGGCGTAAACCCAGGAGGCGGAGCTTGCAGTGAGCCGAGATCGCGCCACTGCACTCCAGCCTGGGTGACAGAGTGAGACTCCGTCTCAAAGCAAAAAAAAAAAAAAAACAGTTTCACAGCAGGAACGAAAGGAAGTACACTTGGAAAACGGCCAAGCGGGTGACTTGAGACATCCAAGTGCATGTTTTGACCTTTGACTTGGGATTTTACACCTTGGCGCGCTTCTGGGGGCCTTCTCCCCTCATTCTTCCTTTGGGGTGGCTGTCTGAATGTGTAGTGGCCTGCTAGCACTTGGGAGGGCCACATGTGTAGTGTGTTTCCTGGAGCTGTACACATGCTCACTCGAGCATTCTTCCCTTACCAGTCAAGTGTTCCCAGAGAAAGGTCATATGCCAGTTGAACTTTGTCATTTTGGCTGGGTGTAGTGGCTCACGCCTATAATCCCAGCATTTTGAGAGGCTGAGGCAGGCGAATCACTTGAGGTCAGGAGTTCAAGACCAGCCTGGCCAAATTGGTGAAATCCTGTCTCTACTAAAAATAAAAAAAATTAGGCCGAGTGCAGTGGCTTACTCCTGTAATCCCAGCACTTTGGGAGGCCAAGACGGACGGATCATGAGGTCAGGAGATCGAGACCTGGCCAACATGGTGAAACCCCGTCTCTACTAAAAATACAAAAATTAACCAGGCGTGGTGGTATGTGCCTGTAATCCTAGGTACTCAGGAGGCTGAGGCAGGAGAATCGCTTGAACCTGGGAGGCGGAGGTTGCCATGAGCCCAGATCACATCACTGCACTCCAGCCCGGGTGACAGAGTGAGACTCCCTCTCAAAAACAAAACAAAATGAAAAAAAAACAACTCCATCAATTTACCTCTTAGTGCTCATGCTTGAGCCCACTCACCCACCTCCTGAGATCTTATCGGGAAGCTGCTGATCACCAATTTCAGGTATTTCTATCTATTGGTAGACTGCCCTTCCCTGGTGCCAGCTGCGGCCAATTATCATCTGAGAGCGAGAGTTTAACACCTGCCTGACCATCACCTGATGATCACTGACTTTCCTGGTGGGGGTGGGGGACAGTGTTCTCCTGCCTGCTCATGTCTGCTTGGCTACCTACTGTAACACTTTCATCTCCATTATCTCATTTTAGCCTCTTGATTACTTGGTGACACAGGGCAGATTTCATTATCCCTCGTTTTACAGAAGCAAAATATGAAGCTCAGGATATAAAATCACTTACCCCAATCATACCTTTAGTATCTCTGTGGCTTAGAACAACACAATTAGTAACAGAAATTCAAATCTAGCTTTGTTCCTGACTAGATGTCTATGGTCTTTAGTGAGTTACCTAACTCTACAGTATCCAAACTTTGTGATTACAAGTGTAGTTATTATTATTTACTTATTTATTTATTTATTTATTTATTTTGAGACAGAGTCTCACTCTGTCACCCAGGCTGGAGTACAGTGGTACCATCTGGGCTCACTGCAACCTCCACCGTCCAGGCTCCAGTGATTCTGCTGCCTTAGCCTCCTGAGTAGCTGGGACTAGAGGTGCAGGCCACCACGCCTGGCTAATTTTTGTATTTTTAGTAGAGAGGGAGTTTAGTCATTACTTTCTTTAAAAAGAGCTTTAGGCTAGGCACAGTGGCTCATGCCTGTAATCCCAGCAGTTTGGGAGGCCGAAGTGGGTGAATCACCTGAGATCAGAAGTTTGCCACCAGCTTGCCTAACATGGTGAAATCCTGTCTCTACCAAAAATACAAAAATTATCTGGGCATGGTGGCGGGTGCCAGTAATCTCAGCTACTCGGAAGGCTGAGGCAGAAGAATCGCTTGGACCTGGGAGGCAGAGGTTGCAGTGAGCTGAGATCACGCCACTGCACTCCAGCCTGGGAGTTAAGAGCGAGATACCGTCTCAAAAAAAAAAAAAAAAAAAAAAAAAAAAAAAAGAGTTTTAAAAATCAGCTACCAAGGCCGGGCACGGTGGCTCAAGCCTGTAATCCCAGCACTTTGGGAGGCCGAGACGGGCGGATCACGAGGTCAGGAGATCGAGACCATCCTGGCTAACATGGTGAAACCCCGTCTCTACTAAAAAAATACAAAAAACTAGCCGGGCGAGGTGGCGGGCGCCTGTAGTCCCAGCTACTCGGGAGGCTGAGGCAGGAGAATGGCGTAAACCCGGGGGGCGGAGCTTGCAGTGAGCTGAGATCTGGCCACTGCGCTCCAGCCTGGGCGACAGAGCGAGACTCCGTCTCAAAAAAAAAAAAAAAAAAAAAATCAGCTACCATCTATGGTCAACATCATTGCACAAAAGAAATGCCATTTTAATATTAAGAACAAGGAAGACCATGATATCAAAATTAAGAGCTCACCTTTTAAATTAAATAAATTTCATTTGTTTTATTCAGTGTATTCTAAAAATAAAAGGAGACTACTTTGTCCTTATTGTCATTTTTTGGAAGACTGACAAATATTCCTGTTGATTTTCTTCTATTTCTTAACATTTTATGATGATCTGACTCAAGTTCCGATTCTCTTTCCACTGAACACAGCTGGAAATGAGAACCCATGGGTTTGGGTGGTAAAGGCCAGAATGCTCTAATTAGAGAAGCAGGCTGGATGAATGTCCAGCCAGGTTCTGTTCTGAGACCACACCATCCCCTTGTGCCCTGATAAATCAAGCAACAGTTGTTTTGGTAGCACCAGATAAGCAGCGGGAAGAGCTGACTTCCTCTTAGAAAATGACTCCTTTGTATTTCTGGCAAAACAGCTTGGGGTTTGATGTGCAAACTGCAGCCTGTTCTTTCCCAGTACCTTCTGCTATCAGGCCAGTTATGACTGGCTTGGCTTTCACCCTGAGTGAAGAGCTACTGGGTCCATTGGGCTGTTTGGTCCCTGCCTACTGCTGTTCTAGGTCACAGTTTGGAAAAACAGCTTGGAGAGTCCAATGCTTCTACAACAGGCTCCCTGCCACTGGGCTCAACCGGGAGCTTGTATGTGAGCCACAGCTAGTCAATGACTTTACTATTATGAATGATAACAATAAACATCTTTTGCACATTTTTTAGTTTTTAAAATCCACTATCTTTTTAGAATAACATCAATGCTCAGGGAAATCTTCATGAAAGAATAAGAGATAGAACTGGTCTACCCTGAAAAATGAATGGTATTTGGAAGGGAGGATGGGAATGGGGTGTGGAGGGCAGAAGGTGCAGGGACACACAGGAGCTGAGGAAAGGCATGAAGGGAGGAATACTGAATTCTCATGAGGAGAAGAGGGGGCGAGGTGCAATGGCTCGTGCCTGTAATCTCAACACTTTGGGAGGCCAAGGTGGGAGGATCACTGGAGACTGGAGTTTGAGACCAGTCTGGCCAACATAGCAACACCTTGTCTCTAAAAATTAAAAATTACCTGGGTGTGGTAGCACACTCCTATAGTCTTAGCTACTCGGGAGGCTGAGATGAGAGGACTGCTTGAGTCCAGGAGTTCTAGGCTGCGGTTAGCCATGATCGCACCACTGCATTCCAGCCTAGGCAATGGACAGACCCTGTTCCTAAAAAAAGGGGGTTAAAAAAAAGGAGAAGAGAGAACGAACTGGTATAGGCCAGATGTGTGGAGATGTCTCAAGCTTTTGAGGAGGACAGACTTGGTCAAACCCTAGCTCAGCCACTTACTGCTGCTATTACCTCCACCCTCCACCGCCTGCCCCTCACTGTGAGGGAAAGCTCTTTGAGGCCAGAAAAGCTAAGTGATCATGAGGAGTAGGGAAAAGTCAGAAACATAATGAGTCTGACAGGGATTCTTCCTATTAAAAAGTTATTCAGGCCGGGCGCGGTGGCTCAAGCCTGTAATCCCAGCACTTTGGGAGGCCGAGACGGGCGGATCACAAGGTCAGGAGATCGAGACCATCCTGGCTAACACGGCGAAACCCCGTCTCTACTAAAAACACAAAAAATTAGCCGGGCGAGGTGGCGGCGCCTGTGGTCCCAGCTACTCGGGAGGCTGAGGCAGGAGAATAGCGGGAACCCGGGAGGCGGAGCTTGCAGTGAGCTGAGATCTGGCCACTGCACTCCAGCCTGGGCGACAGAGCGAGACTCCGTCTCAAAAAAAAAAAAAAAAAAGTTATTCAGGGAAATAGAAATAGTCAAACAACCTCCACCCTCTCTGTCCTTTGATCTGGGTGTTTCTATCCTCTCCTTTTCCTTGAGAGAGGTTTCAAGGTTAAAAAAGAAAAAAATCCATGGACATCAATAGGTCTTCAGACAAATTTGATCCCTCTAAGGCAGTTTGACCAAACCAACAAGCCAAGAAACAGTCCCCGTCCCTTGCTATCAGGCAGGGACATAATAAGGACTAAGGAAGTGACCTCCTTTCAGGAAGTAGGTGGACACATGACCTAAAATTCAACCGCTCTCTTCTTGGAAGGAACTTATCATCTAAAGGAGAAAAGCTTTAAAACGTGCTCCCTTTTCAGTGCAGAAGGTAAAAAGGAGTGGGAGGAAGAATTTACTGTCCTGTAGTAGTTTTTAGAATATAGAGGAAAAATATTTTCTAAAAATGAACAACCTGAGTGAAGAGTTGTAGCTTTAAAGATACCTTTCCCTGGAAATTTTAGCCTCTACTTTTTTAATTGTCCCAGTTGGAAACCGGGGGAGATTTTTATCATCTGTGAGGTTGAGCTATTTATTTATTTACTACATGTTTCCCATCACCTCCTGTTGCAACTGCTGCAATTCATACTGGGTGGTGTGTGAGGAGATGAAGCTGGGATTAAGAGGGGAAAGATTGGCAAGGAAGCCAACCTATGAAACAGAGAAAGATTGGGGCACACTGCTAAATGAAAGTGTATTTGACTTTCTATGACTTTATTTAAATTTGCATTTTTTAATTATGAAAATAATATATGTGGCCAGAAAGAGTGGCTCAAACATGTAATCCAAGCAATTTGGGAAGCCAAGGTGGGTGGATCACTTGAGGTCAGGAATTCGAGACCAGCCTGGCCAACATAGTGAAAGCTCATCTCTACTAAAAATACAAAAATTAGCTGGGTGAGTTGGTGCACACCTGTAATTCCAGCTACTTAGGAGGCTGAGGCATGAGAATCGCTTGAACCCAGGAGGTGGAGGTTGCAATGATGTGAGATTGTGGCACTGCATTCCAGCCTGGGCTACAGAGCAAGACTCAGTCCCCCCCCAAAAAAAAACCTGAAAATAATATATGCACCTATTCAAATTTCTATTTTGTGATGGTTAATTTTATGGGTCAACTTGAATGGGGCATGAGGTCCCCAGATATTTGGTTGAATATTATTTTGAGTTTGTTTGTGAGGGTATTTCTGGATGAGATTAACATTTGAGTCAGTACACTGAGTCAAGTAGGCTACTCTCCATCATCCAGGTGGGCCTTGTTTAATTAATGAAAGGCCTGAATAGCACAAAAATGCCGACCCTCTTGCAAGTCAGAGGGAATGTCTCTTGTTTGGCTGCTTGAACTGGGGCATCAATCTTTTCCTGCTTTTGGACTTGAATTGAAATATTGGCTTTTCTTGAGTCTTCAGCCTGCCAGCTTTTGGACTGGAATTATATAATCAGCTTTCCTAGGGAATGTTATGGACTGAATTGCGTCCCCCCAAAATTCATATGTTGAAGCTCTAATCCCCAATGTGACTGCACTTGGAGATAGGGCTCTTAGGAGGAGATTAAGATTAAATTAAGTCAGAGGGTAGGGTTCCAATCAGACAGGATTGGTGGCCTTATAAAAAGAAGGGAGAGAGAGAAATCTCTCTCTCTCTCTCTCTTGCTGCCATGTGAAGACACAGCAAGAAGGTGGCTGTCTGTAACCCAGGAAGAGAGCCCTCACCAGAAAACCATACTGGCACCCTAACCTCAGACTTCCAAACTCTAGAATTCTGAGAAAATTGTTCTGTAGTTTAAGCCACCCAGTCTGTGGTATCTTGTTATGGCAGCCCAAGCTAACACATATTTTATTACCCAGTGTAATAAAAGTAACTTAAATACCCAGTGTAAAATAAATATAAATGCCTAGTGTAGAATTTGTTTTCCTCCTCAGATACGACCATGGTAAGCGACATTTTTATAAAAAAGTATGTATGCAAATATAAGAATGTATCTTTTCTGCAAAAAAAAAAAAAAAAAAATCACAACACAACACAAACAGAATCATGCTATACATACTGTTATACATCTGCTTTCTTCACCTAAAAATCTTCTTTGGCAATCACTCTTTATCAGTAGTATGATCATATGTCCCAGTTTGCCTGGGCCAGTCCTGGTTTACAGTTTTTGTCCCAGTATAGTTACCAGTAGAATCCCTTCCCACTCTCAAAAGAATCCTGGTTTGGATAAATCTCATAGTCACTCTATTTATCAGGCAAAATGAATCCGCCTTTTTGCTTTTAGTAAGTTTCATGAAATGGCACATCACAGATACCTCAATTGTAACTAAATCATCTATTTATGAATAGTTATTCCTAGTTCGTTTTTTTTGTTTTTTGGGGTTTTGGTTTTTTGTTTGTTTGTTTGTTTTTTTGATGGAGGCTTGTTCTCTCCCACGCTAAAGTACAGTGGCATGACCTCTGCAAACTCTGCCTCCCGGTTTCAAGTGATTCTCGCCTCAGCCTCCGGAGTAACTGGGATTACAGGGGCTCGCCACTAGGCCCGGCAAATTTTTGTATTTTTAGTAGAGACGGGGTTTTGCCAGGTTGCCCAGGGTGGTCTCAAACTCTTGGGCTCAAGAGATCCATCCGCCTCAGCCTCCCAAAGTGCTGGGATTGGAGAGGCATGAGCCACCATGTCCAGCCTTTAGTTTTTAACTATTACAAAGAATTCAGCAGGGAGCCTCCTTCCTCATTCCCTTGAACCCCTGTGAGAGCACATGTGGAAGGCAAATCTTAGCAGTGAAAATTGCTGGGTCAAAGAGTTTGTGCCTTTTACATTTTTTTGTAAAATAATATTATTTATTTATTTATAAATAAATAATAAATAGCTGGGGCCACAGGCGTGCACCACCACGCCCTGCTCATTTTTTAAATTTTAGTAGAGACGGGGTTCCCCATGTTGGCCAGGCTGGTCTCGAACTCCTGATCTCAAATGATCCATCCACCTTGGCCTCCCAAAATGCTGGGATTACAGGCATGAGCCACCATGCCAGGCCAAAATAATACTTTTATTAACTTTTTAATTGAAGTGTAATACGGCAGATTTTCAAACAATGTTGTTGTTTCATTATAACACTGATGAGAAAAAAATGGATTCTCTGCTAGGGCTGCTGTCTGTGAGGAATTTGCATGTTCTTCCCATGTCTGCGTGGCTTTCTCCGGGTACTCCGGTTTCCTCCCACATGCCAAAGCTGTCCCTATGAGGCTCGTTCATGTGCCTTAGTGGTCCCCGTCTGGGTGAGAGTGGGTGTGTGTGTGAGTGTGTCCTGTGATAGGATGGTGTCCTGGCCAGGGTGGGTTCCTGCCTTGTACCCAAACTGCCGGGATGGGCTCTGGCAACCGGAGATCCTGAACTGGAATAAGCAGGTAAATAGTGATCTTACTTGATTTTATTAATCTTCCTTAAATGTACGTATAGCTCACATTTATTTAGACATTTCATATTAGAAGTGTTTTTGTCTAAGGAACCTAACTCTTGTTTATACCCATTAGCCTATGGTAAAATTCGTTTCATTATACTCCTTTTCACTTAAAGTCTCAATTTCCAAGAACCTACCGGGGAAGTTGTAAAGACCTACTGCATTCCATTGTATGAATATGCCAATTTATTAATCTACCGTTGACATTTTGAACTCCAGCCAAATTCCTCTTCATGTGGGAGGAACTTCAGGCAGAGGAGTCAACCCAGGTGAACCAACCCAGATAGCTCTGCACGCCTGCCTCACTCACAGCCCGGGTCCTCCTACAGCTCTTTGGACGGATCAGGTCATTGCCCTCCTCACACAGTTCCAGTAGATTTCCTGCCTGGCTCCTTTCCTTCTCCTGAGGGTACCAAGCCCTCTTCCTCCAGAACGCATTGGCTGACTCTTCCACCACCGTGCCCAGTAAGACTGGGGGAGGGACCTTCTGGGGATCCCTACAGCATTCCCTACTTCTCATGTCCCTGCACACATCACTTGGAATTGTAATCCTTTCTTTAATTCCCATCTTTCCAGTTGGACTGTATTTATTTCCTACTGCTGCTATAAGAAGTTACCACAAACTCAGTGGATTAGAACAGTATACATTTACTGTTCTATAGTTCTAAAGTTCAGAAGTCTGAAATGATTCTCACTGGGCTAAAATCGTGGCGTCAGTAGGGCTGTGTTTTCTGGAGGCTCTAGAAGAGAAAATGTTTCTTGCCTTTTCGGGCCTCTAGAGACTGCCCTTGTTCCTAGGTTCCCTGGCCATCTTCAAAGCCATCAGTGGCTGATCAAGTCTTTCTCATATCACATCATTTAACACTGAACTTCCATGTTTAAGGGCCCTGTGATACCACTGGGCCCACCTGGATAATCCAGGATAATCTCCTGTTTTTTGTGTGTGTGTGTGTTTTTTTTTTTGAGGCAGGGTCTCACTCTATCGCCCAGGCTGGAGTGCTTGTGGCACAATTACGGCTCACTGAAGCCTTGACCTCCTGAGCTCAAGCAATCCTCCCATCTCAGCCTCTCGAGTAAGTAGGACTATAGGCACGTGCCTCTATGCCAGGTTAATTTTTTTAAAAAAAATTGTGGAAACAAGGTCTCACTATGTTGCCTAGCTGGTCATTGAACTCCTGACCTCAAGGGATCCTCCCACCTCAGCCTCCTAAAGTGCTGTGATTACAGGTGTGAGTCACCACACCCAGCCAATCTCCCTATTTCAAAGTCAGTTAATTAGCAAACTCAGTTCCGTTTACAATCTAAATTCCCCCTTGCTATGTAGCATAGTAAATTCATAGCATCTGAGGATAAGAATGTGTACGTCTCCAGGAGCTGTTATTCTGCTTACCACAGACTCCAAGCTCTGTGAGGACAGAAATTATATCTCCCTTTTTTTTTTTTTGGAGATGGAGTCTCGCTCTGTTGCCCAGGCTGGAGTGCAGTGGAGTGATCTCAGCTCACTACAACCTCCACCTCCCAGGTCCAAGCAATTCTCCTGTCTCAGCCTGCCAAGTAGCTGGGATTACAGGTGAGTGCCACCACGCCTGGCTAACTTTTGTATTTTTAGTAGAGGCGGGGTTTTACCATGTTGGCCAGACTGGTCTCGAACCCCTGACCTCAAGTGATCTGCCTGCCTTGGCCTCCCAAAGTGCTGGCATTATAGGTGTGAGCCACCGCGCCCGGCCTATATCTCACTTCCGTTATACCTGCTTCATGTCTGTGCGTTCTTTCAGGTCAGGTAAAGGATCCCACCCTAGTTCTCTGCCAGATGGCACACTGCTATCTACTCATCAGAGCAGGCAAAGAAACCTCATTGTGACTGTGAAAAGGGTGTTTTCCCGCAACCAGTCATCTCGCCAGCTGTAGACTCTTTTTCTAACATCATTTTTAGCCTGAGGATGTTGAAGACAGGGACAGTTACAGGTGTCTTTCAGGGCAAGAACCATGTCATTCATTTGCGTGTTGCTTATCACAGGGCCTGGTACACTTTCAGAACTCAATGCATGTATGTTGAGTGGGTCAGGGTGGAACCAGAGTCCAACTAGGGCAGCCAAGCTGATAACAAGGTGATCAGTAGGTCATTGGGTCAGAGATCTAGAGCCCAGTTGGGGCGGCTCCTGTGTGACCACAAACTTCTGAAGCACACAATGCTGCCAATCAGACTACCAGGGAGCCAGGTGACCTTGGATTTGGTGAATCAGGCCAGGCAGGAAGTCAGCAGCAGGCAGACAAGACAGTGCCCACATCGGCACCAAGAGAGGGGTTAGGGCCAAGTGGGTTCAAGAACCTGGTGTGAGTGGAAGTTGAAATGGAAGGGGCACATCAGAAACCTGCAGGAGAGGAGGAGCAACTTAACCAGATGCAGCTTCCTGCACCATGACCCAGTACTGATATTGTCCTCTGCAGTGAGAATCAACTCAGCCTAACCACAGGCTCATGGGCCGCAGCATGCGAGCATGAGCAACAACTGTGAGGGTCTCTGCTAGGCAGACTCTGAAACCAGAGGTGAGCTGGAAACAGTCACTTCGACAGGCAACAGTCACAGTAGATACGAAACTGAATAGGACAGTCGCCACCCTTGGAAAGCTCGTGGTCTAGGGCAACTGTCAGGCACCAAAAAACGAACTCATATATGGTGGTAAATGAGAACAAAAGGCTACCAGACTGAAAGCTTTAAAAAAAAAAAAAATCTCCCTTATCCTTTCCAATAATGTTTTGTGGTAGATATTATTTCTTCCACTTCATAGACGAGAAATGTGAGGCTCAGAGAGGATAAAGAGCTTGCCCAAGGTCACACAGCTGTTAAGTGGTAGATCCAGTTTACAAACTCAGGTTTCTTTTACTCAAAAGTCCACACATCTCAGCTCGGAAGCCAAAGCTGTTTTTCTCTATCGCTGCGCATGTAGTAGGCATTCAGCAAATGACTCCTTTGCAGTGGATTTAGTTCTCATGCTCCTGTACTCTCCATGCATTTCTATTATAACTCTATTCTAGTCCCAAGCACTTGGTAGAATAAATGTATTTCACTCATTCCAAACAGGCCTTAAAATAGGATAATTTTGTGTTTCTGAGAGACAGGGACTATACCCTACCAACCTTTTTTTTTTCCGAGATGGAGTTTCACTCTTGTTGCCCAGGCTGGAGTAAAATGGTGTGATCTTGGTTCACTGCAACCTCCACTTCCCAGGTTCAAGCTATTCTCCTGCCTCAGCCCCCCGAGTAGCTGGGATTACAGGCACCTGCCACCACGCCCTGCTAATTTTTTTTTTTTTTTTTTTTTGTATTTTTAGTAGAGATGGGGTTTCGCCATGTTGACCAGGCTGGTCTCGAACTCCCGACCTCAGGTGATCCACCCGCCTCAACCTCCCAAAGTGCTGGGATTACAGGTGTGAGCCACTGCGCCCAGCCCCATAACCAACTTTTTACCCTAACATAGAGTAAGTGTTAATACCTGTGAGTCTGAGTGTGTGAAGGTTAACCTGGCAGCATTGTGCTTGATGGACTGGGAAAGGGAACAAAGAAAATCTCGGCTGGAATGGTCAGGGCTATTTTATTCTTCCCAGTATTAGTATAGTGCCTGGCACATTAGAAGTGCTCACACACATTGGCTGAATAAATGAAGAATCCTGCATTCATTCACCCTAGTTCTAGCTGTAACAATAGAATCCTATTCACTCTGGGTAGTTCTAGAGCCAGTTAGAGATATTGTATTGCATTCTGGAGACCCTCCAAGTCCAAGGAATTTCACTGTGTCTACAGAATACCCCTGTCTCCAACGAAACTACATTTCAGTTCCAAGTAGTTGTACCACAGTCATAAACACAACCACAAAGGAGGAATGGAAACAAACCACCAAAACACTGTGACTGGGAGGCCCAACTCCTCTCAACTGCTGAAGAGCAGTTTCTAAACAAACACAAAGGGGATTGCACCTGCTCTGGGTCCTGCCAAAAGAATAGAAAGCAAACCCAAGAAAGTCAGACTGGCACCAAGTGAGAACCCAACAGGGCCAAATAGGAAGCTCACTGGGGGAGGAGAGATGCCAGGATTAGTGGTGGTAGGAGGTTGACCTAATTCCACTGTGTTCAGGGGATATTACTGCCTGGTCCAATGAGTCATACAGCTCAGGCATGTCATATCATTTTAACCACAGATAATAAAAATAACAACCCGCTTTTATTGAGTGATTACTAAGTACTGGCCCTATGCTAAGCACTCTTTACACATTAGCTCACTTAAGCCTCACAGCAGCCCTGTGGAATTGCTAAGACTGGGCAGGGAGGTAATCAAGCAGCGGGAGTCATCCAGGTAGGCAAAAGAAACGCGAAGACAAGCGCACCACCAAGGCTGAGGACAGGAAATTTGGATGTTGACAGACAAGTGTCTGCCCCACCTCTAATTCGTTAAGCTGATGATTCGCAAACACACATCTGGGAAAGTTTTCAAAAGACAGCTTTCTGAGTCCCCCTCAGATTCACTGAATCAGAATTTCTAAGGACAAGGCCCAGAAATCCATATTTTTATCTATATTTTTAAAATCTATATTTAAAAATCTCGATTTAAAAAAAAACCACCCTGAATTCACACTTGTGAATATCCCACATACACGTGGGCCCTTAGAGAAAGTGCAGATGCTAAAATAACCCAGGACCCTACATTGGCTTGTTCCCAAACTGCTTTCATTTAGTCCCAGCTCTACTGGGTCTCAAATCCATGGCTCTAAAACCCTAGACATTCTTTGGGCCTGTGGACAACGTGTTTCTCAGGCTTTGCATCTGAGTTAGTCCCTGAATCCTTAGGATTAACTTGACTCCTGGGCATTTCGTGCCACTATAGGTGGTTACATCCTCCTACCCCAGACATTTGCATCCAAACCAGCAGTGCCAGAGCCCTGTTAGTGAGGATGGGTAGGGGACACTTGGACCCAGGGTACCAGCAATGAGACCATCATACAGAAGGATGAGTGTCCTGCAAGACCTGGCCCAACTAAAAGCCTCATAGCTACTGCCCATTAGGGGAGGAATGACTCTCTTAGCAGTCCCTGAGCACACATTAAAAAAGGATGCAAGTGAGGTGGTGAATGAGGGGTCTGAGCTTGAAGGTAGACCTAGGACCATCTCAACAGGCTCCCAGGTTCTGAATCCTGTTCAGGAATCTTCCTTCTCCTGCGTCAAGAACCATCTCCAGCAACCCCCATCTTTGGTCTTTACCACAGGAAAACACCTCTGCTCAATCCTGGCAACCATCCACCAACCACAGACAAAAATAGACCAGCTGGCCTCTGCAAGCACGTTGCTTTCACTGATGAGAAACAAACACCCATTTGGTTTACTTTCTCTTCAAAAGTCCAGGAAGCCTCTTGACAGAAGATATTGGGAAGGTTTAGTGAAGGCCAAGGGCTTAAGTTTTGAAACCTAAACCATTTGACAGGCCCCGTGAAGGTGAAACTTATGGTCACATTGACGCTCTTGCACTTTGAGTCTCATTCGCTAAATGTAGTAAGGCATTCATCGGGGTCTCTAGGACGCAGAAAAAAATGTAACAACAGTGAGGCATGTTTGTGCTTCACGCAAGAAAGAATTCTTTTTTTTTTTTTGAGACAGAGTTGCCCTCTTTTACCCAGGCTGGGATGCAGTGGCACAATTTTAGCTCACTGCAACCTCCTCCTTCTGGGTTCAAGCAATTCTCCTGCCTCAGCCTCCCAAGTAGCTGGGATTACAGAAATGCTCCACGACACCTGGCTAATTTTTGTATTTTTTAATAGTGATAGGGTTTCACCATGTTGGCCAGGCTGGTCTTGAACTCCTAGCCTCGGGTGATTCACCTGCCTCAGCCTCCCAAAGTGCTGGGATTACAGGCGTGAGCCACCATGCCCGACGTGACAGAACTTTCTAATGGAGTTGACCATCAGGGGAAGAGTCGGCCTGGGAGATGTGAGATCATTTCCATTGGATGTGACTCTAATTATCTATCAGCCATGCCATGGGTGTGAGGCTGGGACCAAGAGAACCTTTAAGATATCTTCCAAGCTCTAACTCTACAACTCTGTAATAATTATCACCATAAACTGGGCACCTTTTCCACAAGGGGCTTGTGGTATAGTGTGGAATAATCAACTCGGAAAAGGCCTATTCAAGAATCAGAACTTGTTGTGTTCTGAGGGATATTCCTACAAATCTCTGAGGACATAATAACTTACCAATATACAGTCTAAGAATATTTCTGAATGTTTCAGTCACTGAGAATCCAGGAAGCCTCTCTTCTGGACAGTGTCTGCTAATCAGCTCCCTTGTTGAAATAGTCTGTATCTACCACCAAACACCCCGAGAGTGCTGTCCTTTCCTGATGGTACATTGTAGTTTATTTCCGATATAGTTTCTCTCTCAAATCTCTCTCTAACTCACACCTCTCCTCTGCTTAGATTGTTCCAATGAATTGGACATTTTATTTGTGTTTCAAACTACCTACACTTGAATATCCATTACACATTTTAAATGGAAAATACCCCAGACTCATCTTCTGCCACCAAACTTGCTCCTCCCACAGTCTTGCCCGTTTCAATGAATGGCAACTCTATCCTTTCAATATGCTAGGACAAAAACCCTGGAGCCATTTGCGACTTATTTTAGACCTTATAGCCAGTCTTTCAGAAACACCTGTTGTTCCTACTTTCAAAATATATTCAGATTATGACCACTTCTCACCACCTGCACTGCTGCCACCTGATCTAGGCCATGGTTATCTCTCACCAAGATTACCACAGTAACCTTTCAGCTTGTCTCTCTGCTTCCATCTTCCAGTCTTTCTCAGCACAGGATCCAGAGTAGGGTGATGGAAATGTTCTATCTGATGATTGTGGTGGTGGTTACATGAGTCCATACATTTGTCAAAATTCATCAGATGGTACTCTTAAAATTGGCAAATTTTATTATGTACAAATTATATTGCAAGACATGGTAGCTCATGCCTATAATCCCAGCACTTTGGAAATCCAAGGTGGAAAGATCGCTTGAGCCCAGGAGTTTGAGGCCAGCCTGGGCAATATAGTGAGACCCTGTCTCTACAAAAAATAAAAAAATAAAAAATTAGCCAGATGTGGTGGTGTGTGCCTGTAGTCCCAGCTGCTTAGGGGGCTGAGGTGGGAGAATTGCTTGAGCCTGGGAGGTCAAGGCTACAGTGAGATATGATTGTGCCACTGCACTCCAGCCTGGGCAACAGAGCAAGACCCTGTCTCAAAAAAATTGTATTGCAATAAAGATTAAAAATGCAAATTAGATTATGCCATTTACTGGATCAAAACCATCAAAAATGGATTCCCATTTCATTCAGAGTATAATCCGGGGTTCTTACAATGGCCTTCAAGGTCCTGTTTAATCCATTACCCCATTAGCTGGCTGACCTCACCTCCTTTTCGCTCACTTAGCTCTACCACACTGGCCTGCTCATTGTTCTTCTGTCATACCAGGAATGCACCCACCTCAGGATCTTGTATGTGTTTACCTGTCTAGAACACTCTTATTCTAGTTATTATCTGCATCCTTGATCCTTCTTCTTACAGTATTTTTTAAATTGTCACCTTCATAGCGAGGCTTTCCTAGACCATCCTATTTATCCACTCTGCCTTTTAATTATAGTGTTAAGACCATTTATATTTAATGTAATTATTGATGCAGTTGATGTCCACTATCTTGCTATTTATTTTCAATTTAGCCTATCTGTTCTCTGTTCCTTTTGCCTCTTTTCCTGCTTTCTTTTGTATAAAGCAAGAAGAAAATTATCAGGGTTTCATTTTATCTCCTCTATTGACTCTTGAGCTAGTTCAGGTGGTTTTTGTTTGTTTGCTTTAGTGGTTGCTCTGGAAGTTATAATATGCATCCATCACTTATCACAGGTATATCTCAAAGTAAGATTATACCACTTCATGTGTAAGATAAGAAACATAAAACAACATACTTATATTTATTCCCTTTCTGGTATTTTTTCTATTGCTCTAATGCCTTTTATTATTTCTACATATGTTATAAACTCCACAAATTATTGTTAACTTTTGGTTAAAATTGTATAGACTCACAGATTCCTATTTTATTCAGTGATACGATCTATTACTGTTATTATTTTTTCAGTCTTCAAATCATCCCAGATTTGGTCAATGGAAATCCCTTTAAGTTACTTCTTGTGTCCTTTTGATATGTCTCCCATCATTCTTTGAGCACTTTGTTACTTCTGGTAGTAGGTTCCAGGCTCATTTTATAGTCTTCTGCCCTTCCCCTGAAATCAGCCATTTCTCTAAGGAGACTTGATTCTTTTTGTGGAAAGTGATATTCACAAAGCAGGATCTAGGTACTAGTGTGCTCATTGCTACTAGAGTATCATTCATTACTTCTAGGCCCCTGTCCTCTCAGTGGACAGAGCTAGGAAATGTACATATATATATATATATATATATACACACACACACACACACACACACACACATATATATATATACACTCACATATATGTACACATGCACAACTGTATCTGTTTCTATAACTATTAAAACCCCGGGCCCTCACCAATGCCTCCAATTCCAATCCAACATCACAGAGTTTATTTTAGCCTTCCCCTTTCCATTTTTGTCTTTTTAATTTTAACTTTTATTTCCTTTGGTGCTCCTCAGCAGGACCCTTTCCATATTTGTAACTCTATTCGTTCACAGTGAGAGAATCAGCTTTCATTATCTTCTGTACATTTATATATTTGCTCAATCTTCCTGTATATAATCAGTATTCTGGCCACTCTGGAGCCAGTCCTTGGTTCTGGTGCCCCACTGATTCCTGCCAGTGACATCAGGACTAAATTCTTCCCTCACTATTTGCTGCTGGCCATGCTGAAGCCAAAGCCTAGACCCTGATGAAGGGCCCAGTAGCCTTGGCGAAGAAGCAGGAGGAATGTCAGGATTGATTCACAGCTGATACTCTGTAAAGTAGATGTGACAGGAAGATGAGAGAGTTTGGATACCAAGAATGCCAGAAAATATGCCATGGGTTTCAGGCGGGCTGTACAAAAAGAAAATGTGCCAGGAGATGCACTAAGTTGGTAGAAAATGGAGGGGTGGAAGTGCTGGAGATCTTGATAAAATCGAAGAATAGCTGGCCAAATGCCTGATTATATCTTCACATGAACTGGGCTACAGAGAGAACCGATTCCACTGGAACTTTTATTATCAAGTGGGTCACATCCGGGAGAACTGCCATTAAGCAGACATTTTTCCAAACAGGGATTACAGGTGCTTCCCCTCCAGTAAATTAAACCCCTAATAGCAGAAGGAAAGGAAGCACATGTACACTCACACACAGACTGAATATAATACTGGCCCCCAATCAAAAATCATCAGGAAGTCAGACTTCAAGGCAAGCCCTCTGTCCTGAAACGACTCTTTCATGATCAGATAGCACAGGTATCAAAGAGAAAAGACAGAGATGGAGCTTTTGCAAGTTCCTGAACCCAGAAGCCATGGGGTTCTGAGAGACCAACTGGAAATTGGATAAATTAATATCTGAATAGTTGAATAAACAAACCTGAGCTAGCCTTGCAGACTGAGTAGGATTTCTGTATGTGAGAGGGAGGAGTGGAATTCCCATGGGAAGCAACTCAGTTAAGGATCTAGAGCAAGCCACAAGCACACGAGAACGGTGTGACAGAACCGTGGCTGTATCTGCTGCACTGGGGGTGACCTAGGTCAGGGCCATAGCAGAGTCACGTCTCCAGGCAGCACCAGCCTCTCAGTGCTGTTTGGCAATGCAGCTGTGTGTCAGTTTCCTCCTTCATCCCCTCTGTGGATATTCAGACACCCCCCTCTCAGCGGACAGCCTTGCTGGCTTCAGTGATTAACATCAAGGCTATCAGTCATGAACTTCCTCAGCCTCCTGTTTCTGCACCTACAAATTATTGTATTTATACCTACTCACAAATTCTTTCTTCCCCAATCACAGGAAGAGATGTCCTATTAAAGACTAATTCCCCACACCACATTCATGCTTTCTTTTTTCCTCAAAAACATCATTACGGCCAGGCGTGGTGGCTCACGCCTGTAATCCCAGCACTTTGGGAGGCCAAGGCGGGTGGATCACGAGGTCAGGAGATCGAGACCATCCTGGCTAACACGGTGAAACTTCGTCTCTACTAAAAATACAAAAAAATTAGCCGGGCGTGGTGACGGGCACCTGTAGTCCCAGCTATTCGAGAGGCTGAAGCAGTAGAATGGCGTGAACCAGGGAGGTGGAACTTGCAGTGAGCTGAGATTGCACCACTGCACTCCAACCTGGGTGACAGAGCAAGACACTGTCTCAAAAAAAATAAAATAAAATATTAATAATAATAATAATTACATCAGTTGTCACCCTCAACTCCTTTCAGGATCTTTCCCAAAAACTGTGAACAGAAGTCTCATCATGAGCACTTGAAGCATTAATCCTATACCCTGTAGCTATTGCTCAATTCTATGGTTTAAATGGGGGGTCCCTTCCAAAAATCAGGTGTTGTCAATGTGATAGAATTAAAAGGCATGGCCTTTAAGAGATTATTATGCTATGAGGGCTCCTTCTCTTGAATGGGATTACGTATCCTAATAAAGGGATTCGGAGAGGAAGTTGGTTCTCTCTTGCCCTTCTGTTTTTCATGTGAGGATGCAGCAAGAAAGCCCTCATAAGGAGCCAGCACCTTGATTTTGGACTTCCCAGCCTCTAGAACTGTGAGAAATAAATTTCCTTTCTTTATAAATTACCCAGTCTGTGGTATCCTGTTATAGTAGCACAAAACAGACTAAAATGCCTTTTCTTTCTCTTTCCTTTAACAGCAAAGCTTGTTTTTTGTTAAATACTGTTTTACATTTTTCTCTACTTATAAAAGTAGTACATGTTCATTACAGAGTATTTAGAAAACAAAGAAAACTGTACAGAAAACAAACAAACAAAAAAAAACAAAAAAACTTTGTAACCCTGCCACTCATTTTGGAATCTCTCCACCTGAGGATATCTTTTTTTTTTGAGACGGAGTCTCGCTCTGTCCCCCAGGCTAGAGTGCAGTGGCACAATCTCGGCTTACTGCAAACCCCGCCTCCCGGGTTCACGCCATTCTCCTGCCTCAGCCTTCCGAGTAACTGGGATTACAGGCACGTGCCACCACACCCAGCTAACGTTTTTGTATTTTTAGTAGAGACAGGGTTTCACTGTGTTAGCCAGGATGGTCTCAATCTCCTGACCTCGTGATCCACCCACCTCGGCCTCCCAAAGTGCTGGGATTACAGGTGTGAGCCACGGCGCCCAGCCCCACCTGAGGATATTTTGCTTCTATGTGTATATATCTATGTTCAGCATTTAGTAGCTAACATTTTACTGAATGCTTTCTGCATGCCAGGCTAACCACCACCCAGTGAGGGACTTTACCATGGTTACACATCCAGTCAGTGGCCTAGTCTGGATTTGATCCCAGGGAGTCTGGCTTCAGAGGGCGAGATCTTAACCCTGCTCCTTATGCCTCTAATTTATACCAGAATTGGAATCATATATTATAGGTAATGTTTTATATCCTGCTTTTCACTTAGTGTTATATTCTAAGTATTTTTCAATATCACAAATTATGTTTTGTAAATGTAATTTCTAAGGTATTATCACACTGTTCAATAGGATAGCTTGTCCTCTTCCATTCAGTTGTCAAACCATTGATTTTTGCCCTCACTTCTCACTCAACAACAGAAACAGATCCAGAAGGGTCATAGGTGACCTCTTTGAGGCTAACTCCATTGGACACATTATAACCCTTCTCTTTCTCGACTCCTCAGGATTATTTGACACCATTGTACTCTCCTTCCTTCTGTCATCTAGTCAATATTTATTGAGCACCAGCAGAAACTTCCTCCTCTGTCCATTTCCAGGATATACTTTTCTTTGGTTTCCCTTTCTTTCCCTGGCCATGTTTTCTTAGCCTCCAAGTTCCTGGTCCTCAGTCCACACTTCAAGTGTGGGGCCCCCTGAGAGCCCCATGTTGGGGTTTTCACCAGCGTTTTTCAGCCCTGGCTGTGGCTAGGAATCACTGGAAATAACTGCCTAAAGTATTCAAAGTGGGGACCGGGCTTCAATATTTTGAAGATGCTTCATGTCCTCCATTCAGTGGTTGCTTTTCCTCCTGTGTTCCCTGTCAGAGAATAGCATACATCTCCACCCACTTACTTAAGCTAGAAAGCTTGCCTTCTTCCTCTCTCCCGATCAATCACTGTGTCCTGTGGATTCTACTGCCTTATTATTTTTAAATGTTTCTACATCTCTCTATATGTCCATTGTCATTACCTGCACTCAGCCCATCATCAGTTCTTACCTGGATTGCTAAAATGCCATTGTAGTTGACCGACCCTGCCTCCAATCTTGCCTCACTCCAATCCTTAGGTTGTTGTTGTTTCACACTGAAAACAGCTTTATTGTTTTTTTTTTCTGATTATGTAGATACTATAAGGTCAATATAAAAACAAAAAGAATCGCAAAAATAAGAGGGAGAAATGATCACCTGAAATCTCACCGCCCTAAGATACCCTCATTCTTCCACTAACTTTTTGGTGATTATCCTTTCATGCACCTTTTTTTTTTTTTTTTTTTTTGAGACAGAATAACCCAGGCTGAACGGAGTGCAGTGGTGGTGCGATCTCGGCTCACTGCAAACTCTGCCTCCCGGGTTCATGCCATTCTCCTGCCTCAGCCTCCCGAGTAGCTGGGATTACAGGTGCCCGCCACCACGCCCGGCTAATTTTTTTTTGTATTTTTAGTAGAGATGGGGTTTCACTGTGTTAGTCAGGATGGTCTCGATCTTCTGACCTTGGGTTCCACCCACCTTGGCCTCCCAAAGTGCTGGGATTACAGGCATGAGCCACCGCGCACGGCCTCATGCACCTTTTTATGTTGATCAGTCATATGAGAAAAGGGTCTGAACTGTGTTCTTCATTGGGATTCAGATGTCAGAGAGTGGCCTTGAAAGAGGAACAATTTTAATTAGGGACAAAGAAGGCCTAGAAAGAGGGTATATATAATCGTAAACAGATGGCAAAATCTAATTGCTATGGTTTGAATGCCTCCCCCGGTTTCATGTGTTGGAAACTTTATCCCCAGTGTGGCAATACTGAGAGGTTTGGGCCTTAAAAGATGAATGGATCGTGAGGGCAGAGCCATTGTTCATGGATGAATGGATTAATGGGTTAGTAGATTAAAGGGTTATCATGGAAGGGGAACTGGTGGCTTTATGAGAAGAGGAAAAGAGGCCTGAGCTAGCATCTTAGCATGCTAAGCTCCCTTGCAATGTGATACCCTGTGCCACCTTAGGACTGTGCAGAGTCTCCACAAGCAAGAAGACCCTCACCAGATGTGGCTCCTTGACTATCTCAACATCCGTAACTGTAAGATATGAACTCCTTTTCTTTATAAATTACCCAGTTTCAGGTATTCTGTTATAAGCAACAGAAAATGCACTAGTACAATCATAATGCTGTTTTGTTTTCAAAGAGGGGCACATCTTATTTTTTTAAATATTTTTTTACTGTGCAAAATCTGCTACAAGAACATTCTATTTAAGTAATCTTTTTTGTTTACCTTCCCTCCTCTGTCTTTTTCTACTCCTTGCAGCTTCACCTGCACCCTAGGTAACCAGTGCTAATAACTTGGTATGTGTACCTTCATACCTTTTCTTCATGCTCATATAATCATATGTTGCATTTGGCTCCCCATAATAGCGACTCAACACAGGCTTAATCACTTTAGAGTTTATTCTTGTATGTAGGCATCCAGGGCTGCTATGGTGGTTACACAAAGTGATCAGGGAGCCAGCTTCCTTCAAACTGTGTGCCTGGCAATCTTTCACATTGTCATATCTTCAAAGTCAAACAATGACTATAAAAGCACCAGCCATGCATCCTTTTCAGGTAAGAAATGGGGAAGACCAGCGGCCAAAAAGAGCTTCACCTAAACTTCATCCAACACTTCATCCAAAACTTCCACTTAAATTTCACTGGCCATTCCTATCTGCAAGAAGAGAAACGTTTGAGCACATTGCTACCCCTAATAATGGAGGTTCTCTTAGTAAGGAAGAAAGAAATAAAAGATTTAGGTAGGCAGCTAGCAGGCTGTACCAAAACACACACACACACACACACACACACACAAACGGTTTTAGGGTTTTTGTTTGGCTGTTGGTAGATGTCATCAGTTTCTGAAAATTGGTTCAGAGTACATCTATACCTTTGCATATAGCTTTCCCCATTTAATCACATTTCATGGAAATCCCTCCAAGTCCATTAATATAGATCTAACATATATTTAAATGGCTACACAATTCCCCATGTATAAGACACTATAATTTATTCATTCATTCCCCTAATGATGGGCTTCGCTTGGTTTTCAGTGTTTTGCCAACTACAAACAATGCCGCAATAAACACCTTTGTACATGCGTTTTTTGTGTGTGTTGGTGCTTTTATTTCTATAGAGTAGATTCCCAGCAGTGGGATTACTAGGTTGAAGGGCAAATGTATTAAAATTTTATAGTCTTTGCTAATTGCCAAAAGGTTTGTAGCAACTCATACTGCACCCAGCAATACATGAGTACCTATTTCCTCCTCATTCTTTCTATCAATAGTAGATGTTTTCACTCTTAATTTTTACCAATCTGAAGGGTACAAAGTAATATTATGTTATTACCTTAATTTTCATTTCCCTGATTGATAGTCATATTGAGCATCTTTTAAATCTATTTATTAGCCAGGCATGGTAGCTCATGCCTGTAATCCTAATACTCTAGGAGGCCAGGGAGGGTGGATCACTTGAGCTCAGGAGTTCAAGACCAGTCTGGGCAACATGACGAAACCCCATCTCTACCAAAAGTACAAAAATTAGCTGGGCATGGTGGCCCACGCCTGTGGTTCCAACTACTTGGGAGGCTGAGGTGGGAGGATCACTGGAGCCCAGGGAAGTCAGGCTGCAGTGAGCCATGATCATGCCACTGCACTCCAGTCTGGGCAACAGAGGGAGACCCAGTCTCAAATGAATAAATAAATATCAGATCCTTAGAATTTCTCTTCTATGAATTACATTTCATTCATATCATCTATTTCTACTAGTTTTGTCTTTTCTAATCAATTTCTGAGAGTTTTTGTGTATTATCAATATCAATCAGCAATTAACGTAGTATAATTAGCATTCTAGCATACTACATAAAAACTTTATTGACTGTTCTTTGCCTACAGAATAAAGTACAGGTTTTATTATTATTATTATTATTATTATTATTATTATTATTTTGAGACAGAGTCTCACTCTGTCACCCAGGCTGGAGTGCAGTGACACGAACTCGGCTCACTGCAAGCTCCCCCTCCCGGGTTCATGCCATTCTCCTGCCTCAGCCTCCCAAGTAGCTGGGACTACAGGAACCCGCCACCATGCCTGGCTAATCTTTTTTGTATTTTTCAGTAGAGACGGGGTTTCAACGTGTTAGCCAGGACGGTCTTGATCTCCTGACCTCATGATCTGCTCACCTCAGCCTCCCAAAGTGCTGGGATTACAGGCGTGAGCCACCACGCCCGGCCAAGTCCAGGTGTTTTAACAAAGTGAAGTATGTTGTCTGGGCAGGAGATGCTGTTCAGATGCCTTTGATAAGGACAGTTAGGCAACTCAATTCCTTTCTCCCCATGTATCCATTTACATACGTTGATTTACACACAGATTAAACAGTATGGTCTATGAGGAAAAGGTCTGAACCTTGTTCTTGGTTGGATTTCAGTCATCTGATGGACTGGGGTGGCCCTGAGGGAGACATGATTAAAGTGGTGGTGGTGTGGGTGGTGCTGAAAAGTAGGTCATCATAGAGCAGAAGGGATCTGGCCCCTTGGATCCAACCTAGCATTTGAGCCAGAACGTCCAAAAGCAGTTCTGAATTCACTGTGGAACCCAGTACTGGAACTTGTCTCACCTAGCTGCTTTGGCAGCCTATGTGGGTGCTGAGAGAAAATGGGTGTCTTAGTGTGTTTGGGCTGCTGCTATAACAAAATACCACAGACTGGGTAATTTATAAACAATATAATTTATAAACAATAGATATTTATTTCTTACAGACTGGGTAATTTACCACAGACTGGGTAATTTATAAAACTGGGTAATTTATAAACAATAGACATTTATTTCTTCCAGTCTAGAGCCTGGGAAGTCCAAGGGCAAGATGCCAGCAGATTTAGAGGCTTGCTCTCTGCTTCCAAGATGTCGCCTTCTTGCTGTGTGTTCACAAAGCAGAAGGTACAAATGCTATGTTCTCACATGATGGAAAGGAGGCAAAAAGGGCCAGGTAGCTTTCTGAAGCCTCTCGTATGTATGTACGTATGTATGTATGTATGTATGTATGTATGTTTGTGTGTATGTATTTATTTTTGAGACAGAGTCTCACTCTGTCATCCAGGTTGGAGTGCAGTGGCATGATCTTGGTTCACTACAACCTCCATCTCCCAGGTTCAAGTGACTCTTGTGCCTCAGCCTCTCAAGTAGCTGGGATTACAGGCACCCACCACCACATCCGGCTAATTTTTGTATTTTTAGTAGAGATGGGGTTTCACCATGTTGGCCAGGCTGGTCTCAAACTCCTGACTTCAGGTGATCCACCTGCCTTGGCCTCCCAAAGTGCTGGGATTACAGGAGTGAGCCACCTCGCCCGGCCGGAAGCCTCTCTTATAAGGACATTAGTGCCATTCACAAGGGCAGAGCCCTCATAACTCAATCACTTCCCAAAAGGCCCCACCTCTTAATACTCTTGCATTGAGGATTAAGTTTCAACATGGATTTTCAAGAGACACAAACATTCCAACCATTGCAGGGGCTTGTATGGAGGTTTAAAGAGCTGTTATTTTGGAGCCAAAGCAGGCTTGCCATGGAACCTTAATTGACCTGTAGCCAATCAGAGCATTTTCCTTCACACTTGACTAGAGCAGTGGCAATAAAGTCTGGTCTTCAGATGCAGCAGTGATGCTCCAGTTTCAACATTATGTGCCTAATTGTCTAGGTATTCATGCCAATAATAGGAAAAATGTTCCAACCTTGTGTTGGTACCCTGTTAAATCAATAAGCCTTGGAACTGCAGAAATGCAGCCTGGCTAGGCATGGTAGCAAGTGGTAATCTAGATGGGTTCATGAAAACATAAAAGTACTCCCCAAAGAGTTCCCTAAGTATTTGGTAGGAAAAACTCTGAAAATAACTTTGATTTCCTGCATGGATCTTGACTTCTTTTAGTTAAGCCAGTGAGACTCAAGAGTTTGTGAGAGCTGGGTATTCACGCTAATGGGATCACCACTATACACACTGATGAAGGCCAAAACCAGTGGCTTCCATTCTCACTGTGCACATAATGGACTTTGCTCACCTCTCCAGCCTTACCTCCTGCAATTTTCTCTGTTCTGAATATGTTGAATATATTCCTCCAGCCAGTAATAAATTTTTTGTCTACTGTAACTTTGCATATGCTGTTCTGCCTTCCTGAAATGCTCAATCTCTCAGCTGTATTATTTATTGGCTAACTCTTGTGAGTCACTGCCTACTTCAGGAAGTCCTCCTTGATTCCTCCAACTGGGGCTTCAGGTTTCTCCTAAAGCTCTCATCACATTCCTCGTGCCCCCACATGCCACCTCTTCTATCAGACTGTGCACTAGTTTCCTCAGCACTGAGTGCAGTGCTTGACACATAACAAACACTCAATCATGTTTCATAAAAAAGAAAAAAAAAAGTGTTTGCCAGAGAACCCATATAGGAGAGAAACCTTATGAGTGCAATAAATGTGAGAAAGCTTTTACTGATAAGTCATGCCTTAATAAATATCAGGGCGGGTGCGGTGGCTCACGCCTGTAATCCCAGAACTTTGGGAGACTGAGGCAGGTGGATCACTTGAGGTCAGGAGTTCAAAACCAGCCTAGCCAACATGGTGAAATCCCATCTCTACTAAAAATACAAAAAATTAGCGAGGTGTGGTGGTGCATGCCTGTAATCCCAGGTACTCGGGAGGCTGAGGCAGGAGAATCGCTTGAACTCGGGAGGCAGAGGTTGCAGTGAGCCAAGATTGTGCCATTGCACTCCAGCCTGGGCAACACAGTGAGACTCTGTCTCAAAAAGAAAAAAAAAAATCAAAGAAACACACACACACACACACACACACACAGTGTTTGCATGTGCTCAATGCTGTGCTCGTTTTTTCTAAGAGAAATAAATAACATATTCCCTGAGCTCAAGTAACTGATAATCCAGCTAGGGAGACAGGGTTTTTCGGGTTGTTGTTTGTTTTTTCCTCCCAACAAACTACTGCATAATTATACACATATAAAATGAAACGTTAAATTACATAATATACCCGTAAGGACGATGAGAGTTGAGAGAAGGGGACATAGTAGAGCCATATGCATCCACGAAAGAGAAAATATTCTGTTAGTGGATGTTTCTATAGAGTTCAAAAATAACCTCCAAACATATCAAATATTGAATATGTGAAACCCACTGTGCCAGCCACAGAAACCTTAAGCTAAAAAGAGGGGAAATTGCTAGCTTTAAGGGCTTATGATTTAGTCAGAACCACTTCAAATTCTGTTTGGAGGTAGACAGGGCATACACACTTAACCAACAGGTAACAAAGAAACGAGTACCACAGCTGGAGTGACAGGGCAAGGTGGCCACATAAAAACAAAGCAAATCAGTTTCACTCATTAAAATAGAAAATATTAAAATAGAGATAATATGCAGCCTTCTTAGTAGGGGGTGCTGAAATATTACCATTATACACTATTAGTGGGAGGGTAAATTGGTACATATTTCCTTAAGGGTAAATTGGCATCATATATCAAGACTTTCAGAAATGTTCTGACTCTGACCCAGTAGTTCTATTCTAGTAATGTATATTAAGGAAATAATCAGAGACACGGACACTTATGCACAAGGATATTAATAGCAGTGTTATTCTTAATGGAGAAAAAAATAAAAACGTTGAACAATAGAGAATTAGTAAATAACTTATGATTCATCAGTATAATGGACATTATACAGTCATTAAAGTCTGTTTTTCTGATAATTTTAGCATTATCGGAAATTTTTCATGTCATAAAACTGAGTGAAAAAATATAGAAAACTGTGGACAGATTATTTACATTTTATGACTGCAAAGCCCTAGACATTATCAGTGGTGGAATTATAAGTGTTCTTTTTTTCTTCCTTATCGTTTTCTTTATTTTCTAAATTTCCTACAAGGATGTATAATTTTATTTTTAGAAACGGCTTTTTTTTTTTTTTTTTTGAAATGGAGTCTTGCTCTGTCCCCAGGAAGCAGTGGCCCAATCTCAGCTCACTGCATCCTCCACTTCCTGTGTTCAGTGATTCTCCTGCCTCAGCCTCCCAAGTAGCTGGGATTACAGGTGCTTGCCACCATGACCTGGCAATTTTTGTATTTTTAGTAGAGACAGGGTTTCACCATGTTGGCCAGGCTGGTCTTGAACTGCTGACCTCAGGTGATCTGCCCACCTCCGCCTCCCAAACTACTGGGTTTACAAGCATGAGCCACAGCACCTGGCCAGAAAAGGTTTTAATTTTTAATGCAAATAAATGGATAGGAGCCGGGCACGGTGGCTCACGCCTGTAATCCCAGCATCTTGGGAGGCTGAGGCAGGCAGATCACCTGAGGTCAGGAGTTTGAGACCAGCCTGGCCAGCATGGTGAAACCCCGTCTGTACTAAAAATACAAAAATTAGCTGGGCGTGGTGGCAGGCGCCTGTAATCCCAGCTACTCGGGAGGCTGAGGCAGGAGAATCTCCTGAACCCGGGAAGTGGAGGTTGCAGTGAGCTGAGATCGCACCATTGCACTCCAGCCTGGGGAAAAGAGTAAGACTTCATCTCAAGAAAATAAATAAGGCCGGGCGCGGTGGCTCACGCCTGTAATCCCAGCACATTGGGAGGCCGAGGCGGGCGGATCACAAGGTCAGGAGATTGAGACCATCCTGGCGAACATGGTGAAACCCCGTCTCTACTAAAAATACAAAAAAATTAGCTGGGCGTGGTGGCGGGCGCCTGTAGTCCCAGTTACTCGGGAGGCGGAGGCAGAAGAATGGCCTGAACCCGGGAGGCGGAGGTTGCAGTGAGCCAAGATCGTGCCATTGCACTCCAGCCTGGGCGACAGAGGGAGACTCCATCTCAAAAAAAATAAATAAATAAACAAACAAATAGATAGGACAAGGTAGTTTATGCTCAAAGCAAGATAAACAAGTGACAGTAAACTCACATTAATGCAGAATGATTGGAAGTTGCACCCCTCTTTTGTTTTCATGCTGTATAGCTATAGTCTTCTTCTCTACAATCTCTGTAGTTTTTGACAGGGAGGTGCATAGAGAAAAAAGCAAAGAGAGATTTGGAGAATGACACTACCATTTCTTTTGTGTTGTATTCAGGTGTTTCATGCACAGTTTGTTGGTGGAGTAACTTGGTGGTCACGTCCTATTACCTATATCCCATGAATCTTTTCTTTCCTTGTTTATCCTAAAATAACGCTTGATGAAGAAAAGGCAGGGAACAGCAAAGGAGTGCTGGCTATAGCATCATGAGCCCTGAAAGGATTTTCCCAGCAAGCAGAAAAAGCCCCTTTCACCATCAAGTGGTGATCATCCTCATGGTCCTGAGTCCTTAATGACCATTCAGGAATATCTGGCCTGCCCGAGGCACAATAAGGTTAACAGCGTCTCAGGCCCTTTAACCTGGTGGAGGGATGAGACTGAGATAAGGATTGAAGGATCAAAGAAAAAGCAGGCGGGCCGGGCACAGATGCTCATGCCTATAATCCCACCACTTTGGGAGGCCGAGGTGGGTGGATCACCTGAGGTCAGGAGTTCAAGACCAGCCTGACCAACATGGTGAAACCTTGTCTCTACCAAAAATACAAAAATTAGCTGGGTGTGGTGGTGCACGCTTGTAGTCCCAGCTTCTTGGGAGGCTGAGGCGGGAGAATCACTTGAACCCAGGAGGTGGAGCTTGGAGTGAGCCAAAATATGGATAAGACTGGCCGGGCGCGGTGGCTCACGCCTGTAATCCCAGCACTTTGGGAGGCTGAGGAGGGCAGATCACGAGTACAGGAGATCGAGACCATCCTGGCTAACATGGGGAAACCCCGTCTCTACTAAAAATACAAAAAAATTAGCCAGGTGTGGTGGCGGGCGCCTGTAGTCCCAGCTACTCGGGAGGCTGAGGCAGGAGAATGGCATGAACCCGGGAGGCAGAGCTTGCAGTGAGCCAAGATGACGCCACTGCACTCCAGCCTGGGCAACAGAGCCAGACTCCGTCTCAACAAAAAAAAATTCTGGATAAGACTGCCTCGGAAATCAACCCAGTTAATATGTATGCTTCCAGCAGATGATCAATGAACATCTGACATGCAAAAACTAGCTTCCATTTGTGTCACATTCCCCCCAGTTCATCAAGGGCTTTTACATTTATGATTTTATTTGATCCTAACCACAACCCTTTGAGAGAGGCCCCAGTCTTCCCATTTTACAGATGAGATCATCAAGGCTCAACAAGATGAAAGCTTTTGCCCAAGGTCTCTCAGTTAATAGCAGCTGGAGCAGAAACCCAGACTTCTGGTTCCTCTGATTCTTTCTTGTTTGACACATTTAAGCCCTGACAGAAACATTCTCATATAAGAACACTCACAAATAATACTGAAATGTGAAAAGAAAAAGAAAAATCTATCTACTGGAAGTTTTATTCGTGTGATCTTAGCTACTATTTCTCCTTTCGAAATTTCACTTCTCAGCTCTTATCATGAATGCCAAGAAGAAACACAACCGACATGCCCAAGGCACTACCTCTGGGCTTTAGTCAGATTTCATTCTCAATCCAACCCTGTGAAGTGAGTGGCTGTCCCCATTTTATAACTAAGGACCCTGCAGGATCAGAGAGATCAAGCAACTTATTCAAGGAGATGTGACTAGTAAGTGGCCCGGGCAGGACTTGTACCCGGATCCTTTTGGCCACAGAACTCAGGCACTTTCCAAGGTACTATGAAGCCTCCTCAGGCAGGAGGTGCTTAATAAACATCCTTAGCTTGCTCTAATCCATCAAAGGAGATTTGACCAACTTGGATGTTTAAGAGCCATACCACCATAGCAGATCAGGTTAGTACACACGGGGATGCATTTGCAGGTCATGCGTGACACAGAAGACAGCTCACCTTCATCAGTCAAGCAGATTTGAACTCCCCCTTTCTAGAAAACCTTCCTGCTTGCTGGAATCTGCTTAGCTTTAGAACACTCTAGTTACCTCTCCCCTTTCCTAGCTTACCCACCAAATGATTTTTCCCTTGAGACATTTACTGAGCAGTCACAAAAGTATCTTCAGTCCATCCATATGACAACGGCATATGTGTTTGCAGGAGAGGAACCCATCTCAGGTTTTTGGTCCACAGGAGGCAGGGTCCTGGGATGCCTCAGTCACTGCAGACAAGGTCCAAAGAAGCGCTGAATCCTCTGCACCCACCTCTCTCTCACCAAAAACCATTTTCAGGGGGAAGAGTGGAATCATCTTAGCCTAGAAGAACTTCATATCTAAATGAAACAACAGCCAAGTTTCTCTTCTCCAGGAGAAAAGAGATTTCCAGCCTCTGAGTTTTAAAAAAAAAAAAAAAAGTCATTTTTTGGAGTTTCCTCTTTCCAATCTCTTTTACAACAGCTCTCTGAACTTTCAGCTAGACCCACCTGTCTTTTCTTACGCTTACGCCCTTTGTCCCATGTCCAACCTCACTGTCTTCCTGTCTTCGACCCTGCTATTCGTGGTCTGGGCCCTGCTGAGGACCACAACCTATAAAGATCATCCTTAAGGCAGGAAGTCAAGGCTTCACTCTGTCACTACATTTCTTGCTGCTTAGCATTTGTGTGTTTTCAACATATGTTTCTCCAGTCTCCCATTAAATCAGAATCACAGAATGTTAGGAATGGAAGGAACTTAAGAGCGCTTTCGTTCGTGGAGAACCTCCACAGCCTGTTCCCAAACCCCTTTAGCGGCTTTGGCATTTGACCCAGAACTCCCCTCACACTACAGCAGCAGTTCCTAGCGGGTAGGCACTTTCCCTTGTACTTCTGCCTGGTTGCCTCCACAACTGATGCAAGGATCTCCAAAATCAGCGTTCAGTGGTGTTGACGAGGGGAGCAGAATTTTCCAGTTCCAATCACCCTCGAGGGTCCTCTTTGTTTTGCCAACAGTCCTGCAGGTACAGGCATAGCTGCTTTACCCCACTTTGGTAGTGCTGAGGAATGGCAAGCATGACTACTCTAAGGCTGAGATGAAGCCACCCATCCTGCCTCTGACCCCTGTCCCCCATGCCACCACCCTAGCCTGGTGCCCTTTCTACCCTGAACTAAGCTGTCTCTATTCTGTAAGCATGGGAGGAGGATCTGTAGTATAGTATAGTGTAGTGTAGAGACTCTTCTATATCCCTTCCTGGACAAGTCTTGCCCCCACACGTCCCAGCCTGGGAATCTCAGCAGGGCATTTGTGTTCACTGCTGGCTTGGGTTAGCAACAGTAATCACACCCTGATGAGGATTAATGAGCTTCCCGGGCCTGTTGGGTGACTGTGTCTTAGAAACTGTCCAATCCAGAGCTGGGTCTATCCCCTTAGCACAGCATGCTTTGCTATGAGTCAGAGCTTTGCGAATGCTGAAATTACCACCACCATGTTCCTAGGGATGACACATACTCCCAAATGCCATCATTATATATTTTCTTCCACAGTAAGCCTTATAGCTGGTCTGCAAGTTGGCTTAAATTTTGGTGAAGTTTCTTTTTGTCTCAGTTCTCAATTATTCCTACTAGGGGAAGCAGCAGTTGTTTGGGTAATCCGAAAGGATGGATTATCTAAAAATAATTTGAATTTATCTCTGGAATGTGTTAGGTGATTTATTTGTTTTAAACATAGCAGTTACCTTTCTAATGATACTTAATTTAGGGTAATGTGAAAGAAATAGCATTCCATCACCACAGATGAGTTAGATAGGCAGTTCTGGAGGTAGGGGAGAGAGGAGCCAGTGAGGCAGGGTTATGAAACAATGTGCTCAACATCCACACTGGTCAGAGATACCCACACTCAGTCCCTACATGTATAGAGGATTACACAGCCTCCGTGATTTTGCTCCTAGGGGTACATTCACACATCTTGCCATCTTCCCATTGGCTAGAGAGGTCTTCCATCCTGGGAATGAGAGAGGGCAAATCAGGCAGACAGTGAAGTGCTTTCTGTGCCCAGAAAGTTGAGAGTAGGCCTTAAAGTAAAAAAAGGGTGGGATTTAATGTTCCTTTTCCAGCAAGTATGGGAAGTCCCCCTTGAGAGAGAGTGTAGGTTTTGGGGAGCCCATGGATGGCCAGTTCCTTGTTGCCCTTTCTAGGATCTTAGAACTCCTGTCTCTGGGTATCAGGACACAAGAAGACTCCAGTGAACAGATATTGGGACAGGGCAGGGGGATGGAGTGTGAAATGTATAGATTTTAGGCCAGAAGAAAAGGATTGCCTCTTGTTGGCTATGGGATCTTGGGCAAATTACTGAATTGCTCTGACCCTTAGTGCACCCATCTGAAAAAACGAAAACAACAATAGTAAGAGTAGCTACCATACAGATGAGTGGTTGCTATGATCTGAATATTTGTGTCCCTGCAAAATTCATATGTTGAAATCCTAACCCCTAAGGTCATGATATTAGGAGGTAGAGCGTTTGGGTAGGTGACTGGGTCGTGAGAACACACCCTTATGAATACAATCAGTGCCCTTATACAATAGGTCCAAGGGGGCTTGTTCATCCCATCCACCATGTGAGGGTACAACTAGAAACTGCCATTTATGAACCAGAAAGCCCTCACCAGACACTGAGTCTGCCAGTGTCTTGATCTTGGACTTCTCAGACTTCAGAACAGTGAGAAACACATTTCTGCTATTTATAAGCTAACCAGCCTCTGGTATTTTGTTATATCAGCACAAATGGACTAAGATAGTGGCAGCTAAATAATATTTGTGAAAGTATTTTGGAAGTTGTAATGTCCTGTTCAATTGTTAGTTATTACCATAACCTGTGACTGGCCCTGTAAAACCCAATCACAGTCCTGAAAATGGAACTCAAAGGGCATGCCCTCCCTAAGGTGAGGGCAGCATTTGAAGGACTGTATGTTCTCAGCGCCTAAGGGGTATATTCAGGTGTGTACTTAATCATTACTATTCTGATTCTGACAAAGATGAAGATAGCACAAGAACCCAGAGGAAGACCGACTGCCTACCTGCATGGAGTCCTTTCTCATTTTCTTAACATTTGGTTGAATTTATTAATGATTCTAGATCGCAGCCTCTTCAGATATTGGCCTCTTCAGAAAGCTTGGCAGTGGAATTACCATCTACCTTGAATGCCAGGTTGGAATCTGCCCAGACTCTCAATAAGAGAGCACTTCCAAACACTCTGCCCAGGCTCCTCTCTTCAGAAAGTGAGTAGATGGTGGGGTGATGGGGGAGGTAGGGAGTGGGGAAGGGTAGTGGTGGGGCATTTGCCACTGCTGATCTTCAACTTTCCCGCTTGACTATCTTCTCCCACAGAGAAGAAAGAAAGAATTGTGACTGAAGTTTCAAGTTACCCTGAGTTTTCCTTCTCTAGTCTGTAGCCTCATTCTTGTTTCTCAATTTGCCCCCTTCTTTCTTTTCACCATTGCTCACACCCTTGGCTTTCGTGTTTCTGTTTTTTTTTTTTTATCCTTAGATCTTAAACTACCGGGCCTCTGGATCAAATGGCAGACTTCTTTAGAGGAAAATGGGATATGTGTTCTGGGACCAGAGAGGTAACCTGCAGGCTCTAATAGTTGCTGAGGAAAAGGAGCAACATGTTCACCTGGATGATTCCGAATGGCCTACTCTGGTTTAAAGTTAGGTATGGTTATTCCAAAGTCTTCACAGACTTCTGTTCCTAACCCATTCAAACCCAAGAGAACTCTAATTCTACATGTAGCCATCAGCTGTGTCTTAGTCCATTGGGCTGTTATAATGAACTGCCATAGTCTGAGTGGCTTATAAACAACAGAAATTTATTTCTCACAGTTATGGGAAGTCCAGGATCATGACATGTGGGAGAATCAGTGTCTGGTGAGGGCCTGCTTCCTGGTTCCTAGATGGCCATCCTTACATGGCAGAGGGGCAAGGGATCTCTCAGGGTCTCTCTTCTAAGGGCACCTATCCCATCAGTGAGGTCTCTACCATCATGACCTAATCATCTCCCAAAGACGCCACCTCCTAATACTATCACACTGGGGATTAGGTTTCACCATATGACTGTTCTGGGGGACACAAACATTCAAACCATATCAAGCTGCAATTAGTTCTTTACCTCAGGATCTTTAGTTACCCTTCAATTACCATCTGCCACCTCTCACACCTTCAACTGCTTCCTACTTTTCATTGTGATTGAGTAAATTTCAAATTATCTCCAGTGCACATAGTATTTCTAAAAATAGAATTCTTAAGCAATAAGGATGTAGTAAATCAGGAATCTTCAGAAGGTGCATATTCTTTCTGAGGTCAGGTTCCCTAGATGCAGAATCTAATGCAGGGATCATTGTGCAGGTGACTTTGAGGAGGAGTGCTCTAGAAGAAACCTGAAAGGTTTCTATGATTTTAACACTCATCTTAAATAACTGTCCTAGTCACCCTCTAAACTCACCCTATCTTTTTTCTTTTTCTTTTTTTTTGTCGGAATCTTGCTCTGTCGCCCAGGCTGGATTGCAATGGCACAATCTTGGCTCACTGTAACCTCCGGCTCCTGGGTTCAAGCAATTCTCCTGCCCCAGTCTCCTAAGTAGCTGGGTTTACAGGTGTGCACCACCACGCCCAGCTAATTTTTGTATTTTTAGTAGAGACAGGGTTTCACCATGTTGGTCAGGCTGATCTTGAACTCCTGGCCTTGTGATCCACCCCCCCCGCCCCCACCAGCCTCCCAAAGTGCTAAGATTACAGGCGTGAGCCACCACGCCCGGCCCACTCACCCTATCTTATAGCACTTACCGCTGTAAGGTTTGCTCATTTATCTGTTTACTTACCTTTTTCCCATCTTCCTGCTACTAGGAAGTAGTAGCTACTTCTACTTTTATACTAGAGTAAAAGCTCCATGACAGTGTGACCTTACCTGCGTTTTTGTTTTGTTTTGTTTTGTTTTTATTTGGGTTTGTTGTTGTTGTTGTTTTACTGCTTTATCCAGTGCCTGGAGCATAGAAGACACTCAGTAGGTAGTTGTTTAATAAGATAATGAATGAGTACATAGTTTAAAATAATGTCTACTACAATTGTGTAATACAATGGAAAAACGACCAAAATCTACTGTTAAGTGAAAAGATCATGATGTAAAATGTCATGTATTATATAATTAGATCTGTGTTAAGAGAACTTCTGTTCCTCACCACGATGAAATAATAGATTCCATGGATTTACTTTTTTTTTTTTTTGAGATGGAGTTTCGCTCTTGTTGCCCAGGCTGGAGTACAATGGTGCCATCTCGGCTCACCTGGGTCTGCCTCCTGGGTTCAAGCAATTCTCCCGCCTCAGCTTCCCTAGTAACTCGGATTACAGGCGCTTGCCACCATGCCCAGCTAATTTTTTGTATTTTCAGTAGAGACGAGGTTTCACCATGTTGGCCAGGCTGGTCTCGAACTCCCAACCTCAGGTGATCCACCCGCCTTGGCCTCCCAAAGTGTTGGGATTACAGGCATGAGGCACTGCACCCAGCCAGGGATTTACTTTCTTACCTCAAACTACTAAAAATCTGAACAAACTATATGACATAACAGTTTCAGGATTTGGTTAGTTAGCACAGGATTGTGTCCCTGAAAGAAGGGAGGGGGAAACCAAGTTCAGTCCTATGATTGCTTCAGTTTAACTGGTTACAGGCAGTTTCCTGGTTGCAGTGTGGGGAAGAGGAACCCAAGCAGAGCCTCGTGGTCTCACTGAGTTGAGAGACTGAAGTTTAGGGATGCTGAGATGGTGAGAATTTGAGAGGCAAAATATCAGAGAGGAGGAATCTGACCTGCAAGAGAGCTCCAGAGATCTGCAGGTTGATAATTTGACTGGGTACTGATCTGTGCATGCAGGAGAGAAAACAACATGAAACTGTGTGAAACAAACATACAGGCAATAGAAAGCAAGAATACCGGGCTGGGTGCGGTGGCTCACACCTGTAATCTCAGCACTTTGAGAGGCAAAGTGGGAGGATCATGAGGTCAGGAGTTCGAGACCAGCCTGGCCAATGTGGTGAACCCTCGTCTCTACTAAAAATATAAAAATTAGCCAGGCATGGTGCCACGCACCTGTAGTCCCAGCTACTCAGGAGGCTGAGGCAGGAGAATCACTTGAACCTGGGAGGTGGAGGTTGCAGTGAGCCGAGATTGCACCACTGACTCCAGCCTGAGTGACAGAGTGACTCCATCTCAAAAAAAAAAAAAAAAAAAAAAAAAGCAAGAACACCCCACATTCTGGAAGGTCACAGAATTCAGTTCCCATTAGGCAGAGTGGAAAGACCTCATCACACACAGAGCATTGAGTAGAGTCCACAGAAGGGTATGGTCATGGTGGTGGGACTAAATGGCCCTACACTACCTGTTGCTCTGGACCCACCCTAACAAAGCTTAAAAGCAAGCCTTGAAGGGATCAGATTAAATCTAAGTAACTTAACTGAACAAAGTAGAGCATTATTTAAAGGATTACAACAAAATCTAGTATCCAACAAGGTAAAATTCACAATATCCAGCAACCAGTCAAAGCTTGCCAAGCATGCATCACAATAGGAAAATAGTACCCTTAACTAGGAGAAAAGTCAGTCAGTGAAAACAGACCCAGAAGTGGCAGAGATGATGAAATTAGCAGATAAGAACATTAAAAACAGCTACTATAAACATGTTTCACATGCTGAGGAACATAGAAAACATGAGCCAAGTGTGGTGGCTCACGCCTATAATCCCAGCACTTTGGGAGGCAGAGGCAGGTGGATCACTTGAGGTCAGGAGTTCGGGACCAGACTGGCCAATATGGTGAAGCCCCGTCTCTACTAAAAATATAAAAATTAGCTGGGCAGGGTGGCATGCACCTGTAATCCCAGCTACTCAGGAGGCTGAGGCACGAGAATTGCTTGAACCTGGGAGGCAGAGGTTGCAGTAAGCTAAGACAACACCATTCACTCCAGCCTGGACGACAGAGAGAGACTCTGTCTCAAGAAAGAAAATTAAAAAAAATAGAAAACATGAACACAATGAAAGGATAAACTGAAGATACAAAAAAGATCCAAATGAAACTCCTAGAGATGAAAAATACATTCAAAATGGAAAATATACTGCATGGGATTAAGAACAAATTGCACGATGCAAAAGAAAAGATCAATAAATTGAAAACATAGCAATAGAAACTATCTAGAGAAAAACTAAAGAAACAAAAAAAAAAAGAAAGAGAGGTAAAGAGAGTGAGCTTCAGTTACCTGAGAGACAATATTAAGCAGTATAACATGGAAATTGAGTCCCAGAAGAGGGGAATAAGAAAATTTTTTGAAAAAATAATGGCTGAAATGTTCCCCAAATTGATGAAAACTGTAAACTCACACAAATAAGAAGCTCAATAATCTCCAAGCAGAGTAAATATAAAGAAAACGGCCAGGCACAGTGTCTCACACCTGTAATCTCAGCACTTTAGGAGGCTGAGGCAAGAGGATCTCTTGAGCCCAGGAATTTGAGACCAGCCTCAGCAACATAGTGAGACCTTGTCTTTATAAAAAAAAAAAAAGAAAAAAAGTAAGGTATGGTGGCACACACCTGTGGTCCCAGCTACTGGAGAGGCTGAGGTAGGAGGATTGCTTGGGCCCAGGAGGCAGAGGTTGCAGTGAGCTGAGATTATGCCACTCTAGTCTGGGTGACAGAGTGAGACCCTGTATCAAAATAAAATAAAACATCAACCTTGGACCTTCATTTGTCACCCAGAAATTCAGTCAATGGGTGAGTCCATCAGACCAATAGCAGTAGTAAGCACCATTTGCGTAGAGAAAAAAGCCACCACGCCAGGATAGAATAGGAGGGTCCCGAGACCTTATCTGTGCAGAAGTACTTCCCACAGCAAGGTTTCCTCACCTGTCTTCTACCCCAACAGGCACCAGAGAGCCATCATGAAAATGTACAGGGAATGTGAGGGAGGGCCAATCACATTAACGTTAGCAGGACTGTACCTTGAAACCATTAACCCTGAGAGAAAGAACAGTTGAACAGTTAAGTTTTCTGCATTGTTGAGATGAAGCCAGCAACAGTGGGCAAGAAGGTCGTAGCAGGAAGAAGGAAGTAGTCCCTGGAGACCAACTCTCCTGTTCCAGTTTTGCCCCTGAGGCTAGTCCTGCTCAGTCCTGTAAGGTAGTAGTGCGGTGGTTCTTTTTTTTTTCTTTCTTTCTTTCTTTTTTTTTATTAATTATACTTTATGTTCTAGGGTACATGTGCACAACGTGCAGGTTTTTTTTCTTTTTGAGTTGGAGACACATCTTTGACTATTAGAATATGGCGTAGCAGATTTGAAAAAAATATATATTGTAAAACTGAAAACTATACCAAAGTAAGCAGTAATTTCACCTGCAGTCATTACCAAAGTGTAAGCTCTCACAGCATTTGTAGCAGTCACAGAGGCAGCAGTAGTTTTCAGTTCTTCTACAATACATCGCCATGTAGAAACAGCCTGTTTATTGACCCCTAAAGTCATCTTTTACATACTCCAGAGACAAAGTTCTCATGTGTTCCAGTCAATGCAGGAGTTTTTTGTTAGTTTGTTTAGGGTGGGGGTGGTGGGTGCCAGCTCCATGTCATATTATTCCCTCCTGTCTAGAAGAAAGTTTGCATCGCTCTCTGTACCCATTACATGAGCCCTCTGAGTCAGCAGGGAGCAATCTGACATACACTGAATCCTCAGTTGAGGCAAAAAGTGATTTTTTTTTTTGAGACAAAGTCTCACTCTTGTCACCCAGACTGGAGTGCAGTGGCATAATCTCGGCTCACTGCAACCTCGGCCTCCTGGGTTCAAGTGATTCTCCAGCCTCAACCTCCCAGGTAGCTGGGATTACAGGTGGCCCGCCATCATGCCCAGCTAATTTTTGTATTTTTAGTAGAGATGGGGAGATGGGGTTTCACTGTGTTGGCCTAACTCCTGACCTCAGGTGATCCACCTGCCTCAGCCTCCCAAAGTGCTAAGATTACAGGCATGAGCCACTGCACCTGGCCCTCAAAAGGTGATCTTCATGCATTAACCAATATTTGACAGTGCCCTGTGAAAGGACTGGCAGGAGCAGAAAGTAAATAGGAAACAGTTTTCCAGCTGCAGGAAATTCAACTAGATTCAATCGAGGCTGACTAAACACCTGCTGCATCTAAGTCCTTGAGCCAGGGTGGGCTTCTGTCCCTAGCAGAGGCTCTTCAGTCTGGAGGCGCACCGCTGGGCTGGGACCAGTTAAAAGTGAGGAAACCATACATGTACGTCAGAGATATGTTTTCTCTCTTTTCCCTTTGGGAAGATGTTCTTGGGAGTTCTTTGCCAGGAAGTTGGTCACTTCCTGCCCAAATGATGAGGTTTCCAAAAGGTATAAATAGATTCACTTGCCACATGGAATTAGCTGAAGATGCCTCCACGTGCCAGAAGGAAGCCTCGGGAGGGTTCTTTCCAGTATTAGGGAACTCAGAGACAGGAGGCAGCAGCTGCCGGAGAAGCAGCACCAGCACCAGCTGAGCCCAGTGGGCTTGAGGGCTGAGGGCAAAAGGGCCTGGAAAAGTAACAAGTCTGTTGCAGAAAGTGCCGGGAGTAACGTACTGTGAGTGCGGTGAAGCACATGAGAGAAAAGAGCATAGTAAATGATGAATAAGTATAAGAAATGCGGCCGGGCACTGTGGCTCACGCCTGTAAGCCCAGCACTTTGGGAGTCCGAGGCAGGTGGATCATCTGAGCTCAGGAGTTCGAGACCAGCCTGGCCAACATGGTGGAACTCCGTCTCTATGAAAAATACAAAAATTAGCTGGGCCTGGTGGCGCACACCTGTAATCCCAGCTACTCTGGAGGCTGAGGCTGGAGAAATGCTTGAACCTGGGAGGCGGAGGTTCCAGTGAGCTGAGATCATGCCACTGCATGCCAGCCTAGGTGACAGAGTGAGACTCCGTCTCAAAACAAAAAAACAACAAAAATAAACAACAAAAAGAAACATAAGAAATGGGTTTGTACGGATCTGCGGAAGGAACAATGAAGACTACTAGAAATGTAAGTACCTGGTCAGTGAGTCATGCAGTGTGAACCCACACACAGGAAGGGGTCAGAGGGTACAAGAAGGGGAAGAACATGATAACTTAGAGGGCCAAAGACTGTGAGACACCTGGTTGTGCTAAAGTATTCTCCATGTAGGCATTGGTGCTACATTCAAATTTGTGTTGCACATACATTGTTTTTGTGTAACTTTAAGTGCATACTAAGTTCTATTGGTAATTTATCCACGGGAGTGATTAAATTATCAAACACATCCTTTTCACCTCTGCCAAGGTGAAAAGGACCCCCGCCTTGGGCCTCTGCTTTAGACCTTAATTATTCAAAGTATGGCCCTTGTACCAGCAGCATCGACAGCACCTGGAAGCTTGGGAGAAACGCAGACTATCAGGCCCCACCCCATACCTACGTAATAAGATCCCAGGTGATTCACATGTGCATTAAAGTCAGAGAACTGTGCTTCCTCCAGCTGTGTCTCTCCTCACTGGATGCATGATCCTGGCCAAGGAGACGTGGCCACCCAGCGCCCACCTTCCCTTCTAGATCATTCTCCAGGTAGCTGGGACACCAGAATGCTCTGGACAATTGGTCCTGTCTGACCCTGTCCCCAGAGTTTTTGTGGCCCATCCCCTTAGGGATGGCCTCATTGCCACCATGAGATCTCTGGGCCTGAGAGGTGGCCTCGGGGCAGCTGTTGGCAGGACATGTGGACAGAGGTTGGACCACATTCTGGAGTATCCACAGGCTTGCACATGAGGTCCGTTAGACAGAGCCAGAAGCAGGAAGAGAAGTGGAGGAAGGAAGTTATTGTGTCCTGTGCCACCACATTTCAGGGAAGGACTCCAAGAAATTCAAGAATTTACATTTGAAATTGTTCTTCCAGGTCATTCTAAAAGTATATTTGTTGGCTGGGTGCATTGTTTCACGCCTGTAATCCTAGCACTCTGGGAGGCTAAGGTGGGTGGATCACCTGAGGTTAGGGGTTTGAGACCAGCCTGGCCAACATGTTGAAACCCCGTTTCTATTAAAAATACAAAAATTAGCCGGGCATGGTGGTGTGTGCCTGAAAACCTGAAACTATAAAACTCCCGGAAGATAACATACGAGAAAAATCTAGATGACATTTTAGGTATAATACCAAGGGCACAACCCATGAAAGAAATAATTGATAAGCTAGACTTCAATAAAATTAAAAATTTCTGCTCTGCAAAAGACATTGTCAAAAGAATGCGAATATAAGCCATTGACTAGAAGAAAATATTTGAAAAGACACATCTGATAAAGGACTGTTATCCAAAATATTAAATAACTCTTAAAACAACAATAAAAAGACAACTCAATTAAAAATGAGCAAAAGACCCGAACTGACACCTCATCAAAAAAGATATATAGATGGCAAATAAGGATATGAA